>NW_024080689.1:689137-695560 GCF_003009895.1 Hyaena hyaena
CTCCAGGCTCTGAGCCGTCGGCACAGAGCCCGATGTGGGGCTCGAACCCATGACCCATGAGATCGCGACCTGAGCTGAAGTCAGACTGAGCCACCTAGGTGCCTCGAGAAACCTGGAGATTTTTTTTTTTAAATAAAAATCTGGAGTTTCAGTTTCTCTTTAAAATTTAAAAAATTTTAAAAAACGGGGGCGCCTGGGTGGCTTAGTCGGTTAAGCATCCGACTTTCGCTTAGGTCATGATCTCGCGGTTCGTGGGTTCGAGCCCCGCGTCGGGCTCTGTGCTGACTGCCAGCTCAGAGCCTGGAGCCTGTTTCAGAGTCTGTGTCTCCCTCTCTCTCTGACCCTCCCCTGCTCACACTCTCTCTCTCTCTCTCTCTCTCTCCTAGAAATAAATAAAAATATTTAAAAAAAAATTTTTTAAAAACGGACACGCGTTCTTCCGAGGCAGAGGCACGCTGGTAAAGGGCTGAAGCAGCAGCCCGCCAGGAAAACCAAATGCCCCCGATCTATGGCACTCGCCAGGTTCCACTGTGAAAACACTCCTGCCCCAAGTGACTTCCAACCACCCATGCGGCAGTCTGGAAACATACACACACAATCCGTTCCCCTGACCCAACCTGGTTAAGTGTTTTCAGTCCAGGAGAGGGCTCCGGCCAGCTACTCGGCTTCCTGCTGCTGCCGGAATCCAACTGTCCCAAGGAACAGAAGCACAGATCCCCACCGGGCCCGGCAGGAGAGCCCTCGGCTTGAAAACTTGCAGGAGCCTCACTGAGAAACGGTCCAGACAGGAGCCCATGACTATGGGAGCACCAACTGGCAGGCAAAATCAAGAGACGGAAAACTGGATGGCCTTGGGAGGGGTGGGGGGAAGTGAAGGGACCCTGCAGAGGAGGAAAGGATGTGAAATGCAAGGGGATAAGGCGGCAACCAGAGATGAAAGGGGGGGGGGGGGGAGCGTGGAATTAGCTGGCCCTGTGAGCTCCACCACTGCTCTGCCTCGAGGTGGCTTTGGATCCCGCCCCCCAGCTCCGAGTCCACCTGCTTGGACGGGGTCAGGGTGCCAGAGGAGGGGCGGTGGAGGCGGAGGCTGGCTCCTGCCGAGGCACACGGAGTAGGGAGGGCGGATGCTGGTTCCGGCGGCTTCCCCAGCGAGGACCACGCTCTGTCTGCAGCGCCTCCCGCCTCCCTTCCGCTGCCCTTTTCCCCCGACAAACGGCAGTCAAGCTACACTTCTTCCTTGTCCCTCTGTTTGGACCTGAAGGAATTAAACCGAGGCCGATAGGGACCAAAGGGTCCTTCATAGCTCTGTTTTTCTTTCTCTACACTGTATGCACATTCCTCTGGAAATAGAAGCAACCGATGGGGGAAAGTTAAATGATTGGATCGTACGGAGTCCAGGCACTAACTGGGAGCACCAATCACACCAGTGTTCCTAGTGCCACCAATACCCAGCTTCCTCTACCACGCACCACGCAGCACCCTTACACTGGCTTTGCCTTGTGGAGGCAATAGCGGTGGGGGAGGGTCTGAAACCACAGTCTCCCCCAGCGGGAAACAGGGGCCCCCAGTTTACTGGAAGGAGCCCAGAGCAGGTGTGAGCAAAGGCTACGCACTACTGGGATGACTAAGAGGCCGTGCGGGAAGGCCGGGGGACTCCCACGAAGGCCTCAACTCCAATCGGGACGCCCATGAGAGATCAGGCTTCACAGCCACTGATTTTCCTCGTGCTCAGCCCCTCATCCTTAAAGCACTGCCAGGCTGAGGGCAATTTCTTTTTCAGAAACCTCCAGGGGCGCCCTGTTGCTTGCTGTAGACACAGTGCGCATCACGGCATTTAAGCCCGTCTGGTTCGAAGCTGCCTCTCTAGCTTGATTTTGTTCTCTGGCGTTTCAAACCTTGTATATATCTGCACCTGGGCAGTGGGGGTGCGGGTGCTGGGTTCAAGTCCTAACCTCACCACCTGCCAACAGTGTGCCCTGGGACAAGTTCCTTTTCTCCGCTGGTCTTCAGTTTCTCCCCTCACCCCCCATGTGTGTGTGGAGATATTATCTTGTACACCTTGTACAGATGTGATCTGTGAGAAGTGCCTGGTACAGAACAGACTTTCAACAGCAGTTTGCTCACTTTTACGTCCGTCTCCCCCTCTGTCTGCTCACTTCCTCTGTCTAGAAGACCCTTACCCTCGTCCAAATCATCTCCATCTTTCTTAAGGCCGGGCTTAATAAATAACGTGTCTAGGGGCGCCTGGGGGCTCAATTGGTTGAGCGTCGAACTCTTGGTTTCGGCTCAGGTTATGATCTCATGGTTCAGGAGTTTAAGCCCTGCATCAGGCTCTGTACTGACAGTGCAAAGCCTGCTTGGGATTCTCTCTCTCCCTCTCTCTCTCTCTGCCCTTCCCCTGATCACTTTCTATTTCTCTCTCTCAAAATAAATAAACAAACATGGAAGGCTGGAAGGGAGGGAGGGAGGGAGAGAGGAAGGAAGAAAGGAAGGAAGGAAGGAAGGACAGATGGACGGGCGGACGGAGGGCTTAGTGGTCTTGCCTCATATTGTGAGTTGGGAATCAAATCACTTCCAGAACACTGAAGAGTGCTCATGTCCCCCTCAAGAACTAAAGTTGGTCTGAAGTTAGGGATCATGCCTTACTCAACTGGGGACGCTTCACCCTAGTTTGAGCATAGCGCTTACATGCCATAGGTGTTTCATAAGTGTTTTCTGGATAACTTGAAAGACAAGTGGCAGCCTACATAAATCTGACCCAAATGTCCCTTCCTTCCTCCAACAACATTCACCCTGTGATCTTCACGTTAGATACAATGACGTGAATTGGACCAAGGGAGCTGGGGGGCTTGCCCAGACTCAGTTACGAGATGGAAGACATTCCCAAAGTCCATGGCCTTCCCAAGGAGCTGGGCTCCGCCATCTTGTTTGCTCCTCTCCTCACCCCCATGAAGCACGTTGGGACCTCACCGCCATGAGACACGTTATAGAGAAGGAAATGCAGTCCCATGGCCGATAAATGGACTCACCTTGGTAGGGACCCACAGGACGCCCATATCCTGCACCAGGGGCTATTTTAGAGGGCAGAGGAAGGAAAGGATGTGAAATGCAAGGGGGTAAGGGGACACAAAAGTGGATAATCGGGGTCAAAAACAAGATGTCAATTTCTACAGGGTTGGCAGCAAGCCCATGGGCTGCCACCAACTTCCAACGCCCATACCTGCACAGCCACCACTGATAAGACCTCCACGGAGATTCGATTAAACTCATCAAAACAGCCCCAGGCACCGGTCTGAGCGAGGCCTTTGTAGATGTTGCCGCAAGACTGCAATGAAATGTACAAAGATTAAATTACTATCAGCGCCAGGCTCGTCATTACACTTCTAAGTCAGTTTCCATCCTGTTTGTCACAGATACTTCCAGCCCCCTAATGACAGCTGGTTTGAAACTCATATTGAAATTTCAAGGGCAATTACGTTTTTGACGGCTCGGGGTGCCAACGTAAGTCACAGGATCAAACAGAACCTTTTCAAGACTCTTGGACTAAAATCCCTTCAAAATGTCATCAGGCTTGAATTGCTGTTGATTCTGGAGCTTTCAAAATCTCAGGAAATGAATAAAAAAAAATTTTTTTTTTTTTTTGCACCATACAGACAAAAAAGCCTTCCACTCAGCCTTTGGCATGCGCTGATAAAAAAAGTTTATGTCTGTATCTTGAGATCTGTGCCCAAACTCCCAGGCTTCCCAGAGTGATAGGAAGCTGGGGGATGGATGGGGGACGCGATAAGACCTATAGAAAATTGAGCGACAGGTAAATCTTTTCAGATGAGAGCAAGAAAAGAATTTCAAAAAGATAGTGTATCTATCCTAAAAATAAAACCCGCCTGGGCATTCAATGTGAACCAGTAAACCACGGGGCAATACACAGCGAGAGGTTAGGACTCTCAAGGCCATTGGCAAGGACACATCGCAGAAGCCCTGGGAAAACGCAAATAGTGGAAAAGCCCCATTCATTTCTTTTGTAGTGAGCGCTTGCTGACCCTCAGCTCTGTGCACAGCCTGCACACTAGACACTGAAGGGCTCAGTCCCTCTGAGGACTTCCAGTGAGGTTGTGGACAGAAGTCACACAAAGTGGGTAAATTGCTAGGTAAGCAGTGGATCCGATGGATAGTATAAGACACAGGACATTACGTTGTTCAGAGGAGTGGATCAGAGCGCTCTCTGACGATCTGTCTTGCCAAAGAGGTAAATTTCGGAGAGTATCATGACAGCTTTCGTCAAAGTTTATTTCATGGAATGCAGGATTCTGGGAGACGCTCCTTGAAGCCAAGGTGTTTGGGTCAATCAAATTTAGGAAACACCACATTCTGCAACCCTCTTTGGCCAATTTACAACACATATTAGAATTTTAAGGGGAGCACTGAGAAGTCCTGCACAATGAAACTCAGTCAGTCCTTTCCTCTTATTTTCTGTTCCCCAGTCCACTCTCAGGCACTCGGCCGCTGCTCCGTATTTATTGCTAGCTTTTCTCTGGAGATGCTGAAACACAATATGTGGTTGTGAGTTTCATGAAACGACCCATTGGAATGGTACCCGGGGAAGGGCCAGCGGGCTCTTCCTGACCCCCACTCCATCTTCTCCCTGTGAGGACAGGTCAGGGGGAAAAGTCAGGGTGAGGAGGAGGGGAAGGATGGGATGCACAGAGAACTTGGCCATGTCTTCAAAGCCATTGCTTTGATAGGTTAGGCGGTGTTAAAATGGCACCCGCCCTATTTGGCATGACCCAAACCTTAAACAGCCTTTGGTCTCACATCCTCCAGGATGTTCTAGACCAACGTACTCTGTACTCTTATCTCTGAAGTCGTCCAGGGATTAGAGTTCACAAAACACACATTCTGTGTGCTGTTTAGTATCTCCCCTAGTTATTTCACCTGTCTTTCTTGTCTATCCAGGTAGACCAGGTTATACTTTGTCTGTCTCTCTCTGGATCTATCCATCATTTATCTAGCCCCTAACCATCATGCTATCATCTTTCTCTCTCTCATCTATGTCTCACCTATGTCTATTTATACCTTCTCTGTATCCATCCATCCATCTTCTCATGACGCACAATACATGTGGATCAATGATGATACTCAATGAATTGACTTGACTGCTGGAGAGTGCTTTGTGATGAAAATAATTCTGAAGAGCTGAACAAAGGGAAGAGGAAGTTGGCAATTCCTCAGTGAAGCTGACAGTTACAAAGGGTATTCTGGTGCCCAGGACAGGACCGCTATCCTTCTAGAGTGTTTCACTACGGCTACACCCAGGGCTCTTCCTCCGATCTGTGTGGTGATCTAGACGACACTCGACCAACAATTTGCACAGTCCAGACAAACGATGGACAAACCCCTCCTCTCATCCTGTACTCTCAGAGGAATTGGTGGGTCAGAGTTCAGTAATAAGTTTGGGAAGAACTGGGTACGATGGCCTCAGTGACCGCCGGCCAAGGGGTGAACCCATCTCTTCCCGTTTGATCTTCCAGGCATAACTCTGAAGATATGCGGTTCATTTCCTTCAGTCAAAATTTCACCAGGTCTTCCACACCTAAATGGATGTTCTTTTTGGGTGGCAATGCTGCTTTTGCTCAACTAGAGAAGAATCTAGAAACTTAAAATAATTCTTAAAGGTGGAGTTTGCTTCCTTAAATAAAGAACTTTCGGGGGGGGGGTCTGGGTGGCTCAGTTGGTTGAGCATCTGACTTCGGCTGAGGTCATGATCTCGCGGTCCGTGGGTTCGAGCCCCGCGTCGGGCTCTGCGCTGACAGCTCAGAGCCTGGAGCCTGCCTCAGATTCTGTGTCTCCCTCTCTCTCTGCCCCTCCCCTGCTCTCGCTCTGTCTCTCTCTCGAAAACAAATAAAGATTGAAAACAATAATTCAAAAACAGAAAAAGAAAGCCTTTGTTCTTTCAGCCTGACTTAGAGAGAAGCAGTACTTTAATGTGCCAGCAGTAAGACCAATCATGTTAAAATGTAGACCATGTGGAACGTGGGGAAGACAGCTGTTCGGGGTCTGAATCCTCATTTTGTTTGCTTGCTGTGAAAAAACACGGTGCTTTAGGGCTGCTGCAACTCTTGGCACAGCAAAAATTTTATGTACGAGAGAAATTATTAAAGTTACAGCTGATGAATCTCATCTGGAGTTCTATATGTTCCCTTGCAGTCTCTAAAATTATTTTTAAATTAAATTTACTTTGTACCCATCACACCGCGATTTCGACACATGAATATTTAATCTACTTAATGCAATTGTTTTATTTTTTCCCCCGCCGTAAATTTATTTGCATGCCATCCTGTCTCAAACGGGAATTAGGATAGTTTATGAAAATAATACAGTAAAACAAAATAAAAATAATGAAAAAGTGAGAATCTTATTATTATT
>NW_024080689.1:695867-800458 GCF_003009895.1 Hyaena hyaena
AAAAAAAAAATTAAAAAAAAAAAAAAAAAGAAGTGACCTGTAAGCCTCTCGTTTTTCTCTACGACACAGGACCTGGAATAGATGTGAGAAGTGAAGATGATGCAGAGTGCCTGAATGAAGATCATTAGCCTTGCACTTGTCCGTTGTCAGCCTTGAGTCACTCATTAGGAGTGGAGGTTAATCAAGGTTAATCCCTTCAGAAGTCACACCTGCCGAGGGCACCTGGGTGGCTCAGTCGGTTACGCGTCCAACTTTGGCTCAGGTCATGATCTCATGGTCTATGGGTTTGAGCCCTGTGTCGGGCTCTGTGCTGACAGCTCATAGCCTGGAGCCTGCTTTGGATTCTGTGTCTTTCTCTCTCTAAACCTCCCCTGCTCACACTCTGTCTCTCTCTCTCTCTCTCTCTCAAAAACAAAATAAAAACGTAAAAAAAAATAAAATAAAGAAGTCACACCTGCCATTGTAGAAATCCTGAGAAAATGCCTGCTTTTCCAGCACAAATATGACTTTCATATGAAGGTTTTAGGGTAGCCCCTGGGAGCCTTTCTGTGGTTCTAGGTCAAACAGTGAACTTGAGCCTTCGGATATAAGTTCAGCTTCATTTTATGGGTCACAGAATGAAGAGTCCCAAAATGAAATAACCCACCTATGTCTGCAATGGTCACTGGTAGAAGCCGATCGGCTTATGGAGAGGTCAACACACCCCAGGGATCAGAGATCCTCAGGTGCCCCGGATGGAGCCAGCAGAGCCCCCCTCAACGCCCTCCACCCCCCGACCCAGGGCCCAGCCTCTGAGCCCATCCTGGGCAGTGTGGACACGCCTGGTCCCTGCTGTGGGCTGCCACCCGGTCCCAGCCCCCCCACAGCCGGGCCCTACCTTGTAGTCCATCTGCTCCGAGCAGTTGAACACATACACCATGATGCCCAGCGCGCGGCCCAGGTCCTTGGTCGTCTCCGTCTTGCCTGTGCCTGCAGGTCCCGCGGGAGCCCCGCTCATGGTCAGGTGCAGAGACTGCGTGAGGGTGATGTAGCACCTGTCGAACACAGGAGTGCGTCGGGCATTCTCAGGACCCTCGAACCATGGCCCTGGCCTTGCTGGGTTCTGGGGAGCAAGAGCTGAGGCTCCAGGACAGGGGGGCTGACGGCTTCTGTAAAAGGAAAGCCAGAGCCCCCACCCCCATCTGCTCCCCACAGCGCTGTGGGGAGAACTCTCTGGAGGATCATCCGATCGTGATTCTCCCTCCCTGAACGGCGTCCTTAGCTCCCCGCCAGGCCCTTTCTGATCTTGCCTCTGCTCAGCTTGCTAGCTTGTCGCCCACTTCTCACGTCCCCTTCAGCCCCAGCGCTCTAAGGTGCCTTCACATACAGCTGTTCTCACTTGCTCATGCTCTGTCCCGAAGGTTTGTGTGCCCCAGCTCCCTAGCTCGTACACTAAAATCCCAACCCCCCAAGACTACTGTATTGGGAGGTGGGGCCTTCCGAAGGCAATTAGCTCATGAAGGTGGAGCTTCATGAATGGGACTGGTGCCCTTATAAAGGAAGCTCCATAGGGATCCCTCATCCCTTCCACCACCACGTGAGCACACAGTGACAAGACACCAGCTATGAGCCAGCAAAGGGCCCCAGACAAGAACGTGAGCATGCCGGTGTCTTGACCGGGGACATGTCGGCTTCCAGAACTGTGAGAAATGAATTTCTGTTGTTTATAAGCCCCTCAGTCTGGTCTTTTATTCTAGCAGCTCAAATGGATGAGGATACCCAGACACACCACGACTGTGGTCATCCCTCTCTCCCTCCCCCACCCAGCCCCCCACCTTTTCAGTCTACCTGAGTCATGTCCTTTTTCAACATGGTCATTAGTAGCCTAGTGGTGGCCATCCATCCCTTCAGGCTCACAGTTGACATTAGTTCCTGCACTAAGTATCCCCAGACCCCTTAGCACTGGGAGAGAGTGAGGAGATGTCCCTCAGCTGAGGTCCCACTCCACTGTCCTGCACATCAGCGTCTGACCACATATACCACACACATTGTTCATGCAGATCTTCGTTAAGACACGTGAAGGAGGGGCCCTGTCTCACTCATGGTCTCGTCTCCACAAATGGGTCCGGCCACAGAGACGCCATCAATAATTATTTGTGAAACAGATTCATGAACGAAGGCACCAGTCATTCCATCTGTTTAACCCTCCTGTGACTATCCTCCCGAATGACAATAAAATAAAAACCAGCATTAGGCTTGTTTCTGGTACTTTTTGAAATAACTGACAGCAACTTCTTCTTGGACACGTCTCTGGAGGCAAAGGAAATAAAGGCAAACATGAACTACTGGGTCCTCATCAAGATGAAAAGCACCTGCACAGCGAAGGAAACAATCAGCAAAACCAAAAGGCAACCGACGGAATGGGAGAAAATATTTGCAAATGTCATATCGGATAAAGGGCTAGTATCCAAACTCTGTAAAGAACCTCCCAAACTCAACACCCAAAAAACAAATAATCCAGTGAAGAAATGGGCAGAAGCCATGAATAGACACTTTTCCGAAGAAAATATCCAGATGGCGAACAGACGCATGAAAAGATGCTCAACATCACTCATCTTCAGGAAAATACAAATCAAAAACACAGTAAGATACCACCGCACCCCTACACCTGTCAGAGTGGCCAAAATTAACAACTCAGGAAACAACAGATGTTGGTGAGGATGCGGAGAAAGGGGATCCCTCCTGCACTGTTGGTAGAGATGCAAACTGGTGCAGCCACTTTGGAAAACAGTAGGGCACTTTCTCAAAAAATTAAAAACAGAACTACCCTACGACCCAGGAATTGTACTACTACGTATTTATCCAAAGGATTAAAAAAATGCTGATTCGAAGGGACACACGTACCCCAATGTTTATAGCAGAGCTATCAACAATAGACAAACTATGGAATAAGCCCAAGTGCTTCCCAACTTATGAATGGATAAAGAAGACGTGGTCTATATATAATATATGTATGTTATATATATATATATATATTATATATATATAATGGAATACTACTTGGTGATGAAAAAGAATGAAATCTTGCCATTTGCAATAACATGGATGGAACTAGAGGGTATTATCACAAACAGGGTTATGGCAAAGTCTCAAGCTGGATGGTGGTACTGGCTGTACAACTCTACAAATTACTAAAAAAAAATCACTGAATTGCACATTTGCAATGGGTGGACTGCAAGGCATGTAAATTATACCTCAATAAAGCCATTAAAAATGTGCCATTGGCCTAACTTCTCAATACCTAGCAAATTAATCCATAGGCACCCCACCTGCAGATTGGACCAGGAGGGGCCATCCAAGGGGGCCTCCAAGATGAATTTGGTTTTGGAATCTGATGTCTAGAGTTCACCAGAAACTCCAAGTGAACACTCTTCGGGCCAGATGGTGACTGCATCGCCAATGAAACCAAAATGGTTCTGAAAAGACTTGAAGTGAGTTCTTGAATTCTCCTTTTTTTAGAAGTGTATTTATTTTGAGAGAGACAGAGGAAGTGTGAGTGGAAGAGGAACAGAGAGAGAGGAAGAGAGAGGGAACGCTAGCAGGCTCCACACTGTCAGCACAGAGCTTGATGCGGGGCTCGAACCGGCGAAACTGTGAGACCTTGCATGGAGCTGAAATCAAGAGTCGGACGCCTAACCGACTGAGCCACCCGGCTGCCCCCTGAATTCTCCTTTGAGTGCAAAATTCCCAGATGTATTTCAGCCCTTGAGCGTGAAGCCCAGGAAGGCGGAGAGGACAGGTGCGTGGATGTGCCATTCCACCTGGAGTTTTCCTGTGTGAGGGAAGGGGCTGGCTCCATGGATGGGAGAGGCACTGGCCACACTTCTGGACAGGTGAGCTGGGCTCGCTTGGAGTGCTTCTCCCCTCTCTGGGACACTCCTAGCTGGGTCCTCACAGGGGCTAGACCTGCCCTCAGGGGCTGAGTCCTGGCTCCCGATTGGCCCCAGTGCCTTCTACCCACCAGAGTCTCAGGCTTCTTTTAGAACTTTCCAGGGGCTGCCGCAGCCCTGAGCCTCCCAGGAGGAAAGGCAGCTTCCGGGACTGGCAGCATCCCCAGCCTCCGGCCAGCTCACTTCCCCACTCTCTCCCACCCTCCGGGTCTGTCCATGGCGGCCTCCTCTGCCAAGCCAGAGGGCAACCCAGACCTCTTCTCCCCAGAGCCACAGGGCTCTCAGGGAATCCAGGAGTCCATAAGCACAAGGTTTTGCAGAAATAGAATCCTCAAAGAAAACTCAAGAATCTCTGGAAAGAAACCCTTGGAGTTGGGTGTCAACCTCTTCTGGAGCATCCACTACTGAGCTTCTGATGATCTCCAGAAGAAGCCCTTGGGGGCGGGGGAGGGCCCCCCAAAATATTTTTCTCCCCATAGTAACAGAACTCTAGAGGGGCACCTGGTTGGCTCAGTCGGTTAAGTGTCCGACTTCGGCTCAGGTTTCGTGGGTTCAAGCCCTGCATCGGGCTCTGTGCTGACAGCTCGGGGGCTGGAGCCAGCTTCCGATTCTCTCTCCCTTTCTCTGCCCCTCCCCTGCTCATGCTCTGTCTGTGTCTCTAAAAAATAAATAAATGTTAAAAAAAAAAAAGATATTAAAAAAAAAGAACACTAGAGCTAGAAGGCATTTCTGGAGATCACTGATCCAATCCCTATTTTACAGACGGGAAGACTGAGCTTCGGGAAGGGAAGCTGGGTTAAGGCATTTAAATAATAACAAAGGTAGCGGCAGTGGGGCTTAGGCTTGGGCCATGAGTAAACCAAAAGGAAAACAGTGCCTCCCTCTTCCACACGAGAGTCGCCATTATGCTTGGGCCATGGGCCATCAGGCTGTCTTAGGCCTTAGGGATACCCGCCCCTGCTCTAAAATTCCATCTGGGGTCGTTAGCTTGTCCATCTCTGCAAACATCAAGCCAGCTGCTGTGTCCCACTGAGGTGGGCGGGTCATGCCATCGTGGTCTATGGCAAGAATTCTGGAGTCAGATAGGGTTCCGGTGTTGCCTCTCGTACAAAGTGTTTGTGCAACTCGGCCGGGGAAGGAAGCCTTGGTGTCTTAATAAAAAGTGGCACTAGAATCATTGCCAGTCATTGCCTTGCACCAAGGAACTCAGTACCTTTGCTGCCTCGAGCCAACAGCAATTGTGAGAATGGCAAGGACTCTTTCAAGAGGCACCCTTGCCTGGCCAACTGGCCCCAACATTGATATGGACCGATTTAGTCTGGTTGTTCCTGAGAAGACAGACCCTTTCATTCGGGGACAGACCTTAAAGGTCTGGCCTTTAAACCAAGCCAGGCTTTTCCCCATTAAATCCTTCTAGTAGGGCCACATCAGGCTTTTCCCCCAGCGAGGCAGGGTTTGTGATTTCAGAAGGCAGCCCCTTCCACAGTATGCCAGTTGTTAATTGCTTGAAAGGCTTTCCAAATATCAGGCTGAAGTCCGTCTTGTTCTCTCTGAGCCAATGACTTCTCTAGGCTTTGGCTTATCTCCCCCTAGCAGGCTTTAGTGGGAATCAGATGAGATAAGAGATACAAAGGTGCCTTGAAAAGAAAGCTGATCCATGTTTAAAGTATTACTTTTTTAAGGGGACAAATACAGGAGCCGTGGCTTTTCTTTTTTGATACAGTTATTCAGGTGGCAGATTAAAGAAACTATCAAAGACCCTGTGTCTTGATTTCAGCTCTGAGTCGCCTGTAGTGATCCTGGGAATGTGGCCTAAGTGATCTTAGAGCTGGTGAAGCCTCGGCAGTTGTTTTGTATTCATTTCCTCCTGCTATGTAAGAAATTACCAGAAAAGAAGTGGCTTAAAACAACACTCACTTATTCTCTTACTCTTTTAGTCAGAAGTCCAGATGGCTCCTCTGTGGAGGGTCTCAAAGACCAAAATCAAGGGGACAGTTGGCCGGACTCTGATCTGGACACTCTGGGGAAGTGTCCTAGCTCACTTGAGTTCCTGGCTGAATTAAGTGGCTACCAGCTGGAGGACTGAGCTCCTCATTGGTTGCCGGTGGCCAGGGGAAAGCTCAGCTCCTCGAGATCTCTCTGTCGTCTTTGCAGATGGCTCCGTCTACCTTCAAAATCAACGACGGCATGTCAAGTTTTTCTCGTGCTTCAGATCTGATTTCCCCTCCGTCTTGGGCCAGGAGAGAGCTGCTTTCAGGGTCTCACACAATGGCTCTGGGTCTGCCTGAATTATTTCCCTGTTGCTATGGAACAAAACATTACCGTGGGAACAACATGATCATATTTATAGTTTTCACCCATAGTCAAAGGGGAGGAGATCGTACAAGGAAAAAGGTCATGGGGATCACTCTTAGAATTCTACCTACCACACGGTTCAAGAATCATAACTAAGGGATGAACAAGGATGCAACGATGGCTCCCTGGTGGGGGTCTCTTTGGTGTGATCAGCAGGACTCTGGTCCCTGATATTCAATATCTTTATCAGTAACTTGAATGAAGAAATAATTGGTTATATGCAACATAGACTGCATTCTAAATAATCCTAACAATTGAAAATGATGGGATAGATCAAGCAAGGTAAAATTTAAGAAGGATAAATGTAAATTAATCTTCCAAGCACCTGCACATGTACAGAATGGGTGGGGGGTGGGGAGGAGGGAATGTGGTTAGATGGTAGTTCACAGAAAAAAGACCCAAGGCTTCTAATAGGTCCCAGGCTCAAAATGAGAAACAACATCAACAGAAGAATGGACTCAACATCAGCCTAAAACAAATATATCCCTATTATAACATTTTTACTTTAAAAAAAAAATTAACATTGGGGCGCCTGGGTGGCTTAGTCGGTTAAGCGTCTGACTTTCGCTTAGGTCATGATCTTGCGGTTCGTGGGTTCGAGCCCCGCGTCGGGCTCTGTGCAGACAGCTCAGAGCCTGGAGCCTGTTTCAGTCTGTGACTCCCTCTCTCTCTCTGACCCTCCCCTGCTCACGCTGTCTCTCTCTCTCTCTCCTGGAAATAAATAAAACATTACAAAAATTTAAAAAAAAAAATAAAAAAAAAAAAATAAAAGGTCCCAGGCTCAAAATGAGAAACAACATCAACAGAAGAATAGTCTCAACAGCAGCCTAAAACAAATCTATCCCTATTATAACATTTTAATTTTTTTAAAAATTTAACATTTATTAGAGACAGAGCATAAGCAGGGGACGGGCAGAGAGAGAGGGAGACGCAGAATCCGAAGCAGGCTCCAGGCTCTGAGCTGTCAGCACAAGGCCGGACACGGGGCTCGAACTCACGCACCACGAGATCATGACCTGAGCCAAAGTCGGATGCTTCACTGACTGAGTCACCCAGGCACCTCATAACATTTTAGTGTTTAAATGTGAATGTTGTCCTCAGTGTAAATGCCCCCAATTCTAAGATCTGTTCTTTATGCCATTTGGTTATGAGATCCTTCCTCACCCAGTGCTCATCTTTCTCTTTGCCCACACTACTTGGTAAAATGTCGTTCTCAAAATATGACAATGCAGAGCAATGACTGACATATGATCTCTGGAGAAAAATAACAGCATGCTTAGTAACGAAGCCTGAGTCGGTATAATTATGCTTCACATTATGTGTATGTCTCAAATACGATTGGAAATTCTAGAAGTGACTTAGAAAAGTCAAGAGAATCAAGACAAAAATTCTTAGAATGTTTTTAATACAGGGCAGTCAGTGGGCAGAATATGAGATAAATTTATAAAGGTAACTTTCATCCTATACAAAAATGAAAAGGAAGGTAGAGATACAGTGAAATTAAGCAAAGACTTCTTAGCTACAACAGCTAAAGCATGGTCCAAAAGGAAAAGATTGACAGATTGGACCTCATCCAAATTAAACACTTTTGCACCTCAAAAGACACCATTCAGAAAGTAAAAAGGTAAGCACCAGATGGGGACACGATACTTGCAAACACATGTCCCATAAAACCGGAATATACAAAGACTTCCTACGACTCAGCAAGATGACAAACAGATCAGTCAAACAGGAGGCAAAGATATGAACAGGATGATGCCAGGGACATCTGCAAACGGCTAATGAGCACAAGAAAAGATGCTCAACATCATTATTAGGGAAATTCCAATGAAAACTCAGAGGAGATACTACTTCACGCCCGTTCAGATGGCTACAATCGACAAGACAGACAATAATAAAGTGGGCAAGGCTGTGGAGAAATGAGAACCCTCATCTACTGCGAGGTGGGGGGATGGAAAATGATGCAGCCACTTTGGAAAACGGTTCGGCAGTTTCCCAAAAGGTTCAACATAAAGATCGCATACCCACCGAGCAATTCCCCGCCCAGGTGTCGGCCCAAGAGAAAGGAAAACTTAACATCTACACACGGACCTGCGTGCAAAGGTTCACACCGACACGACTCAGGACAGCTCCCAACTGGAAATCGCCTAGGTGTCTGACAATGGGTGACTGGAGAGATGAAATGCGTCCTGTCTACAAAATGGGATATTTTCCATTAATATAAAGCAATGGACTGCTGTCACGTGCTCTATCATGAGTGAACCCCCCAAACTGTGTAAAATGAAAGAAGCCAGACCCTAGGGACAAGTTGTGTGGCTCCATTTATAGGAAACATCTGGAATAAGCTGAATTTATAGAGACAGAAAGCAGCTCAGAGGTTGCCTGGGGTTGGGGGTGCGAATGGGCATATAAATGGGGATGAGGGGTCTTACTGAGGAGGTTAAAAATGTCGTGGGGCGCCTGGGTGGCTTAGTCGGTTAAGTGTCCGACTTTCGCTTAGGTCATGATCTCGTGGTTTGTGGGTTCGAGCCCCGTGTCGGGCTCTGTGCTGACTGCCAGCTCAGAGCCTGGAGCCTGTTTCGGAGTCTGTGTCTCCCTCTCTCTCTGACCCTCCCCTGCTCATGCTGTCTCTCTCTCCTAGAAATAAATAAAAATATTTTTTAAAAAATGTTGTAAAATTGACTTATGGTCAAGTTGCTGGAAATCATTAAGTGGGACACTTGGAATGGGTACAAATTTTTGATACATAAAAGAAACCTCAATAGAGTTGTTTCAAAACATATATATAATGAAAAAACCTTGTATAGCAACAAAATTTTTATTTCTATTAAAAAAAAGTTAACATTTATTTATTTTTGAGAGAGAGAGAGAGAGTGCAAGCACGGGAGAGTCAGAGAGAGAGGGAGACACAGAATCTGAGGCAGGCTCCAGGCTCTGAGCTGTCACCACAGAGCCCCCACGTGGGGTTCGAACTCAGGAACCGTGAGATCATGACCTGGGCCAAAGTCGAACGCTTAACTGACTGAACCACCCAGGCGCCCCTAGCAACAAAATCTTTAAAAGCACCTGGTGATGATAAGAAATACTCAAACCTCTATGATGATACTTAGACATTTTTCTGACCTAACTGAAAGATATTCAAACATAATTGAAGATATGGATATACAGAAAAATAGCACATATCATAAAGATGGCTATTGTTCCCAAATTAACTTGAAGGTATTAAGACTTAACCAATCAAAAACCCTAACCGTTTATATTTTGGAACTTGACAATATAACAATTCAAGTTCGTCTGAAAAGAAAGAGAAGAGCTAAAAAATATATATATAGAAATGATGATGTGGACGTTTACTGTACAAATAGAAGAACTCACAGCAAAGCTACAGTCCTTAACTAAGATGGCGTATTGATGGACATAATGATGAAACAGGATAGACACTTTGAGGTAGTCTGAGAACTCAGAATTGTGAATGTTGCAGAGCAAACATCACAGAGGGAAAAGGAACATCGCTCACTAAAAAATGTTGCATCCACTGGTTACTTAGCAACAAAGGAAATCAGACATTCCCTGCCGTAGTAGTTTCTGTGGGTTTTCCTTGCTCAGGATTCCACACGTATGGTAAGCCCTCTGGCTACACAGCCATGAATCAAAGTATCTCTCACCCTCCCGGCCGGGGGAAGGGGGTGGCGCGCGGGCACAAGATTCGGGCTGGCAAAATAACCAACCTCAGTGGTTGCAGTGGGGACTCAGAGATTGGCACAGAATCCAAACAGGACTCACTGGAGTCCCTTGAAGGAACCAGATCTAGGGAGCTGAGAAGGTGGTGGGGGGAGAGTGGGTTCTCTCTTCCTCCTGGAAAATTCATGAAGTCGTGGGAATGGAGACCACCCCTGCAGTCATACAATGAAAATCCATGCGAGAGAGAAGCCAATATTCAGAAGAAAACAAAGCCATGATAAGAGAGAGCTCCATCACTGATTTCTCCCCGTTCAGGCCCAGAGCTAGACTCCTTTCCTAGGCATGTCAGGTAACAAGTCCTCCTTCTGTATTTGTTAGTTTGGGTCTGGCCTCTATCACTTGTAACCAAAAGTGATTTGGTAAAAACATTCACTCTACTCAATAGTCAAAAAGTTTACCGAAGAATTTTATAAAGTTAAAGGGAAAAATAAAACAAAAGGGAACTGCAGTAAAATACAGGCGAATATGGAACCGATCTTGAAATGAGCAGGGACTTTCTAAACATAAAAGTAATAAAACGGGCAGGAATGGTTATAAATAATTCACAGAAGAGGAAAATCTATTAGCCAACGACCACATAAAAATGCTCAAGTCTGTGAGTAATTAAGGACATCCAAATCCAAATGCCATTCTGACTTATAAAATAATATTTCTGACAATGATACTTAATGCTGGTGAGGATGCTGCAAGATGAACATTCTCATAAACTGCTAGTGAGAATGGAAACAATATTGATTTCAAGAATAATTTTCAAGTATGTGTCATCTAATTACCTTGCCTCTTGGAATCTCTCCTGGGGAAATATTAAGAAACACAGTAAAAAGTTATTTAAAAGCAAGGTCATGGCAGATTGGTTTTGAAGAGTAAAAGCTTAGGTGTGACTTAAACATTTTATAATATGGGTATGTTACATAAATTTTGGGATACTTGTAAGGAGAAGGTAAGTCAACTCTTAGAGTGTTTCAGAAGAATGTTGTGAGAATATGCACATGATATAATCTTATGTTAAAAAAAACTATGGTTTTTTATATAAAGCACAGGATTGCAATTTCATTTTGTCAAAATCTCTATGCAGAAGGAAACAGATTAGATAACAATGGTTATCTCAGGGGGACTTTATCATCTTTGTTTACAGAGTACTAATTTTTCCGATGAAAACTGCAGATAAAGACTCAGGAAGTGCAGGACTTTGGCTCGCTGCGTCCTTGTCCAGCAAATCACCTTCCAAGACTCTTTCGTCAATTAGATCTCACCTGCTTGCGGGTAGTTCTGAGATATTAAGAGGTACTCAAACTTGATAAGCGGCTGATTAGAACAGCACTTAACTCAGCACAGGGCTGAAAAGGGCGTCTGTGTGTGAAGGTGAGCGAAGGGCGAGGAGGTCACCCAAAGGTTGAGAAACAACTTATGTGAATTGCTTTTGTTCAGCCTGAAAAAGCATTTCCATTTAGTTCTTGAGCTTAGCGCTATGCCAAAGTCCTGCGAATATATCGTAGCTACTTATATATTCAGGTCCCATCCGGGCAGTGGGAAATTCCAAAGAAATAAGCATAATCAGTCGGAGGTACGGTAATGCGGGTATGCTTTTAATGAATGTGCAAAGGTTTTACGGATCAATTGTCCATTTGATTAATTCCTCTGGCAGGAGAGAATTAAATGTACTTAAGCTACACACCAGCCAAGGCTGAATGCTCTTTAAAATGTGATTTTCTGTGTTAAGGCCAATTTTTTTTTTCCCGGGCAAAACATTTCTTGAGATAATAATGGAAGTCAATGAGAAAATGGAATTTTACATATAAATATTCACTACGTGCCACTTTGTCAGAAAAGCATCTAAAGTGCAAAACGAGGTCAAGGTCTACACAGTATTCACCATTATTTGCAGTACGTCTTCCTTTCTAGTTTTTATTTTTTTTGCATCGTTTCGTAGGAGGGGGTGATAAAATCATGTTTTAGAGAGAATTCCCGTCAAAGCGTTACCCTCTCCCTTTCCGGAGGCCTTCAGCATTAGTGTACGACAGACTTCTGAATCCAAAAGAGGCAATTATCTCCTTGAACCCCTGGAAAGGTGTGAAGACCAGGGGAAAGAAAAGTCTTAGACTATCACTTGGACTGATCATGTCTGCTATGTCCATGGAAAGGAAGGAGAGATTCTGTCTGGTGGTGGAGAAGCTGTGTTGGAAATTGTTCCGCTGCATTGGGTCAAGGAGTGAACTTCCTGAATGTCAGTCACGTGCCCAGCACGGCACTGGGTCCCTCAGCGTACAGCAGTGAGCAGATCAAAGTCAACGTTACCACGGAGCATATAGTCTAGAGTCAGAAACAGACACTAATCAAATTGCCCAGATATAGAATAGTCTCGTTATTCTGTCGCAAGCGATATAAATTCCCAAATGATTAGCTTCTATTCCAGGGCTGGCAGAAAACTCACTGCAAGAGAGAAAACTGGACCCCACTCCCTTCCTGCTTAGGGTACCTGTTTTGCTGAGAATACGACACACGAGAGGGTCCACTCCGAACGAAGCTTGGGGTGGGAACATTTTCCTTTGGCCCACACCGAATGAGCGCCTCTAATGGACTGATACCAAGTGAAGGCCAAGAGCAACCCTAAGGTGCCCACACCCTCTGAGTTGCTGTTGCCAATACTGTCATGGCCTCGGGGAAATCCGCATCTCTGAACGGGTGTTATCTGCCTTTCGTCCTAAGCTGGGGCAGAGAGGAGTGTTGGTCTCCACATCAGAGCAGAGGACAGAGTGGCTGTTCCTCCTTCTTCGGGAGCCAAGGCATAGAGTCCTGTGTGGATCCCTCTTCTTGAGCCAACCTCCTCTTCTTGATTCTGTCTAGTCTTACCATCGAGGTCTTCACTGTCCAGGCAGCATTCATTCATTGGACAGGTATTAATTTCACAATCTATCAGGTGCTGGTGATATAGCAACAAATCAGACAAAGCCCCCTGACAGCAAAGAGCTTCCATTCCTAAGTGTGGTGGGGGAGTGACTGGAGACGGTGGTGTGACCTCTGCGGGCTCCCCCAAAAACAAAAGAAGAGAAATACAAGAGTAAACGTGAAGTGGGCTCTGAGTGGAAGGGTCTTCCAGGCTGGGCAGGAAAATGAAGGAAAGGAACAGCATGGGGGCGGGGGAAGAGCGATGGACCATGAGGTCCTGCTCTAAGGTGATGTTGGGATTTTCCCACACCCCGGGTCATGCCACGAGTGATGTGATTACAAGTCCACTCAATGTTCCTTAGAAATACATCTGAGGATTTGACCAGAATGCAGGCGGAAACACTTAAAAACAGGCAGGGAGAAAATCCAATATAAGATGACACAGATTAGGGGCGCCTGGGTGGCTTAGTCGGTTGAGCGTCCGACTTTCGCTTAGGTCATGATCTCGCGGTTTGTGGGTTCGAGCCCCGCATCGGGCTCTGTGCTGACTGCCAGCTCAGAGCCTGGAGCCTGTTTCAGTCTGTGACTCCCTCTCTCTCTGACCCTCCCCTGCTCACGCTGTCTCTCTCTCTCTCCTAGAAATAAATAAAAAATAAAACCTTTAAAAAAAAAAAAAGATGACACAGATTCTCTGTGGCCATTCCAGCCTTCACCATTGAAGACCATCTCTTCACCGTTTACAAGTTGCTGATTTGGAGGGAGCCGGCAATTCAGACACGCACTTCTTTTTGGAGAAGGGATTTAGTGCTCAATGAAATTATATTGGAAAAGGGCACCAGATCTTAGCAGAATTCATGGAAATCTCAACGGAATTAAGATATCCTGTCCTTGCTGCCCTTCGCTCAAGCTGTGCTGTCAGATAAGTTTCCATAAAATACAGTTTCCGTCGTTCTACTCCGCTGATGAAAAATTTTCAATAGTTTATCGCAACTTACTGGATATAGAATGTAAGATGCATCCGTTATAGTCTGACTCTTATTACCCACCTTCCCTGGCTTAAGGCCAACCATATCTCCCCACAAACCAAGTCAATCGTCTACCCCTTTTCCAGGACCACATCTTGAGTTTTCTCCGTTTCCATGCCTCTACACACAAAACAATGTTCCAGAATGCCTATTAGTAGTTTGTTTTTTTTTTTTTTTTTTTAAGTTTTTGGGGATCCCAGACCAGTTTAATAAGAAACTGCCTCCATTTCATAGATGGGAAAACCAAGAATTAGGTCAAGTTTTTCAAACTCAAATAGCCAGTATGTGTTAGAGCTGGTGTGAGAATCCACGTATATAGGATTCCCCCCCTGGTAAATTCCTCAAAAAAAAAAAAAAAAAAAAAAAATCACAGCTCACGGATTGGCTCTGGGATCTGCTCTGAGAAGGGGTTCTGCCCTTCCTCCATTAAGTTTTATTTTTACATGTGTTGCATGGTCAGGCCCTCCCCACTACAGCTCTGTGGGCAACTAGTGAGTGACAGTGGCCCTGACCCTGCATGGCCATTAGGTGGCCTGAGCCAGATACCGGTGGGGTTCTCTGTGAGCGGCAGACGTCAGTGCTCACCTGTCTGTCAACGGCGTGATCACCAGCCGAGGCGTATTTCCCAGGTACTCATAGGAATATAGAAACTGTGCATCACAGATGTTGGCAAAGCAGTGTTTGGTGTCATCATCCCAACGATGCCGCAGCTGAGACAGCCAGAGGAAGGCCTGGGCACTGTCTACCTACAGAGTGCAGAGGAGGGGGGTGAATCACTGTTCCGCAGGTGGCCCCTTGGCCACAGGACACGCAGGGCTCTGCATGAGCTGGGTTGGGTCTACCGGTCAAGGGCATATGCTTTGCCCACGACAGCACAGAAAGCATGAGCTGCTCTGACTACCCACGTTTGCTGGGAGCAGCCACCATGACCCTCCCCCAGCGCTCTGGCCAGTGCAGAGTCTGGGACCCCCATGTTTGGGCCATATGGGAGCTTCTCCCTTATCCCACCGTTCATGGTGGCTGGCAACAAAGGGACGCTCCAGAATGTTGGAGACTCACCTTCTGAGCGATCATCTTGGCCACCACATCCCGGGCATGCACATCAATGGTGCATATGGTCATGATCTTCTGCCGGTCCCCTTGGGAGAGCTGGCCAATTAACATGGTGATGAGCGTTTTGAGCTGGGCCACTTGCTTCTTGTAATAGTCCTTCATGGCGCTCTCATAGCCTTCCTCCAGCCTGGCAAACGCAATGCCCACCTCTGTGGTCCACCAGATCTGAGAGCAGGTCAGGGCCACCTACGGCATCAGGAGCTGCTTAGTGAAGCCATTACCAGGACTGTGTCCAAAACCAGCCCACTCATCATACAGCGAGAGGCAGCATGTAACTGTGTGGGTGATCTAGGCCCCTTCTCTCCCTCTCCTACCAGCACTGACGAAGCAAGCACTTGCCTCCACCACCCTAGAGATGTGAAGTGGTTCCAAGTGGGGAAAGCACTTTCTGCTCTTGGAAAAAAAAAAAAATGTATCATTTGGTTGAAAACAACCAGAGAGTTGCCCTGGTCAATGAATGCCAGTGGCTTTTAGAAATTGCAGCTCTGATCTTTCCGTCTTTACGCCCCAAGCAAAGCATCGTTCCTGTGCTTGGGAGGTTAACAATATGTTGGCTGAACATCTATCTCAACAACTCTTAGGCTTTGTTCTGTTCTTAAACTTCTTGTGGTTCGAGAATTCTGGCTTGGTGAGCCTCTGATGATCTTTTGTGGCATACTTCTGCTTGCCCATAACATTTTGGCTACATATATTTTTTTATTTCTCGGGCCCTATAACCTTGGAATGCCTACTCCTGAAGATCAAGGTGAATGAGAGCAAAATTCAATGTGGCCCATGGGATTTGCATTTTTCAGAGATTTAAAATTAAGGAATGGTAGAAGGGATTCGAACAAACACGTCTTTTGTTTGCTGAGCAACCTAATGTGGAAAATGCGTAATTCGAATGATTCACAGTGGAGAGTTTAGATACACTGATTGTCTGTCGTGTCCTGTGGTTGGGGAGATACCGCTCTATATGAGATCTGTCACGAGAGCAGGACGCAATGCATTTTCTTGCCTCAAAATTCTGATTCGGGTAAACAGAACCTTGATAGGAATTATTCCCTTTGTCAAACAGAGAATCCAGTCGTAGTAAAAAAGGACCATTCTTGAATTTATCTCATTTTGCCTTTGGGATCAGGTGTGTCGGGGATTTGTTAAAGAAGTTCTGCCTGCCTGGTGATCTGGTTTGAACGCAATGCGCCCATCGCACAGTCAAAAGAATACCTCTTCCCTTCAGTAGTGCTGACTTACTTCTCGTTTCTTCCGTTAGTCTGCACTTGCAGCCAAGATCTTCCCACCTTCTTCTCTCTTCTCTGCCCCCTGCAATGCACCACCACCTGGCACTCCACTGACATGGCCGCACCAAGTTCATGGACATTCCGTAGCCTCTTACTTTCCTTGATCTCTTATAAGCACGTGGTATGACTGACCTCTGGCCTGCCTTTGGTTTCCATTATGACCATTCCCTGCTTTTCTCCTTCTACCTGAAAAGGCACCATTTCTCAGTCTGCTTTACTGGCTCCTCTCTGCCTACCCAGTCTTGACATGATGCCCAACGGATTCTTCTACACCCTCATCTTGGTTCTACATCTTTTCCAAGAGCGGTCTTCCCTACTCCTGTGGCTTCAAGTCCCGATAAATGTCTGCAACCCCCAAACACCCCACCTCGGGCGCTGTGCCCCTAACAGGGAGGGTGGGAGGGTCTACCACAGCCAGAGCCATTTAAACATTTCTCAGTAGTTCGCCCCTCTCTCTCATCACCCTCCTGGGAAGCCTGGAAAGGATTCAGACACATCTTGGAAGCAAGTCAGACTCCCCAACGAGGTGGGTAAGAACTGGCTTCAAGTTTCCTCTGTAGGATCCGTCTGCTGCCTCTTGATCCTTCTTCCCCTTCTTCTTGCCACAAACCACACTCAGTTCTTCAGCCACGGGATACTCTTCCTTGCTTCTGAGCTCAGAGTCCTCCCCATACTGCCTGCTCTTTCCCTCCACCTTTAACTTGTTAACTCCTACTTCAAACCTCAGCTTACATATCATATCCATGGCCGGGGGCGGGGGCGATCCCCAGACCCCACCTGCTAGCTATGTGCTCATTGGTCAGCGACTGGCGGAAGGGCAGGGTGATGAGGTCTCATTGCCCGTTGGGGTCTCCTATACTCAGCAAAGATCTTGGCATATATGAAGCACACTGGCTCAATAAGCTGAACGTTTTACATTCTCTCCCTACGGTGGCCAGAGAGGGTAAAAATGGACAACTCCAGGTTCTCCGAGGCAATGGCCGGACTGAGTCATGGTTGACAATTCACAGACCAGCCTCTCTGGACTGGGTAGCACAGAGTGAGTTTGCTGTCTGGTCTCCTCTGAAGGCTGAAGGATGTCCCTACGGGAAGGGACCTAGCAAAGGATGGGGGCCCACGAAGGTACTGGTTAAAATACCTGAGCTGGATACTCAAAGA
This sequence comes from Hyaena hyaena, assembly GCF_003009895.1. Taxonomy (NCBI): domain Eukaryota; kingdom Metazoa; phylum Chordata; class Mammalia; order Carnivora; family Hyaenidae; genus Hyaena; species Hyaena hyaena. Next base: position 713,355 of record NW_024080689.1, read on the forward strand.
GCCACTGCTCCCTTGGCTTTTCTTCATAGGCAACTACACCTTCTGACATCCCGTGCCTCACTGTGGCTTTCATATGCGTGAGCACATGGTTCAACCATATTTCTACCTGAAAGAAGAACTCTACGTTAGATGCTGGGCTTCAGAGAGGGTACGATCGCTCCCCCTCGGGGAGAGAAGAAAATGGAGCCCAGGCGTCGTGTACAACCCCAAAGGCTGCCAGAAGGCCCAGGGAGCTATCTTGTTTCTGTGACCCGGGACAGTGGTTGGTGAGAGCCAGGCTCAGCGAACAGGTGGACAGTCCCCTTCGGGATGCTCAGGACACAGCAGGTTAAAGGGAGGGGAGCTGCCATCTGGCATTCATACCAGGAAGTGTTAGCCTGGGCTGAACAAGGTCAACCTTGCTCAGTGGGTCAGCGGGTTCTCATGACCTTGTCCGCACTGAGTATGGAGATGTAAACCAGAATTTTATTTTCCAACTGAATGTTTTCTGGTCTACCAAACAGACACATTCCAAATCAAACCCCAGGGTCCTCCTCATAAACTGAGAAATGTCTGGTTATTTCCTGGAACTCGAAATGCTTTCTAAGAGACATGTGGATGAAGGCAGAATTCTGTAAGAGATCTCTTCTCCAGGTATTATTTGGGGCTAGACTAGAAGCCCCACAGACAATGCTTTGTTAGATCACTTAGGGTCATAAAGAAAGAAGAGCTTATACTCTAGTGGTGATGGGGGAGGCTAGGAAGGAAGTTTTAGGAGAGATTGTGTTTCTGGAATCGCACACGGGACATATGGAAGTGGTAGCTCTTGGACCACGATGGTATTTGGCCCTCCCAGGGGAAGGGCTGTGGGAGGAAGCGACTCTGAGCTGCATTTGTACAGAGAAGTGACATCCCAGGAAAATGGCTGACTCCAAAGAGCACCTTCTCCAGGGGAAGATGTCAGCGTGCCAGAGTCCCCTACGGGGTGCCCCAGGGGTTGTCACATTAAAGTCTCCTGGTGCTGCTCATCACTTAAAAATCCTTCTCTTGTTGACTTGGGTAGTTGTATATGCGCATTTTATTCCTCTCTGCGCAGGTCTTCGGTTAAGGAAGGTATATGGATATTGACATGTGTCCTTCCCAGGGAGGGGAGGACAGGCACCAGGAGCTTCTCCAACATTGGTTCAAGTCAAGAGAAGCTGGCAGTCCCAGGGCCCAGAGAGCACTTCCGGCCCAAGGTCAAAATGGCCGTCCTCAAGGCTGATGCTGCCTGTATTTGAATGCAGACTCTTGAGAAAGCAAGGGACGGGGAGGGGGCAGGACTTCTCCTCTACCTGACCACTGCAGTCACAGGGCTCGCTGAAGGCCACATACTCGCCCTCCTTGCTGTACATGCCCAGACTTATCTTGGTTGCTTTCTCGCTGGCGTCCAGCTGGAACTGCATCTTGGCCATGTTGTCAAAGAGTTTGGAAAGATGGCGTTGAACCTATGGGGGGAAACAGCACCATAGGACTGGAGGACACGTCTGGGCGTCTGTCCAGACAGACGCTCACCAGTACCGTTCAGAGGTCTACTGTGTGACAGCCATTAGAGAGGGGGTTAGCAAACACGGAGAGGGAAGCTTGTGGGGACAGTGGTGGCGTTATGAGGTCAGAACCAAATGAACTGAGTAGAAGTGGTCAAAGGAGTATGAAATGAGCGGGAATCAGAGCCACAGAAGTTTCATGAACGTCTGCTTGATCTAAATGGGAACTGGGGGGGGGGGGGGGGGGGGGAAGGAGCAAATAGTGTAGATCTCGGGGGGCGGGGAATGATGATTAATTCATAAACCCTCTTCCTCAGAAAATACTACCCTGCAGCAGAAGGGCAATGGTGGGGCAGTGGCCTGTAGAAGAAGTCACCCGGCTGTTGAAACCACTTGTGTTTTCGGACACAGAGGCCCCTTTCTGATAACGCCCTGGGTGATTGTTCTAGAAGAGGTCCCAGAGAGCCACGCCGTGGTTCTGACGTAAGGGGAAGGGCAGGCTGAGAGGAAAAATAACCAGAAAGCTGCTCTTGGGTAGAGCTTTTGAAGATACAGCGCCTCAGGCTGCTGGGACCCGAGCTGTAATCCTAAATTTACCACAACCAGGGCTCCAGCTGATGATGGGAGAGGAAAATTCTACCTGTGTTGAAGTAAACTGTGGGGGCCCTCGAGGGAGATCCCACCCATGGTGACTTGGGATGAGTATCTTGATGGGACGGAACCTCCTTTATCAGAGAGAAGGGGGGAGGGGAACAGAGGGAGGGAGAGGGGAGGGAGGGAGGGAGGGAGAAGCTTTAATAAAGGAAGCAGAAGTGATTATGAAGGTCACCTTGTTTCTTAATTAAATAAAAGAAACGTAAATGCTACAAAATATGAGGTAGAGGTGAATTGGTAGTGGTAGGAAGCTGATGTAAGGAAACAGCAAATACTTAAGAACCAAATTAACACAAACAAATTAAATATGGTGGATGAGCTTGAGAAGCCACAAAACACCAAGGAAGAGGGCTAACAGATAAAAATATGGGACGCCTGGGTGGCTCAGTGGCTTGAGCATCTGACTCTTGATCTTGGCTCAGATCATGATCCCAGGGTTATGGGATCGAGCCCTGTATCAGGCTCCACGCTGACAGCCAAGGAGCCTGCTTGGGATCCTCACTCTCCCTCTGTCTCTGCCCCTCCCCTGCTCACGCTGTCTCTGTCTGTTTCTAAAGTAAACTTAAATTTTTTTAAAGCATATATGAATATATGTAGGTAATGTATATTGTACAGAGAGAATAGAATCCCAGCTTATGGAAATATGTTGAACCTGAAGGGAAAAAAATTCAGATAAATGGAATAGAATTATTGTAAAGCATATAGAAATAGGGGCACCTGGGTGGCTTAGTCGGCTAAGCGCCCCACTTCAGCTCAGTTCATGAGCTCGCAGTTCGTGCATTTGAGCTCCACATTGTGCTCTGTGCTGACAGCTCGGAGCCTGGAGCCTGCTTTGTATTCTATGTCTCCCTCTCTCTGCCCATCCCCCACTCTCACTCTTTCTCTCAAAAATAAACAAACATTAAAAAAAATTTAAAGCATATAGAAAGAAAACCTTTTCAAGATAACGAAAGTCCTGGTTTTCAGATAGGGGGTTGGAAAAATTAATAAATCAAGTATATAAACATATTAAAGTTTTCTAAAATTAAACTTTAAATTTTGATCTCTACAGAGATCCAAATGGAAACAAATGAGGTTACCTAGAAAGGTCTGGGTGGGGGGTGAGGGGAAGGAGGCAGACCTCAGATGAAATCTGAGCTACATCTACATCTGGGGGAATCTGAGGAGAAAGCGCAGTGACACATGAGTTCGAAACTCGACCAAATCAATCGCTCACCTGTAAAAATTACTGAGAGTCGCAGATAAAGAAGGATCTGGGGATTAGCCTACTATTGTTCATCTCTTGGGACAGTGGGGAGGGAGGAGCAACAGACTTACTCACACCAAGCAAGAAATAAATAAAAATAATTAAAAAATAAAAAATTTAAAAAATAAAAATAAATAAATAAAAATAAGTATTTAAGAATGAGCACATCATGCACAGTCTGGCAATGATATTTGACTTTTCCCTATGCGTGGAATTAATGAACGTAGAGCTACAAAACAGGATGCTGGTGTGATAAATATCTCAACGCCACCACGCACGGGCTACTCTGGAACGATTCCAGAAAACTACAGGGAAAAAAAAAGAAAGGTGGGTTTTAACTCTAGAGATGAGTACTCTGTCTTAGGTCTTGCTTCTCACCAACAAATCAAAAATATCATTTCAGGAAGTTGGGAAGTTAGTGATGAAGACAGAAAACTAATGCATGGGTGCCACCTTTAGGCTCCATCAGAGAAGCTCTCCTCCGAGGTTGGCTGTTTCCCTATGGAGGGAAATAGGGCCATCTTTAACCCGACCATAGAGCTTTTACCCTCTGACCCAGAAATCCCACTTCTAGGAATTTACCTGGAAGGCCGACCCCCAACAGTACAAAAGCCAAAGTTATTCGCTGCCACAGGATTCGTAATTGCAAAAGAGTATCAACAACCTTTGGCCAACTATGGCATATCCATGGAGTTACGATGCGGGTGTATTAAAAAAAAAATGAGGGCCATGCCTTTAAATGGACATGGAGTGATTTCCAGGATACATAACTACACACACACACACACACACAAAACAACGCATTCAAGTATAGATAGCAGGCTCCCTTTTGTGTGGGAAAAGGAGGGTAAATAAGAAAATTATTTACCTGCTCGTTTCTTGCATCGTTAAACCAGAAACTAGTGGGGTCCGTGACGTACAGGGAGTGGAGGGAGGGACAGGATTTTCACATCCCACGTGCCTTTCTGCACAGTTTGACTCTCAGAATTCTATGCATTCAAACAATGCAATCAACAAGGATGGGAACAAAACACCACACAACAAAACAAAAACCCGAAAACTCAAAGCCAAGAGAAATACGCGAACCCGACCGTACTTCAAATGAATAACAAAAGCACGCTACAGGGTGGGCAAGGACTCACCCAAGTAACTTCTGAACATGGTACTCTGACCAGATAGCCTCGGTCAAAGGAAAAGTGGAGACCTACACACAGACCTTGAAGTCTTCTCGGGTGACAAGCGTGAAGAGCTATGTGGGCATGCGGTAGAGACCCCATCCTGCCTTCCTGTTACTTGGAGACTCAGACCTCTGGTCTAGGACAGTCCTTCTGGAAGCACGGTCCTCAGGCCACCGGCATATCTTGGGGGAATCTTTAGAAATGCAAACTCTCCAGCCCCACCTGGACCCACAGACACATCAGAAACTCTGGGGCCCAGGAATCTGCATTTTAACAAGGCTTCTAGGGGATTCTGACGCTCCCAGAATGACCCCCAGGTGAAGCTGACGTTTGAGAACCATGGTCCACAGCTCCAAATACAACCCATGCTTCAATTAGCAACTTTCATGTTAAGAGAGAGACAGAGAGGGAAAAGAAGCTGTAACATAGTAGCCTTCTCTTTTACAAATGAGGAAAATTCACCAAATGGCTAGAACCAGGGGCCAGAACCCCATGTTTTGAGCTCCTCGTATATATTCTTTCCATAAACACACAAAAAAAATCACAAAATGCCGAGTTAATACAACCTTCAGTCTCCTCTCCCCTGGAAATTTTCGCTCTAACTTTTGACAGCACTATACTGGATCTCTCTTCAGAATCCACGCAAACGCACTCTCTTGTGAAGGCTTACCCCCTCCACCTTCCCCATCCTCGAAGCACCCCCTTTTGGGGGTTATAGCCACAGACAGGCTGGGGGCTCCCTGAGAAGCATTAACGGTGGACACAGAAGATGCTGGTGGGAACATGGGTCTGAAATACACACCCTGCCAGAGAGAGGAGGCACAATGGGGAATCGGAATCCTCTCCACTTGGGAGCCCCTCAGACTTTCTAGACGTTTCCATGAGTGCCCCCTCAGCTTACCTCTTGCGGAGCTGTGCCGTTGGAAAGGATGTCTAACAGGTCAGAAGAGGAAAGGAAGTAAAACCTAGGGAAGGCAAGCCGTTTAGTATCCAGGTACTCCGCCAGGGCCTTCTCACACAGGTGCAATCTGAGGGCACAGACACGGGATTTTCTAATGAAGTTTGCATAGACGCAGAAGCGCACAGACATGACCCAAATGCAGACAGATGCGGTACATAGAATACATGTAGAAATCCGTGCCAGAAACACAGTGAGTATTTGTAAATATACGCACTGGTGCATTTCTACCCAAATAAACGTCTCTACTCATACCCCACGTTACCTAACACACAGGAAAATCAAAACACACACACAGATGCACACTTGGTCGGACAGTGAAAGACAGTAAGGATCTCAGGGAACGGGGAAAAGGAACCACCACCTTCCTCGGTATAAAAAGGGGAGGCAGCAGGAAGCCGATGATCACCTGCTCTGAAGATCTTCCAGTTTTTCGTAAAGACCTGGTTTGTTGGTGGCTTCCACCACATTCGGAGTTTTCTGAGCATCATAAGCCAGCTCTTTAAAGTCAATGTCGATGCCTTCAAATCTTTCAGAATCCTGAAATTAATGTGGGGGAAAGTTAACCACCACTCTTGGGACTCGAAGAAGATTCACTTATGTAGCAATTCAGAGGCAGGAACTGGTCCTAGGAGACGTCCTAAAACATCAAGAAGGAAATACCCTGGGCTTAAAACAGCAGATCCTGAACATTTTGGCCATAAAATCCCTCCCTCTGTGTTTGCAAAAATCACTAAGGAGTGCAAAGGGCTTTCTTTTTATGTGGGTAATATAGCCATCAATGCATTTTCTCCCTTGGAAGCCGAAGTTGACAAATTTAAAAAAATGTTTGTTAACTCGTTTAAAAAGTAACGATGTTAAACCCACAATGGTGAACTGATAATATGCTTTGATCTAAGACCATTGTATTTTCCAAAACAAAGAAACTTAGAGAGGAGGAGACGTTGTTTCACTTTTTTCCCCCTCAAATTTAATGTCTGCGTTAGAACACGACCAGATTTTCTTTCTTGCTCTGCATTCGATCTGTCATGATGTCGCCTATCATGTAGCCTCTGGGAAAAAAGTGCAAAAGGCAAATAGCATCTTAGCGTTATTCTTCAGACAGCTTTGACCTTGAGGATCCCCTACAAAGGTCAGGGTCCCCAGACCAGGCTTTGAGAACCGCTGGCATAAAAGACATATTTCCTACATCAGGTGGACAGCGGGTCCAGTGCTTTTCCTGGGTCCATGCTAAAGCTTACGTAACCAAAGGAAGATGGTCTTCAGCAAATGTGAGGTGGAACTAATTCGTTACCATTGTTTCCTTCAAGCACACACAGTGCGAAACAACGTCGTTGACACAATGCAGACAATAACATATGCAGACTTTAGCTCAAAACCTGGCACGTGGCGAGAGCTTGTGGTATAATTATCACAGGCAATTATCACAACAGTATGTGCTGTGTGCATCGTTCAGTTATATCCCTGAAGTAGGTACTGGTAATTGTTCAGTTCACGGGAGGAAACCAGAGCACAGAAAGGTTAAGGAACTTGCCCAAGATCCCACAGCTCCACAGGACAGAGCTGAAACTCAGCCTGCACCACCCAGCGGGGTCTGCTCCGAATATCTGCAATCCACACCCCTCTCCAAGAAGATTTAGAAATGGGGCGGGGGGCGGGTATGTCATGTTTGCTCAATAAGCAATATTCTGTTCCCGCGAAAGATGCAAGAAGCATCAAGGTTACAGATGTATCGGAAACCCAGATCATGAGCGCTCCGCTGAAAAGAAAATTGTAATTCCCCAGAGGGCAACTGTATAGAAATGCCTGTATGTGTGAAGCCATGTTGGGAAATATTCCTAATGAATGAAAATAGTTGCTAGTTAGGGTGTAAGATTATGACCGATTTTATTATGTTTTCAAATTGTCTCTGTTATCGCACTGGTAATACAAAAAAAAATTAAATGTGTTTGCATACTTCACGCACAAACCCTTGCCACTGAGAAGTTAATGATACTAATTCTTTCTGGTGCAAGTTGCAAGTTCTCAGATACCTCCTGTAGAGCTTCTACCGGAGTCCCCAATGATACCCTCCCCTCCTGATGAAGCCTGCTCTTCTCCAGTCCCTAGCACTGGAGAGAGAGAAAAGTCTGGCTTATTCCATCTGGCCTGATGACCACATCTCTATCAGAATCGTTTTCTGCTGTTTTTCATTCCGGATGCACAACCTTCCATCTGCCATCAGACCTTAGACAATGTTTTTGTGGGACGAGCTGGAAAAATACAACGTTGTGAGGGGGACGCACTTCGACTTTTAAGGGAAACTTGCCCAACGCGTGACGTTTTGGAAACGAAACTAATCTGTGGGCAAAGAGCTCTCTGTGCTGATGGGGTGCAGAGAAGTCTGCAAAAAAAAAAAAAAAAAAATCTAATGAATCAGAGTCAACTGAGAGGTGGGTAAATTAATGGCACGTTAATTAAGACAAATTAGAAGGGGCAATCAACCACAGGGAAGGTAGTAATGAGGAGAACGTATACTTCAGAGGAACTCGGTGCTGCGGATTTACCTGCGAACCGGTGTTTAGCAGGTAGTATAGGCCAGAAGGCTGCAGAGTGTGGCTCACGGCTCGGAAGGGACGTGAACTTGCCTGGAAATGATGCCCACTTTCTGCACTGTAATGATCTGTGGAGCAACTCATCCCAAACTTCAGTAGCTGACAGTCCCCATTTCCTTTCTTACAGATAGGTCAAAACAATAGACTCTCCTTTCTTTTCCCCACCCATCCAGGAACAAATCGATGGGTGTGCATTTCACCTCCTCTCTTTCCCTCTGCCTGACTTTTGGTGGGCTGGGAGGCCAGTGCTCGTTGGAGGTGCCTCTGAGCGAAGGCAAGACCAGACAGGACGGTGCCAACAGGGAGCACCTCCCTCAACTCGGGTAAGGGAGCACAGGGAGCGGGGTCTCCTTAGCAGCTACCTGGGGCAGCTGAGCCCGGATGTCTTCGGACCCAATGAATATGCTTTCTAGATGCGACCACGTGCGCTGCACATCAAACCAGGCGGAGATGACGGCGTCGGCCGTGGACAGCCTCTTCTGCCAGCCGGCCACCTCCTCCAGGAAGAACGCCATGTGCTTGGACATCATCAGGTTCTGCAGCTGGACCTGGTTGTCCTCCAGGACCTCGAGGAGCCCCTCGTCCGAGCGCAGCTGCGGGACGCCGGTCCGCGGGTGGGGCTCGCACTGGAACTCGAGGCTGGCCCAGGTGGCGTGCAGCTCCGTCAGGGTCTTCTCCGTCCCCAGCTCTTTCACGGCCTTGTCCACGATGCCGCGGACCTCGTCTTCAAAGTGGTGCAGCCGGAGCCGCAGCAGGTCGGCCAGCGTGGTGGCCTCGTCCATGGTGAAGCTCACGCCCGTGGCCTGCATCAGCTGCCGCCAGTGCCGCTCCCGGACGGCCGGACTCCGCAGCTCGGCCACCGCCCGCAGGGAGCCCAGGGTGTTCCACACGGTGCTCTCCAGGCCCGCGAACGCATCCCAGGCTCTGATGTCCTTGCCCAGCTGCTGGATGTACCGGGCGAACCGTTTACACTCCCAGTCCATGGCCTCCACATTGACCTCCTTCCACGTGGTGGCCTCCCAGGCCCGGATGCTGGAGGTGACCATTCCTATCGTGTCCCAGAGCTCCTTCAGCTGGCACACCTCCCGCCTGCACTGCCTCAGCGGCTTGTAGTCAGGAACGCTGACCTCAAACAGGCCCGCCGACTCCGAGATGGAGGCCAGGGTTGCTTCCATCTGCTGGATCTCCACGTGCCTGGCATCCAGCGCTCGGTGAGGGTCCACGCTGTCGAACCTACAAAACAGAAACAAGTACCCTCTGGTGAGCACAGCGCGCGGGGGCTCACGTCCCAGAGTCGCCAGGGTGACGCCAGCTCAGACCTTTAAATGCCTCGTATTCTAGCAAAGGGCAGTAACAGGCACCAAAGCCTGGGAAGAAAAGGGATAGGTCGGGGTCAGGGAAGCACACGCAGCTGGAGAAGAGGCAGTTCCGGGGGAACATCACACTTGGATCTCTCTTTCACATCTGAGAGGGTAAAACTCTTCTCCTTTTCCACTGCCCCCCAGTCCCCCATCTGGGAATAAAGGGGACCATCCCTTTTTTCAGGCTCCCTTTAGACTCTGCTTCTGCGAGTTGGCTCCGGAGCACCTGATGCAGAACATGGTTGTATTTCTGTAGGTGCTATAAAGCCAGACTGGCCAGGACTGTTGGTGGTAGGTGGTTTTTAGGTGAGAGCTGGCACTTAGAAATCCAACCCTAGACTCCCTCTGGGGCACTGGCTCTCAGTCTGGGTGACATGTTAGCATTTGCTGGAAGCTTTGAATGGTCTCCATGCCCAGGCTGCTCCCCCATCCCATGAAATCAAGCTCTTTAGAGGTGGAGCCCAGGCACAGCTCACTGGGTACCTCCAGTGTGCCAGGCTCATGTCCTTGACCGTGGAGAAGCTCACATGGGTGGCCTGACCTTCGGGCAGCAGCACCTCCATGTTTGGGAACCATGGATAGAGGACCTTGGAGACCGAGCACAGAGACATCACCAAGGCCCTGTCCAGTCACTGTGGTGCCCCTTCGCTATGGGCTTCAAGTCTGGATCCTCTTCTTCAGTCCCTCCCCCAAGTTGTCCTTGATCTTGACCCTTAGCCCACTCTGGCCTGCTCTCTCCTGAATCCTAGGTGGCCTCTGGTTCTTTACCCAACTGCTATCTGCACTATACCTAGTTTTACAGTTTTTCTGCAGATGTCCCCACCCTCTTCTCTCTCCAGTGCTCACAGCGTGCATCCACTGCCCCTAAGCCTCCCCAGGGCTCACCGGCTTCACAGCACTACCCTTCCAGAACTGCATTCCTGGCCTCGCCTCTCTTCCAACATAAGGATCCCACAGGCAGGGGCTCCTGGATGGCTCAGTCGGTGGAGCACGCAACTCCTGATCTTGGGGTTGTGAGTTAGAGTCCCATGTTGCATATAGAAAGGACTTAAAATCAGAAGGAAGGGAGGGAGGGAGGGAGGGAGGAAGAGAAAAAGAAAGAAAGAAAGAAAGGAAGGAAGGAAGGAAGGAAGGAAGGAAGGAAGGAAGGAAGGAAGGAAGGAAGGAAGGAAGGAAGGAAGACAAAAGAAAGGAAGGAGGGCAGGAAGGAAGGAAGGAAGGGAAAGAGAAAGAACAAAAGAACGAAAGGAAGGAAGGAAGGAAGGAAGGAAGGAAGGAAGGAAGGAAGGAAGGAAGGAAGGACGGACGGACGGACCCGATGTGCAAAGGAACCCATGTGGGCAGATAACATTTCTTTGGTCAGGAGCACATGGAACCCAAGTGTGCAAGGAGGCTCTCATTTTCCTCCCCATCACCAACTCCGGTTTCTTCTCTCTGTGTACCCGGAGGGCCAGATTTGGGGGTGCCCCATGACTTAACAGTGAATACCATGCTCCTCTAAAATCAAAATAAGGTATCATGGCGCTTCATCATCAAGGTTTAGCTGAGGCTAAACGAGCATTTGAAAGAATCGGTCGTTTCCTCCAGTCTAGCGCATGTGCGCGTGCTGCACACGTGTGTACGTACGCTCGCGAACGTTGGTTGGGTGGTGGGGTGTGGAGGGGAGGATGGCAGACAACATCTTTTTCTTGAACTGCCTCTCTGCTCAGTTGTCTTTGGAAATATCTGACTTGACGGATGGAAAGGAATCCTAATTAAAGTCATCTACCTGAACTGCTCGCCACTTACGCCTAATTACCATGCAACACAATAACAGTTATGCATCCCATTAAATTAGTGTCAGATTAACTTTGATGCTTGCTACATTTGATTCTACTAGTTCCATCTAAATGGTTTTTGTCTCGTGTGCTGGGATTGTGGACTTATGTCTTAGAGGGTAAGGCCAAACATCATGGCACATCTTTGCTGGTCTCCAGCCCCCAAGGGTTCTGGAACAGAATTGGAGGTTGAAGATCTCAGAGCTGAAGAAGGTCCTTTGTCTAGACACGGAGCTTTCTCCCCCAGGGCAGTGGTAGAAAAAGAACCAGAAGGAAAGAAATGCAATATTCTCATGGTCCGGCAGGAAAGATCAAGTGCATGGCCAGTTTCTCTCCTTACTCTTCATTTCCAAAGACTGATGGTTGTAGTGTGTTTGATCTACTTTTTATGTTGATGGGAGCCACTTGGAAGATGAATTTAGCCACTTGCTCTTGGTACAAGATCCGAGAGGCAAACTTCTAAAAGCCCACATTCTGTTTAATCTATGAATGGGGTATAATTCTGGAATAACTCATGAAAGAAGGCGTGAGCTCTCAGGGTGTTCAGGGCATACACCCCAAAGAAAATGAATGGTCTTTCTCACCACTCTTTCCTTAGCACACGTGGACACCCTGAAATCAACACCTGCTCCTCAGATGTCTGGAAGAGGCAACCATTTGTCAAACCTACTCCAAACGTCATCGACCGCATGGCGTAATTTTTGTTTATGGTTTAAATTTGTGGACAGTCATTTCCTGCAGCCGAGCACACATAAAAGTTAATTTGGCCGAAGTGGTGAAAAGAATCCCAAGACATGAGGGCAGGTAACCCTCTTCCCATCTCAAAACTCTAGTGCACACCGTCAGGATATTCACAGATCTGATTAATGTGCGTAATAAGCTGGAAGTGGCTCTCCGAATCCTCGGGGAGCAATATGGTATGAGAACAAGAAAGCCATGGAGGGAAAGGGGTGTAGTAAGTCTTTGAAATTGAAACAATAATGCAAAAATATTTTAATCTAAGGAGAAAAACGCCTGGAATGTCTGGATGAATAAACTTATAATTGAGAGAAATGGAAATTCGGTGCTTTCGTGCGTATGAGCTCAGAAGAATGATCGACTCAAGCCTGACCTATACATAGTTGTGGAAAGAGATGGAGGAAGAAGTGATTTAAATTAATTCTTGGGAAGCCGGTGGGCAGGAAATGTTTAACCTCAGAACCACACCTGTGTGCTCAATGAGGACACATCTCTGCTTGGTACCCCGTGGGAATCCTATGACTCAACTCATCCCATCCTAGGATCTTTTAGTTCTTTCCATTCGGTGGCCCCCATCTTCAAGTGAGCAGTGGAAGAGTGACTTCCACTCAGTGGTCCAGGATGGAAGACAGAGAACTGTGCCAGTCTCTCCTCCCTTCCTCCTCGCTCATCTCTCGTACCCAATCAACCCTGCCTATTCCCCTCCCGCATCTCTCTCCAACCCATTCTCCATTGTCACTGCCATTGTCCATCCATGGGTACTGCTTCTCTCCCGGGCTGCCGCCATCACTCTCCCACCGAGCACTTGGTGCTGAGTGGTTCTTGCTCCACCCCATTCTCTGTGGCCATAGGACAGTGGTATTGACACTACGCTATTCTCATGCTTAGGCTCCTCAGTGGTTGATCATGGTCAGAACCTGGTTCCGTGGACAGCTCTGTTCTCACCCCCATTTCCAGCATCCTAGCCATGCACACATGTGGCCAGCCAGCTGCTTCCCACATTTTCAGCCTTCAGTGCCTTTGGGTGTTCTTCCTGTGCCTGAAATAACCTCACCTCCAACTTGTCTTTTTCCAAATGGCAAATCCTCCTTTTCCCACTGGCTCAAACACCATCTTCTACAGGGGGTGTGAACTGCCTCCTTGGGGGAGGTTAAAGTTGGCCACCCAACAAACATGTCTTTTTTTGTTTGTTTTTTGTTTTGTTTTGTTTCTTGAAAGAGAGAGAGCATGAGGTAAGAGGCAGAGAGAGAGAGAGAGAGAGAGAGAGAGAATCTTAAGCAGGCTCTATGCTTAGCATGGAGCCCAATACATGGCTCGATCCCACAAAGCTGGGACCATGACCTGAGCTGAAATCAAGAGTCAGATGCTCAACCGACTGAGTCGCCCAGGTGCCTCTCCAATGAACATGTCTAAGTACTCATTCTTGAAATCATCTCTGAGGTCAGAAAGTAAGGATTTTTTGTTTTGAGTATGTATGATCTTAAAATCCTAGAACAATATCATTTTTTGCTGACCCCAATGTTGAGACCACTACCTCTTCTCAGGCTCCGGGGAAGCCTGAACTATGTGAATGAGTCCGATTAACTGGAAGCACAGGGTGAAGCTGAACTAATGACTTGTCTCAGGATGGTGATATGTTCAAGGGAGATTTAGCGACTAACATGGCTCTTTTCTCCAGCTATTGAAGAGACAACAGACACTGTGCAAGCAAGACCGAGGCTCCTCTTTCCTCACACATGCAGCCCTGGGCTATCTGGAGAGCTTTGCTTTCTCTAGTTGTTATGCAGGGGAGTGTCCAAAGGTAAGGTATCTTCAAGAAAGCTCTCTCAATTATTCACAGAATCCGGTTGTCAGCCAGCTAAAAACACTAATGGTCTCCATTGAGCTGGAGCTCATCGAGGTCAAGTGCTTTGCCTAAGAAAGCTGTAGATAACCTTGGTCTTGATGTGAGTAAGACAACTAGACATCAAGACATCATTCCTTAAGGTCAGGAAGACTGCACTCAAAGTCAGGACCCTGAACCAGAGAATACCACTAGGAGCATGGAGACATTCCTTTTGCCCAAAGGGGACAATTCACCTCCGACTTGAAGAGCTGTGAAAAGCCTTGAATCTGAACATGAGGAGTTAGCCAATTACTATGAAGTGAGGGAGCTCAGCTACGAATATGCTGATATAGCTTAGAGTTAAGAACTACAGGAGGGAGTAAGACTTGAACACAAAGAAACTCAACTCAAGCAACCAGACGTCAAGCGGCACCTGACAGGCTGCAGGACCCTAATGAGATACTCACTTTCTTTTTCCTCCTCAAAGACAAGATCAGCGTGAGCTTAACCTGCAATCTCACCAGGGACAGAAACTTGCGCTCACAGAGGAATGCACCAGGGTCTGCATTTTAGAAACTCTTAAATGATCTAAAAGCGAAGGGACCAGAATTAAAACCCTTCGCCACATACAGAACCTTAAAATGTCAAACACAGAGATTCACATAAACCAAGCTGAGGGGAAGACAACACTGGAGCGAGTTGATTCCCAGTAAGATTCCCTTCAGCCATAAATCCACAATTCTGCTCTAGTCCTGATGTTTTCTTGACAAGAAGAGAAAATGCATCGCAATCGAAGTCATGTTTGGCTTTCCATGCTGCAGCTCTCTTTTCAAAGTGTTCTCTTGCAAGGACTCATCTGCATGTCAAATTAACAGATGCGGATTTGGAAAACCCAGCTGAGAGAAGCAATATCCACCCAGCCAGCAGATACGACTGCTAAGGAAGAAAAAAAGCACGCAACGCAGCCGACACGTTAAAAAACAGCACTGGCCAGTCAACACACGTACGCGACCTAATTATGAAGGAGGGATACTTCGTTTCTGACAGACACACAAAATCACATCCACAAACGGGGGTCATGTCCTTTTGAGCAGTTATCCAAAGTCCATTTGGGAAAATTTTTCACCACATATCTCTGGGACCCCTTTTCTGAAAAAATTCGGAAAGGGCAGTTGATGCAGAGATTAGTGTCATTTCTTTTTTATGGCTGTTGCCTGCCGTTGGTGTGACTGTTAATGCTAAGGAAGTATTACACAGCTCCATAACCCAACTCCCTCACCAGCTTTGGCTCTGCATGATCGGTGTTAAATTTCAAAAACCCAATTGCATGTCCAAAAGAGAGTCAAGAGAGTATGTCGCAGACTCTGAGAGAACGGTCCCCAAAGAGTTTCACCAATGTCTGGAGCAAGAGACGTTTCCTTCCAACAAGGGCATAGCTCCAAAGACAATTATTCTGAAGGGATACAGACTCATTTGGAATTTTATGCCCTGGCGTGATTGCTTAAAAGGGAACCAGTTACTTCCCCATAGGGCAGCAAGTCTCAAACTTGGCTGCACGGTGCGATCACCTCAGGACCTTTACGAAGTACAGATGCCAGGTCTTGTCCCCAGGTTGGTCTGTGAGATGGACTGGACACTGGTAATTTTAGAAGCTTCCTGGGTGATTCTGATGTGCAGCCAACATGGCGGCTCACATGTCCATCCTACGCAGAGTTTACCCCTCTGTTCCCTGCCTCTTAGCACCCTCATCTTGTTCTCTCTAGCCCCAGATACAGTAATTGGGAGATAGGAGCCACTCAGTGTAGGTTTCGGGAGTGACTGATAGGAACACGTAGGCCCTGCCTGTGTGCCATGCTGGGCGACCGACAGTTCCGATTTGCCTGGAACAGAGAGGGTTCCCTGGATATGAGACTTCCAGCGCTCAAACCAGAACAGCCAAGGGAAAGCCAGGATGACTGGTCATCGTAGTACCAGATGCTATGCTAAAAACTTGCAAAGGTGACTTCTTTTTCTCTTAAGCTCATTTATTTCTTGGGGCACCTGAGTGGCTCAGTTGGTTAAGCATCCAACTCTTGACTTGGGCTCAGCTCAAGACCTCAAAGCTCGTGAGATCAAGCCCCATGTGGATTCTTTCCTTCTTGGGATTCTCTTTCTTTCTCTGTCTCTGTTCCTCCTCCATGTGTGCTGTCACTCAAAATAAATAAAAGTATTTTTAAAAATAGTTTATTTATTCTGACATAGCGTAAGCTGGGGAGGGGCAGAGAGGGGGAGAGAAAGAATCCCAAGTAGGTTCTGCGCTGTCAGCACAAAGCCAGACACCAGGCTCAATCTCACAAACCACGAGATCAAGACCTGAGCCAAAATCAAGAGTTGGATGCTTAGCTGACTGAGCCACCCACACGGCCCACAAAGATGACTTCTTAATTCTGTCAACAACCTTATGAGATGGATACTATCAAGAACCCCAATTTACAGGCGAGGGAACTAAAGCTCAGAGCTGGTGAGCTTCCCCGACACGCAGTAAGTCATAGACTCGTGAGTAGACATGTGGCCGCGGGAATCCAGAGTCCGTGTGCTTAATCATTATGCTGGATTTCCTTCCACTAAAGTTGTGATGGTTTTTTTTAGGGGGGGGGGTGGGGGCTTCATTAGTTCCTTTGGCACGTTGTCTCCCCACGTGATATTGTTTTCTCTGGGTAAGGGCCCTTGACTCTTTACCAAGGGCATTTTCCAGTGTGGAGACTTCTAAGCTCGTCTGTCCAAAACAGGAGAGGAAACCCAGCATGAAGCTCAGCGAGGGAACCAGAAAGCAAGTCGAAGAACTAGATTAAAGGAGGGTACCCATCTTAGCTGGTACACCACCAGACATAGGACACGGAGAACCAGTTGGAGCCCCTGACGCTGAACAGAGGACCAGACACAGACCCCTGGTACGCTTCTCCACCAAGGTAGAAGTCGTGCAAAACTCGTGTGTGCACAACATGGGCCCATGTGAATGGCTCATCCATCCTATAGTTGTTTTAAGACCACTTATTGTGAGTGGGGAGGAGTCTGAGCATCACTAAGTAGAGCATGAAAGAAATCTTTCAACTCAAATCCTTCCTTTTTAAAAAAGAGTTAGTTTTGAAAGAGAGAGACAGAGTGGCAGCAGGCTGGGGTACAGAGAGGAGACACAGAATCTGAAGCAGGATCCAGGCTCTGAGCCATCAGCACAGAGCCTGATGCAAGGCTTGAACTCGTGAACCGTCAAGCTCATGACCTGAGCCAAACTCGGATACTTAACTGACTGAGCCACCCAGACGCCCCTCAAATCCTTCCTTTAAAGGCTTCCAAAGTGCCTTCCAAAATTCTTTCAAAATGCTACCAGCCACTTTTTTTAAACCAAAAGAACACCAGGGAGGAGGGAACTGGCCAGGGGACTTACACCCTCAAACACTACAGAGCATGGCTGGAGCCCATGTACCCAGCACAGATGATGTTTTTGTTTTTTTAACTTTTTTAATAGTTTATTTTTGAGACAGAGAGAGAGAGACACACACAGAATCAGGAACAGGCTCCAGGCTCTGAGCTGTCAGCACAGAACCTGACGCGGGGCTTAAACCCAACGAACCACAAGATCATGACCTGAGCCAAAGTCGGACGCTTAACCGAGTGAGCCACCCAGGCGCCCCACAGAAGATATGTTCTGAGCACGGTCTTCTCCAGACAGGTTAGGAATTCCGGGCTCCTATCATACAGGAATTCTTAGCCCAGAAGCTCATTTCATCTGAGCCCAGGCCTGATTGCTCTATGTCCCGTGTAACCCTGGACTTGCCGCACGGAAACAGGAATAACCGGGGCTCGATGGAACCGAGGAAGTTCAAAAGAGGAGGATGAAGTCAGCCAGGTCCCCAGACCTCCTTGCGGTCAGCTATTAGATTCCCCCAAAAGTGCCTTACGGTGTTTAATCCCCTCCTGGAATCCTGCCCTCCCAGACTGAGCCCCAACCCACCACCCCTGCCCCGTGTTAGGAGGGAGTCAGGCCGCACACAAGGAAGTGTAAGACAAGGCACTCATTCCCGCCCTGCCCTCCGAGAGACCAAGGCAAGTCAGTCCACAACCCAGCCCCTTCATGGATCCTTCGAGAAGCTGCTGTTAGGCTGGGACCTGAGGCCACGGCAGGACTCGTGAACAAAAGCACCACGTCCAAAGCCGAAGGCTGCCTCCAGACAGCAGGATAAAGTTCTCGCCTTCCCTGTGTACTAATAAAATCACCTCTGACTACTCAGCACTCAGCATTTCTGTTCCCTCACCGGGGCCGATCTGCCCTGAAACTGTGCCTCTCAGCCCGGAGCCCGACACAGGGCTCGCTCTCATAAACCGCGAGATCATGACCTGAGCTGAAATCAAGAGTGGGACATTTAACCCACTGGGCCACCCGGAAGCCTCTAGACTTCTGTTTTTAAGGCAAGGTGTTTGCACAACCTTTGGTCACTTCATACAGGCCACAACAGGGCTCTGCTCACATCAGCACCAGGTTCTAACCAGCAGACCTAAGTGGGAGGGGAAGACTGGGAACTAGTCTTCACCCGTGAGAAGCCGAAGATCCAAGAACTCAACCGAAGGACCCGCGGAAGCCCAAAGATCGCCGTTGCTGGCCGGGTGGGTCCGTACCTGAAGGGGGCTTCCTTGCGGAACCGCTCCCAGAACTGCTGCTGTTCAAGGTCAAAGGCGGCGCACCTCTGCCGGAGGATGGCCACCTCATTCGCCTGCAGCGGGGCCACCTGCTGCCTCACCGCGACGGCCGTCTTCTTCACGCTGTTCCACTGCTCAGGCAGCTCCTGTGAGGACGACCACGTCTGGTCAGACCCACACAGTGTTCCCCCTCGCCCGCGGGCCTGAAGCTGGATGGTGCCCAGAAGTCTTCCTCGACGCCAGGATGCCACACTGTGACGCCAGGGCGCGGTGTGCCTGTCCCCGACAGTTCTGACCCATCTCCCTGGTCGCCTGCTCACCTCGCATTCACCTCCTTCTGACTCCACCATATCCTTCTTGCCCTCAGCCTCTAACCCAGGAGCTTGTGCCCTTTTTCTGTATTTTCTCAGAGCACTTAATTAGTTTCTTTCAGGCCCCATACCCCCCTAAGGTCATCTTAACATTTCTCAGACTTGCTTTTCTTTCTCTGTATCAAAAATTTTGCTCATCCCTAAAAAAAAAAAAAAAACCCAAAAAACAAAAAAACACAAAAAACTAAAAAACAAAAACACACACAAAAAAACAAAACACTTCGCCCACGCCAATTCCTGCATCTGTCTCCAACATTGTGCTGTTTCATATTTACGGAGTTTCCAGAAGGTACGAGAGAGCACACAGCTGTCACGCAGACAGTTCCAAATCACGAGCCTTGGGTCCTCACCAAGCCCCGTTTCTCACTTACCTCAATCCACCTCACCCCATCCTAAAGTCCAGAAGCTTTCCCTCTGTTTCTCTTATTCAGAAAACAAACTTGGCACTGACCTCCAGCTGTTTAAACACGGTTTCTGGCAATTCTTGCTCATAGGTCTTCAGCAACTCAACAGTCTGCTTTAAGGGCTCAAACATCTCATCGGTGACGCTCTGCCGTTCTTTGAGAGCCACAAGGTGTCGCATGATCTCGACCAATCCTTTGAAATCTCCTTTTTCGACTTTCTTCAGCACGCCGCTCTCAGTATTTCTTATAAATACTTCAAGGTCGGCCAAGCTAAGCAAAGCAAACAGAACATCAAGAAGCACTCGCCTTCCGCTCCTCAAAAGGAAGATTCATTTGTTTTTCATTTGTTTCCCCAACAAGAACTGCCATCTTTGCGGAAAACTTCCCGTGTGCCCAGCACTGTGCATAGACCAAACCCCGCCAGTGAGAATATGGTCCTCTTCCGAAGGGTCACGGTCGTGTTTTCACAGTAATGAAAGAGAGAGACCAGGACCTCTGTGCCGGAGGAGACAGGACAGATTAGTCGGGCAAGTGGCAAAATGGGAATAGAGTTCATACATCGGTAACTAGCTCTACTTCAGTATGAACTTTCTGGTTTTGATAACTGCGTTATGATTATAGAAGACGGCATCGTCTGGGGAAACCCAGAGAACTCTGTACATTTTTGCAACTTTTTTTTAAAGTCTGACATTATTTCAAAGTAAAATATAGGAAAAAAAATTGGAAAACAAAATCTCTGGCCTCTAAAGTCAAACCACACTTGGGTTTGATTTGGACACTTACCAGATGTGTAACCATGGCCAACTCATTTAACATCTCTGGGCCTCAGTTTCCTCACCTATGATTGGAAAACTCATTTCTGTCTCACTGGTTATGGTGGGAGTTAAGTGAGGTTCAGTCTTTATTTCAAAAATATTTATTGAGATTCTATTACAGAAAATGAGCTAGATCAATATATCAAATATTTGAGCCCAACCATGCTTCCAGTGTCTGAGGATAGAGTGATAAATGAGAGGAGCGTCTGGGTGGCTCAGTCGGCTAAGCGTCCAACTTTAGCTCAGGTCATGATCTCACAGTTCGTGGGTTTGAGCCCCGCATAGGGCTCTGTGTGGACAGCTCAGAGCCTGGAGCCTGCTTCAGATTCTCTGTCTCCCACTCTCTCTGCCCCTCCCTCACTTTTGCTCTCTCAAAGGTGAATACATGTTAAAAAAAACTTTTTTTAATAATAATAAATGAGAGAAACAAAGGCTCTGACTTTATGAAGCATACACTATCATGGGAAACACAGGAAACAAATCAATAAAATAAATCATATAGTTTCACATGGCTTTGGGTGCTGTAAAGGGATAGAGACTAAGGATAGTCCTATT
Organism: Hyaena hyaena; assembly: GCF_003009895.1. Classification (NCBI taxonomy): domain Eukaryota; kingdom Metazoa; phylum Chordata; class Mammalia; order Carnivora; family Hyaenidae; genus Hyaena; species Hyaena hyaena. Next base: position 734,050 of record NW_024080689.1, read on the forward strand.
TTCTACGGAGTGGTCAGTGAAGGCCTTTCTACTGAGGTGCTATTAGAGCAGAAATGGAAATTATGTGAAGGAGTGAGCCACAGAAAGAAATGTGAGAAGAGCTTTTGAGTACAGGGAACAGCATGAATAAAGGCACCATGGCTGGATTCAGTCTGATGTATTTGAAGGAAACAGGAAAGGTCAGCAGGCAGACACATAAGAGGAACGGGGGAGAAGCATGGAGGAGAGTTGAGGGAATCCACAAGGGCCAGATGCGAGGGACCCTGATCTCCAGGTTGGGGAGTCCAGATTTTATTCTACACATGAGAATTGTGAGTTGGAGAACAGCATGATTTGATGTGTATTTTCAAAACACCTGCAGCTGGAGAAGGACAAGTCATGGCTGGAGGTGGGAATGGCGGCACTGGAGACAGAGAGACAGGGATGGAGGGCATTTAGGGACTCTAATGGTCGTGACAGAAGATGATGATGATGTTGACTGTGGCCTGGAAGGTGGACATGAGGTGTGGTCAGGTTCAAGACGATCTCACCGGTGGATGCTAGAGGACCCACTGATGGATTGGAAGAGAGATGTGAGGGGATGAGAGAAATCAATAACAACTCCTGGTAACGGAGTCAATGACAACGCCATGTATAGATATGGGGAAGAACTGGGAAGACTGGGTTTTTTTGGAGGAAGAAGCTGGGAGATGAGTAAGTTTTAAACATATTGTGTGTGAGACGCCTCACAGACACTAGACACCTGGGGGGTGCGGGGATATCCATCGGTCAGTTGCCTGCAAGTCTTGAGTTCCGGAGAGGTGAGGCTGAAAATATAAGTTGGGTAGTTATCGGCACGCAGACATATTTCTAGTGTTGAGTTACGTATCATCTGGAATAAGAACATAGACTTCAGGACTGAGATTTCAGGAATGCTAACATCTTAACATCTAGAAGAGATGTGTCCAGCCAAGGCCAGGGAGACGGAAGGAAAACAACAAAGGCGAGGCATCCTGAAGGCCACACGGAGAAGCTATTCAGGAAAGACAGAATGATCAGCTATGCCAAAGCCCACTGACGGGCACGAGTAAGATGAAGATGATCATCCCCACAGGATTCGGCCATATGACCGTCACTGATGATCTTGACAAGGGCAGTGTCGGTGGAGTGGTCCAGGAAAACCCTGACTGCGGAGTAAGCTGGACACTTCTGTTTCTAGCTGTACAATGCACGCGATAACATGGATAAATAACCCTTCCGCCGAAACCAGGAAAACGTGTTGCTAAAGTGGCATGAAATCAAGGGATCCCGGGAGGTGTAAGGTGTGGTGAAAGCAAGCACTAAGTAAGGATCCTGGTGGCCTTTCCTGTGATAGTTTCTGCTCGACCTTCGAGACCTTGAGCTGCTATTTTTGATTGCTTTGTGGGATGTGGGGACCTGGTGATTCAGCCTGGGGCTCACACAAGGGGAGGAGGCTGGTAGGAAGCTGCATGTGAAGTTGCGACACCGTATGGGCAGACAAGAAACAAATCCGCTGCACAGAAAGGGCAATCCTGCTTTTGCCTGGGCACTAGGTACACCCCTGCAAGTTGAAGCACAAGCGGTCTGGGGTTGGAAGACCCCTACCTGCGATAACTGGCAGAAAACAGATGCAAATCTTTCCTGGAGGAACGCAACTAGATTCCAATCCCCAAAGGATTCCTACAGATAAAATTCCAAGGAACACGATGTTTGCTGTCGAAAGTCATAAAACACACAAGGAAAAAAAGCCACCGTGAGTAGGAGCCAACAGAAGTGTTGAAATTCAACCTGCAAAGATTTCAAATATTGGAAGTCCAAATAAAAAAAAAAAAAATAGCAGTATATAACGCAGTATTACTCGGCGATCAAAAAGAATGGAATCTTGCCATTTGCAACTACGTGGATGGAACTAGAAGGTATGATGCTCAGAGAAATTAGTCAGAGAAAGACAAATGTCATATGACTTCACTCATATGAGGACTTTAAGATACAAACAGTATCTTAAGATAACTAACAAACAGTTAGTGGAGGGGTTGTGGGCAGGAAGATGGGCTAAATGGGTGAGGGGCATTAAGGAATCTACTGAAATCATTGTTACACTACATGCTAAACTAAATTAAATAAAAATACAAAAAAAAGCAGTATTTAATATATTTTAAAAAGACAAGAAATTCCTGTTGAAGTGTCTTGCTTAATTGTTTCTGACCCACGTAGCAGGAAAAAGTGACTTCCTCATAGCTTCTCAGACACCAGTTCAAAACTGACTAAGAAAAACACCTGCATCCTTCTGAGCACAATGTATCAGTTAAGAAAGACATAAATGCTCTCGAGGTGCCTATTTGGCTTGGTAGAAAGAGTGTCTGGCTCTTGATCTCAGGGGTTGTGAGTTCGAGCCCCACGTTGGGTAAGAAGATCGCTTAAATAAATACAACTTAAAAAAAGAGACAAACATCATCAAGACAGTATGGTATTGGCACAAAAACAGACACATAGACCAATGGAACAGAACTGAGAACTCAGAAGTGGACCCAAATGTATACAGCCAACTAATCTTTGACAAAGCAAGAAAAAGTATCCAATGGAAAAAAGACAGCCTCTTTAACAGATGGTGTTAGGAGAACTGGACAGCAGCATGCAGAAGAATGAAACTAGATCATTTTCTCACACCATGCACAAAAATAAACTCAAAATGGATAAAGGACCTGAACGTGAGACAGGAAACTATCAACATCCTAGAGGAGAAAGCAAGAAACAACCTCCTTGACCTCCACCGCAGCAACTTCTTACATGACACATCCCCAAATAAACGATTGGGACCTCATCAAGATTAAAAGCTTCTGCACGGCAAAGGAAACATCCCACAAAACTAATAGGCAACCAACGGAATGGGAAAAGATAGTTGCAAATGACATATTAGATAAAGGGTTAATATCCAAAATCTATAAGGAACTCACCAAACTTCACACCTGAAAAACAAACAACCCAGTGAAGAAATGGGCAGAAGACATGAACAGACACTTCTCCAAAGAGGACAACCAGATGGCCAACAGACACATGAAACGATGCTCAGCCTCCCTCCTCATCAGGGAAATACAAATCAAAACCACACTGAGATACCACCTCACGCCAGTCTGAGTGGCTAAAATGAGCAAATCAGAGAACTCTAGATGCTGGCGAGGATGTGGAGAAACGGGCACCCTCCTACACTGTTGGTGGGAATGTAAACTGGTACAGCCCCTCTGGAAAACAGTGTGGAGGTTCCTCAGGAAACTAACAATAGAACTCCCTTATGACCCAGCAATAGCACTGCTAGGAATTTACCCAAGGGATACAGAAATGCTGAGGCATAGGAGCACATGTACCCCAATGTTCATAGCAGCACTCTCCACAATAGCCAAAACATGGAAAGAGCCTAAGTGTCCATCAACAGACGAATGGATCAAGAAGATGTGGTTTATCTATACCATGGAATACTACATGGCAATGAGAAAGAATGAAATCTGGCCATGTGTAGCAACATGGATGGACCTTGAGGGTGTTATGCTGAGCGAAATAAGTCAGGCAGAGAAGGACAAATACCATATGTCTGCACGTATAGGAGGATTGGGAGGAACTTAACTGAGGAACAAGGGGGAGAAGAAGGGGGGAAATGGTGGGGGACAGGGAGAGAGGCAAACCATGAGAGACTCTTGAATGCTGACAAAAACTGAGGACTGATGGATGTGGGGGGGAGGGGGGATGGGCATGGAGGAGGGCACTTGTGGGGATGAGCAGTGGGTGTTATGCGGAAACTAATTTGACAATAAACTATTTGAAAAAAAAAAAAAAAAAAAAGAAAGAAAAGAAAAGAAAAGAGACAGAAATGTTCACCCTTCAGAAGCCTAAGTAAGCACTTAGTCTCAGTAGGTCTCGGCTCCTGCCCCTGACCCAAAGTTAAGTTCAAATATAAATTCAGCATTGACTGAATAGAGGCAATTTCAGAGGCTCTCCAAGTATATCCAGACTCTGATCACGCACGGACCTTTGCATTCTGAGAAGTGACAAAACATTTTGAAAATTATGGGCTGGGATGGCATGATTTTGTGAAGAGAAACAAAGACAAAGGCTTTAATATGTGTTTTAGCAATTCAAAAGTGATCATACTCTGCTACGTTGACAGGCAATTCCAGGAAAAAGAAGCTAATAATTGCTGGTAGGCCTTTATATTTCCCTGAATCTATGGTGCAGAGAAACAAAACGTTTTTAAACTGGCAAAGCAGAAGTTGTCTTAAGATCAACCTCTAATGAACATACTCTAAGACTGAAAAATTGAGTAAATAAAAGGGAACCCTTGCTATTTAAGCAAAGAACTAGAAAGCACAAGAATGAATAAGCAAAATTTTATAAAAACAAAACAGAAGGTCTAAAAGTGGAATGTATCATTAAAACTTAAAGTTCAATGGATGGATTCAACAGGAGATTTAAACAAAGAGGAGAGAATTAGACCATGGTGTGATAAAAGTGGAGAAGTTACCTAAACTGCAGTGGAGACAGAAAAGCTGTAAACCATGAAATTCATTCAAATACATGGACGATGGTGGAAAAAAAATCTCACGGAAATGTACTAAGTGCTCAGACGGAAGAAGGAGAGAATGAGCAAGAAGCCACCTCTGAGATCTTGGCCGAGAATTTTCTTGAATTGCTGAAAGACAATGTGAGTTTAAGAAAACCCACCAAATTCCAGGTGGCACGTAAAGCAACCCTTAAGTTACTTTATATTGATACTTTTACCAAAAAGGTAAATCTTAAAATTAGCCAATAAGCTGCTGAGCAAAGACAGACTTCTACCAAACCAAACCAAACACCAAAAATCCCCCCAAAATGCAGACTTGATGGCTGGGTGCTCAGAAGCAAAAATGGCTTCTGGGGCACAGTGAAGTGATGTTTTCAATAAACTCCCAGAAAAGAGCTGGTATCTTAGAACTCTCTCTTCTACAAATGCATTTTTTTTCTAAGCAAACGCGGAAAATAAATGCATTTTCAGGCAAAGAAAGAATGAGAATTTCACCAGTAGCCTCTTAAAATAATGGAACTTCTAATGAACCTAATTCAGGGAAGTGGTCTGTAATGTAGAAAGATGCAATGAGCAAAAGATACTGGTAAACATGTGGGCAGGTTTAAATAAACACGGAGTGTATAAAAATGAGTAGAATTTGTGGTGTTTAAATAAATAAGAGAGAATAACTGAAATCACCGGGGATGCGAATATAATTTGATGAATGAACAGTTGAGATCAAACTATTCTGAAGACTTTCATTGACTGTGAGGAGATTACCAGTGCTGATACATTTATTCCTTTTAAAGATGCTTATTAAAATAGCTATGGTAACCATAAGAACAGTAGAGCTAGATCATATAACATCCAAATTAGCAGAAGGGAAAAAAAGAGAATTAAAAAAACACATAAAACTCAACCCAAAAGGAAGCAAGGAAGAAAAAACAAAGAAAAGAAAGTATGTAATAAAATGGTAGCAGAGTAGATAGTAATGAACAAAGCCCAACAGATACGTATTAAGGTGAATAAACATTCAGTTCTATGACGATTATTAAAAATAACCTCTAATATAAAGGCATAGAAAGATTAAAAGCCAAAGGATAAAATGAGAGACACCGAGCTAATATCACAGAGTAAATTGGTTTAGCTATATTAATAGAAGACAAAACAGACTTTAATAGAAGAAATAGAGTTAGTAATAAAGAAGATTTTACTGTGTGGCTGAAAGTTCCAATTTGCTGGGAAGATATAAAAAGTCAAGCTCTGCGTGTTCATATAACACAACCTTAAAATATATGAAGAAAAAGTGACTGAATTACAAGGTGAAATTGACAATCTACCATCGAAGTAGAATATAACTAAATATAGAGAAGAGGCCACTTCCAAGAGGGTAGAAAGGGCAGAGACACGGTCAGAACTAAATGGACTTGCCAGGTGTCGACAGGAGGGAGGAAACTGAGGGCACAGAGAAGGGAGAGAAACAGGCCCCCCCCACCCCCATATCAGAGAGCCCACATGGAGAAGGTGAATCGCCATAACATTAGGCTTTGAAAACCAGAGGGATCAAATTTTGTGAGTTCTTACAACCAGCGGGTCTTGAAACCTGGACTTTTAAAAAGTCAGTGGGCTTGGCTCTGGAAGGGTGGGGAGGCCAAGGGGGAACTGAGTCCCTGCCCTTAAAGAGACAGCACAACAAAAAGCCCAAGGAGATCCAGCAGAGAAGCAGCACTTTGAAAGGTGCCTGGAGGATACAGGAGGGAGAGTTATTTACTAATGTTAGAGCATGTTCCAGGGCGACAGAAATCGCTGGGGAACTCCTCCAGGAACAAAGAAACTGGCAGGCGTCATTTACTCCCCCCACCCCCCAGCATAAACACACAGTCACATGCAGATCTTGCTACCTAATTGCTAGTACTGCTGCCCCGCCCCTGTACCGAGTTTCTGACTATCCAGCCCTCTGGACAACCCTCCTCAGTCTGGGCACGGCAGCGCCCCTCCCAGAGAGGAATGGCAGGCCACCCAACGTGCTGGCACAGTGGCCCTATCCTTCTGATCCCACCATGCCATGCTCTGGCTACCAGGCTCTCTGATACGCTCTTGGCCAGAGCCCACTCAAGGCAATGCCACAGGCCTGGGAGTGTGCGAGCAGCCCTTACAGCATCCAGCACCACCCCAAAGTGACTTCTTCCCTGGAGAGAGGGAAGAAGGGCCCCAGCAGTGGGCTGGAAGTGGGCATCTGGTCCGACTGCAGGCCCTGCCCAATGAAAGATTCTCAGGGGACCACACAGGGAAGGTGCCTGTTTGGTGCTACTGCATCTCTGGCAAATGCCTGGTCTGACTCAAGCCCAAGGCATCTTGGACTGGCCCTCTAACACCACAGGAACCAAACCCTGCCCATAATGAGCAAGGAGAGTCACTGCAAATGACTGGACCAAAGGAAGAAGCAGGTCAGCCACAACATCAGGGCATACACATCACACATAGGAGACATCCCTGAAGCACCAGGTTCTAGTGAACAGAGGACACTACACTACCAGGCACTATAGGAACTCTTCATAAGAAGAGGGTCCTTCTTCACTGAACGACTTTCAAGTGCAGGCAACAGAGCTGTCTGTGCTAACACAGAGAAACAGACACAGAGTTAGATAAAATGAGGAGACAGAGGACTATGTTCCAAAAGAAAGAACAGGACAAAACCACAGCAAAGAGACCTCAACAAAACTGACATAAGTAACATGCCTGATAGAGAATTTAAAGTAATAGTCAAAAAGATACTCACTGGATTTGAGAAGAGAGTGGAGGACATCAGTGAGATCCTTAACAGTGAGACAAAAAAGAACTAATCAGAGATGAAGAATACGATAAAGGAAATTACAAATATACTAAACAGAGTAAATAGCAGACAAGATGAAGTAGAAGAATAAATCTGTGACCTGGAGGACAGAGTAATGGAGAGTCATCAAGCTGAGCAGGTGAGTGAAAAACAATTATGCAAAACAAGGACAGACTTAGGGAACTCAGTGATACCATCAAGCATAATAACACATGCATTACAGGCATCCTAGAAGGAGAGGAGAACAAAAAGGTGACAGAACATTTATTTGAAGACGTAATGGCTGAAAGCTTCCCAAATTGAGGGAAGGAAACAGAAATCCAGATCCAGGATCTGGGTCCTCCAATAAAATCAACCCAAAGAGGTCTACACCAAGACCCATAATAATTAAGGTGGCAAAAAGTACTAAAGAGAGAATTTTTAAAGCAGCAAAAGAGAGCAGTTACATACAAGGGAAACTCCATAAGGCTTTGAGCAGATTTTTCAGCAGAAATCCTGCAGGCCAGAAGGGAGTAGAATAATATATTCAAAGTGCTAAAAGGATGGGGCGCCTGGGTGGCTTAGTCGGTTAAGCGTCCGACTTTCGCTTAGGTCATGATCTCGCGGTTCGTGGGTTCGAGCCCCGCGTCGGGCTCTGTGCTGACTGCCAGCTCAGAGCCTGGAGCCTATTTCAGAGTCTGTGACTCCCTCTCTCTCTGACCCTCCCCTGCTCACGCTGTCTCTCTCTCCTAGAAATAAATAAAAATATTTAAAAAAAAAACCAAAGTGCTAAAAGGATAAAATCTGCAGCCAAAAATACACTATCCAGCAAGGCTGTCACTCAGAAGAGAAGGAGAAATAAAGAGTTTCTCAAACCAAGAATTGTTAAAGGAATTCATGACCACAAACCAGCCCTTCAAGGAATATTAAAGGTGACTCTGAAGGGAAAGGAAAGACCAGAAGCAAGACTAAGAAAAGTAGGCAGCACAAACACAGTAAAAGTAAGTAGAACTATAAAAATCAGTCAAGGGACTCACAAACTAAAGGATTAAAGTATAACACCATATGTCTAAAACATGGAGAGGAGAGGATTAAAGATTAAGTTCAAAATTAAGAAACCATCAACTTAATATAGTCTGCTATATGCAGAAGATATTACATACAAGCCTAATGGTAACCACAAATCAAAATCCAGTAATAGATCTGCAAAAAATTGAAGAGAAAGGAATCCATGTATATCACTAAAGAAAGCCAATGTACCATGAGAGAAGAGAGCAAGAGAAAAAGCAGAGAACTACAAAAACAACCATAAAACAAGTAACAAAATAGCAATAAATACATACCTATCAATAACTGCTTTGAATGTCAATGGACTAAATGCTCCAATCAAAATACACAGGGTGACTGAAAGGATAAGAAAACAAGACCATCTACATGCTTCTAGAGGAGACTCATTTCAGACCTAAAGATCCATGTAGACTGGAAGTGAGGGGATGGAGAAACATTGTCACACAAACGGATGTGGAAAGAAGGCCAGGTTAGCAGCTATTATATTAGACAAAATAGACATTAAAACAAAGACTATAACAAGAGACAAAGAAGGACACTATGTAATCATTGAGGAAACAATCCAACAAGATGTAATAATTGTATTTTTATGCACCCAACATGAAAGCACCAAAAAACTCAAAACAGTTCATAACATAAAGGAAATAGTTGACAGTAATATAATAATATTTGGGACCTTTAACACCCCAATTACATCAATGGATCATCCAAACAGAGTATCAATAAGGAAACAATGGCTTCGAAGGACACATTGGACCAGATGGATTAAATAGATACATTCACAACATTCCATCCTAAAAGAGCAGAATACATATTCTTGTCAAGTGCACATGGAACATTCTTCAGGAGAAAGCACACATTAGGCCACAAAACAAGTTCCAACAAATTCAAGGAGACTGAAGTTAATCCAGGCATCTTTTCTGACCACAATGCTATGAAACTAGAAATCAAACCTAAGAAAAATTCTGGAAAGAATACAAATTCATGGAGATTAAATGACAAGCTACTAAACACTGAATGGGTCAACCAAGATATCAAAGGGGACACCCAAAAATCCATGGAGACAAGAGAAAATCAAAACACAGGTCCAAAATCTTTGGGATGCAGCAAAAGTGGCTCTAAGAGGGAAGTTTTTAGCAATACAGGCCAAACTTAAGAAGCAAGAAAAAATCTCAAATAAATAACCTTACACCTAAGGAGGTAGAATAAGAACACACAAAATCCAAACCCAGAAGAAGGAAGGCGATGACAAAGATTAAAGAAGAAGTAAATGAAATAGAAACTAAAAAAGCAATAGAACAGATCAATGAAGCCAGAAGATGGTCTTTGAAAAGATCAACAAAGTTGATAAACCTTAACCAGACTCATAAAGAGAGAGAGAGAACTCAAACAAAATCGAAATGAAAGAGGAGAAATAACAACTGACACCACAGAAATAAAAAGGATTACAGGAGAATATTATGAAAAATAGGACAACCTAGATGAAATGGATAAATTCCTAGAAACACATAACCTCACAAAACTAAACCAGGAATAGAAAATTTAAACAAACTGATTACCAGCGATGAGATTGAATCAATAATCAAAAAACTCCCAACAAACAAAAGTCCAGGACCAGACGGCTTCACTGGTGAATTCTGCCAAACATTTAAAGAAGCCTGAATACATATTCTTCTCAAATTATTCCAAAAAATAGAAGGAAAAGTTCCAAATTCATTCTACAAGATCTCTGCATTACCCTGATACCAAAACCAGATAAAGACATCACACCCACACCCACACCCACTATAGGCCAATATCTATGATTAACACACATGCAAAAATGCTCTACAAAATATTAAGAAGCCAATCCAGCAATACATTTAAAAAAAGTCATTTACCATGATCAAGTGGGATTTATTCCCAGGATGCAAGGGTGGTTCATTAATTGTTAATCAATCAACATGACATATCACATTAATAAGAGAAACAATAAGAACCATACAATCATTTCAATAGAGGCAGAAGAAGCATTTAATAAAGTATAACATCCATTCATGATCAAAACCCTCAACAAACTAGGCTTAGAGGGATTATATACCTCAACATAGTAAAGGTCATATACGAAAACTGCACAGCTAACATCATACTCAATGGTGAAAACCTAAGAGATTTCACCCCAAGATCAGGAACCAGGCCAGCATGTCCACTCTCACCACTTTTATTCCACATAGTACTGGAAGTCCTCACCACAGCAAATGGACAAGAAAAATAAATAAAAGGCATCCAAATTAGTAAGAGAGTGGTGAAACTTTCACTTGCAGATGACTTGACACTATATATGGAAAATCCTAAAGATGCCACCAAGAAACTACTAGAATTGACAAATGAATTCAATAAGGTCGCAGGATACAAAAATTAATATATAGAAATCCACTGCATTTCTATACACTAATAGTGAAGCAACAGAAAGACAAATTAAGAAAACAATCCCACTCAAAACTGTACCAAATATAATAAAATACCAAGGAATAAACTGAATCAAGGAGATGATAGACCTATATGCTGTGAACTATAAAACACTGACAAAAGAAACTGAAGATTACACAGACAAATGGAAAGATATCACATGGTCATGGATTGGAAGAACAAATATTGTTAAAATGCCCATAAATACCTGAAGCAGGCTACAGACTTCTTCGCAATCCCTACCAAAATACTAAACAGCATTTTTCACAGAACTACAACAAATAATCTTAAAATTTGTAAGGAACCATGAAAGAACCCAAAAAGCCAAAGCGATCTTAAAAAAGAAAAACAAAGCTGGGGGCATCACAATTCTGGATTTCAAGTTATACTACAGGGCTCCAGTAATCAAAACGGTATGGTACTAGCACAAAAACAGACACATAGATCAATGGAACAGGATAAAAAGCTCAGAAACAAACCTACGATTATATGGTCAATTATGTTCAACAAAAGAGGCAAGAATATGCAATGAGAAAAGCAATCTCAACAAATGGCGCTGGGAAACCTGGATAGCTACATGCAAAAGGGTGAATTGGGATGACTTTCTTACACCATACACAAAAGTAAACTCAAAATGGATTAAACACTAAGTGTGAGACCTGAAATCATAAAAATCCTAGAAGAGAACGCAGGCAGTGATTTCTCTTTCATTGGCCTAGTAACATCTTTCTAGATAGGTCTCCTGAGGCAAAGGAAACAAAAGCAAAAATAAACTATTGGACTACATCAAAACAAAAAGCTTCTGCACCACATAGGAAACCATCAGTGAAACTAAAAAACAACCTACCGAATGGGAGAAGATATTTGCAAAGGACATATCCAATAAAGGGTTAGTATCCAAAATGTATGACCCTGTACAATCCAACACCCAAAAAACAATAATCCAATAAAAAATGGGCAGATGACATGTACAGACATTTCTCCAAAGATGACCTACAGAATACCAACAGACATATGAAAAGATGCTCAACATCACTCATCATCAGGGAAATGCAAATCAAAACCACAGTGAGGTATATCACTTCATGCCAGTTAGAAAGGCTAAAGTCAACAACACAGGATACACCAAGTGTTGGCGAGAGTATGGAAAAAGGGGAAACTTCCTGCACTGTTCATGGGAATGCAAACTGGTACAGCCACTCTGGAAAACAGTATGGAGGTTCCTCAAAAAGTTAAAAATAGGGACACCTGGGTGGCTCAGTTGGCTAAGCATCTGAGTCTTTATTTTGGCTCAGGTCATTATCTCATGGTCATGTGATCGAGCCCAGTGACCGGCTCCTTGCTGAGCGTAGAGCCTGCTTTGGATTCTCTCTCTCCCTCTTCCTCTGTCCCTCCCCCACATGCCCTCCCTCTCTCTCTTTCAAAAATAAAGTAACATTTTTTTAAGTTAAAAATAGGGGTGCCAGGGGCACCTGGGTGGCTTAGTCGGTTAAGCGTCCGACTTTCGCTTAGGTCATGATCTTGGGGTTCGTGGGTTCGAGCCCCACGTCGGGCTCTGTGCTGACTGCCAGCTCAGAGCCTGGAGCCTATTTCAGAGTCTGTGTCTCCCTCTCTCTCTGACCCTCCCCTGCTCACGCGGTCTCTCTCTCTCCTAGAAATAAATAAAAATATTTAAAAAAAAAAATAGGGGTGCCTGGTTGGCTCAGTCAGTGAAACATCTGACTTCAGCTCAGGTCACGATCTCACAGCTTGGGAGTTTGAACCCCGCGTCAGGCTCTGTGCTGACAGCTCAGAGCCTGGATTCTGCTTTGGATTCTATGACTCCCTTTCTCTCTGCCCCTCCCATCCCCTCTCTCAAAAGTAAATAAACACTAAAAAAATTTTTAGGTAAAAAATAGACCTGCCTTACAATCCAGTAATCAATCACACTACTGGGTATTTACCCCCCAAAATACAAAATACTAACTTGAAATGATACAAGCACCTGAATGTTGACAGCAGCATTATTTACAGTAGCCAAACTATGGAAGCAGCCCAAGTGTCCTTCAACTGATGAATGGATAAAGATGACGTGAAATATAAGTACACACACTTATATACAATGGAATATTATTCAGCTATAAAAAGAATGAAACCTTGCCACTTGCGGCAACACAGAGAATGCTAAAGAGTATAATGCTAAGCGAAACAGGTCAGTCAGAGAAAGACAAATACTGTATGATTTCACTCATGTGAAATTCAAGAGACAAAACAAAGCAGGGGGCAGTGGGGGGAAGAGACAAACCACAAAACAGACTCTTAACTATAGAGAACAAACTGATGGGCATTAGAGGGGGTATGGGAGGGCTGATGGGTGAAATAAGTGATGGGGACTAGCGTATATGTGTCATGATTAGCGCTGAGTAATATACGAAGCACTGAATCACTATATCGGACACTTGAGACTAATATAACACTGCATATGAACTATAGTGGGGTTAAAATTAAAAACCTTAAAAAATATAGCTGGAAGAACCCTATGTTTAGAAATACTAAATATATATAAATACTTAATGGGTATTAAATAATAAGTAGATAATAAATAAATATAAATAAAGGGTATTAAAAACACTTAGAACTAAATTATGATGAAAATATTACATAGTGAGACCTGTGAGATGTAGGTAAGACTGTACCAAGAAGGGAATTCATAAATTAAATATTATGTCATTTAATATTTATATTAATATTACACTTAGGTATGTTATATCAATTTAAATATTACATTAACAAAGACAGCTCAAAGTGAATAAGCAAAACATCAGTCTTAACTTAGCCAAGAAGAAAAAATAAATATAAGGCAATAGGACATAATAAACATAAAAGAATAAATTACTGAAATAGAAATTAAATAATAATAAAAACGATCAAGGAGTTTATAAGATACTTCTCTGTAAATCTCTGGCAAGATTAATCAAAGTAGTCAGAAAGCACAAATGGAAATGAATACAAATGACAAGGGAGACAATCATAGATTCTGCAGAGAGTAAACAGATAAGAGAGTATTATCAATTTTATGACAACAATTTAAAGATTTACATGAATTGGATATGTACCTAGACAACTATGACTTACTAAGAAATGGAAAACCTTAATATCTGTAACTATTCGAGAAATCATAGGTACAAAACTCGTCACAAAGAAAACACCAAGCCCAGATGTTCAAGGGAGATTTAAATCAAATCTTCAAGGATCAGAGAATTCCAATCTTACACTAACTCTTCCAGAGAATAAGCAGGAAGGATTACTTCCTAACTCATTTTATGAAACTAGCAAAACCACAGAGCATGATCAGAGAAAGTGTGAGAAAGGAAAACTGTCGGCCGATCACAATCACACAGACACATCAGCAATAACCTATATGTATTCAAACCAAATCAATCAGCAGATATATTGGAAAAGATAATACCTTGTGGTTGGGCTTTTCTCAGTAACACTCGGCTGGCTTAATATCAGAAACTAATATACTCACCACTTTAACATTCCAATGGAAAAAAAAACCAGAATTGTCTTAACAGGGTTAGACAGCGTGTAAAGCACTTCACAAAATGTTATATCCGTTTATGTTAAATCCCCTTAACAAATCAGGAATAGAAGAGAATTTCTTTAGGGGCTCCTCTGGCTCAGCTGGAAGAGCATATGACTCTTGATCATGGGGTCGTGAGTTCGAACCCGATACTGGGTGTAGAAATGGCTGAAAAATTTATTAAATAAACTTAATAAAAAAGAAGGGAACGTCTTTAATTACATAAATAGAATCCACAAAAACTCACAGCAAATATTATGTTTCGTGGTGAAATGTTAGAGTATTGCCTAAATTTAAGACAGGACAAGATGGCACGCCTGGGTGGCTCAGTCAGTTAAGCATTCGACTTCGGCTCAGGTCATGATCAAAACATTCAAGAGTTCAAGCCCCATGTCGGGCTCTGTGCTGACACCTCGGAGCTTGCAACCTGCTTCAGATTCTGTGTCTCCCTCTCTCTCTCTCTCTGACCCCCCTCGCTCACCCTCTGTCTCTCAAAAATAACATTAAAAGAAATTATTTTAAATAAGATCGGTACCTGTCATTACCACTTTATTCAACATCAAACTGCAAGTCCTAGCCAGTGTGGCAAGGAGAAAACAGCAATAAAACGCTTTAGGGAAAAAAAAAAAAAAAGACTGAGAAGGAGGAAATAAAACTATTATAAATCTGTAGATGATGACCATGTACCTAGCAAATCCAAAAGGGAGTGCAGATAAATTATTGCAGTTAGTAATTTAGCAGAGATGCTGGATACAAAATCAATAAACAGAAATCAATTCCATTTCCAAAGAAAACACAATTTTAAAATATCGTTTATACCAGGAGCCCAAAATTAAAATACCTACAAATAACTCTTACAGACACGAGAATTACCTTAAAGGTAATATTACAAACTTTTGTGGCCTGTCTGTCTACGGCATTTAAGCCCGACAGACAGGCCACAAAATGGGAGACTGTGTTTGCAATATATACAACTGGTACAGGATTAGAGAGAGTCCATTCGTCAAATGGCGAAAGAAAAATCGTGTCAATGTCATAAAGGCAAAAATAAAGTCTGACGAAAAAGTAGGCAAGGGGAATGTGGGGGTCTCAGTCAGTTAGCCATCTGACTCTCAGTTCCAGTTCAGGGCACGATCTCACGGTTCATGAGTTCGAGCCCCGTGTTGGGCTCTGCGTGGACAGCGTGGAGCCTGCTTGGGGTCTCTGTCTCCCTCTTTCTCTGCCCCTCCCCTACTCCCTCTCTATCTCGCTCTCTCAAAATAAATAAACAAACTTCAAAAAACAAGTGGGAAGGAGCTCTGTATGGGCACAGAAGGAGAAACACACAAACCCACCAAAAAAACATTAAAAAGATGAGCCACTTTATTCAGAAGCAGCAGAGCAATCAGGGCATCGTCTCCTTTCAGGGTTAAGGAATAGTGGTCAAAGGGCAAGAACTCTGGGTGTTTATCCCGTTCACCGACGTCTCAATCCTGCCAAGTCGTGCGTGGTGGAGGCGCCTGGCAGCCGGCATCGCACCCTCGATCAACCACGTGCTCTGAGATGCTAAGTGACTTGCCTCTGAGCCTGCCGTCCACACGCAAACCAACCCATCCAGAGTCCGGGTCTCCACCCACCTCCTCTACCTGGTTCCCACCACCCACCTGCTCCCAGGGCCAGGGACCGAACACCTAGACACAATCAGTTCCTCTGGGCCCAGAGCCTGCAGAACCCATTCAAGAGCCCATCTCCAGACCTGCGAAGGGAGAGGGACCATGGAGCAGCGGCATTCAGGGACATCTCTGTCTCGGCCCCGCCTCTGGCCAGTGTTTCCCCGCCCTCCCGCCCAGCTGCTCGGCGAGCCACAGTTTCCATGAACGTGGACACCTGGCCTCTTCTTATTTATTTATTTTTTTAATTTTTAAATGTTTTATTTATTGCTGAGAAAGAGAGACAGTGTGAGCAGAGGAGGGTCAGAGAGAGACGGAGACACAGAATCTGAAACAGGCTCCAGGCCCTGAGCAAACTGTCAGCAGAGCCCGACGTGGGGCTCGAACCCACGAACCGTGAGATCATGACCTGAGCTGAAGTCGGACGCTTAACCGACTGAGCCACCCAGGCGCCCCCCTCTTCTTAAAACCAGCAGACAAACCCACTTCAAACATCCCACTGTGCTCGCCTGGAGTTTTCTAGAATGGAGGACCCTCAGCCCTGCAAGGTCTCTTGTAACTGACTGGAGAACACACACATCCTCGATGGGGTCATTTTCTTTCTGCTCACAGCACTAGATCCCTGAGCGGGGCGGCGGAGGCATTAAGCAAGGCCACCCCCAGAATCGAGGGAGGGGGCGGCTGGCTCGCCTGTAGGCACAGCTGATGCACCACAGGCTGATGGCTGCACAGAGGGACCATGACTGTCCTGAAGGACTCTGGGTGGCAGGGTGCTAGTTGAGGTTCTGAATGTGGCAGATCTGTGGGGAGCAGACCAAGGTGAAGTGGTCAGGAGACTGAGGACCAAGCTATTCACCCAGATGCCTCTGGGTGGCAGAGCCTGGTGCTGCTGGGCAGTCAAGGTGCACCGGAGAGCAAAGTCAGATCCAGTCTGCGCCACGGCCAGATCGGCACACACTAGATGCCCATGAGACGCCCTCTGCTTCCCAGGCTTGAAGAGATTTCACAAGGCTGCAAAGGGAAGGTTGGATCTGTCATCGCCCAGAACGTGGCTTACCACTCACCGAGTGCCTTTCACGCACTGGGCACCGGAGAGAAAATAAAACCAAGAGGCCACGTCTGGCGAGCCAAGGAAAGGCAGGACTGAAGTTCCCACTGGTGTCCTAGGGCCTGGAACCTCGACGAGCTATTTCAAGTCTTCACTGAGCCATTGAACCCACTGGGGAAAAATATGAGGAGGAAAAACATGGCGGCCCCGACAGCTCGCGGTGCCGGAAGAAAGCTCCAACAACGGTCTTACCTGTTGGTGACGTGGTCAACGAGGTGCTGCTTGAACGTGAGGCTCCACTTCTTAATGAGGTTCAGCAGAGACGCTTTAAGGGGTCGCACGTCGATTTTCATCCAGCCGTCAAACACCTTGACGGGCTCCAGCCTGCACACGTCGTCATAGAGCTGTTCGTAGGAGTCGATCTGTGCTTTAAACTGATGGAGCAGAGGAGGATTCTCTGGAAGGCCATCGTCTGCGTGGACTTCCATCTCCTCGGGTGTGAGGACGTGCCCATACAGCAGAAACTGACTCAGAACCTCCTTCCGGTCCTCCACGTAGAGGTGGGAATATTGGCTGAAGGTGTTACGATAGCCACTGCAGAGGGCCATCGTGCTCTGAACCCTGTCCAGGAACGTGCTCCTCATGCTGGCCAAATGGGCCATGCCCTCCAGGTCAACCTAGGGAGGGGGTAAGACCACAGCAGGCGGGTTACACCACAAGGGTGCAGATTAGGCTGGAAGGCAGGATGGTTGCGGATTCGGTACCTGGTAATGGGGAGAGCCATGCTGTGGGGAAAGGCGTGGCACCAGAGCCGATATTCCAAAAATGCTGGCGACCAGACCCTTGACGGCATCATAGAAGCCACCCTTCACTCCGTACTCCAGGGATGGACAGAAAACGAAGTCTGGGATTACTAAGTGTAGCTGTGCTTCAAACAGCGGGGGAAGTCCAGCCTTACTTTCTGAAACACAAGGAAAACACACCCACACACAACAAAGAAGGCGGTCAAGACGGGCAAAGTGCCGCACCCGTTTTCGAAGCACTCGGAACGTTTCTTCCCGTTATGCGAGCTGTTTGGGTATAGGAAAATGGAAATGTAAAATTTGCTAACCCCCCGGAAAAGGTGAGGGTGACGGTCGTGCAGTGTTTACCGACAGCGGAGCCCCTGACATTTTGGATAGGCCAATTCTTGCGCAGGGCTGTCCTGGGCATTGTAGGGCATTTACCCTCCTGTCCTCGGAGAGCCACGTCCCAGGGACCGATCAGCCCTAAGCCAGTCCCCTTCCTCGTTCCCCGATGCCTGGGTCAGGGGAACGAGGCGGGGGGTAGGGCAGCGGAGAACAGGTTGATTTTGCAAAGCTAATTTCTCGGAAGCGGCTGATCTCTTCCTACACACAAACCATCCGATTGCATCGCTCGTGAACCGTGGCGTGCTTGTCAATTGTTGTGTAGGCAGGAAAACCAAAGACAACTCACAGCCCTGGCTGTTTTGATCCTGTTCCACGAAAACAGAACTTACTCTAATTCCGTAGCCCTACGGTGATAAAAAATTTAAAAACAGTATAAATAATTAACGGATCCCTGATTACTTGCTAGACTAAGTTGCCTTGCCCAATTTAAATCAAAACATAACACGGAGCAAGATGTTGCAAGTACAAGATTAGCGCTTAAACTTTTATTAATAACCACTTATGTTCCCAGGTCTTCTTGACTGTGGAAATATTCGGGAGACTGTTATGCGCTGCACGCCGTGAGTGGTGCAAACTCACTGGACTTCCTGTCCCCTTCCTCCCTAGAAGTAGAGGCAAGGGTGGACACAATTCCCTCCCCAGTGGGACGTGGGGAAAAGCAATGGCTGCCACTTCTGGGCTGTGGCCCTTGAGACACCAGGGAAGCCATCTCTATGCTCGCTCTTTTCCCCACTCATGGACTAGAGCCTGAATGTGGCAGTGACCCAGCTCCACCACAGAAATGAAGACGGAACATGAACACGGTGAGACCACAGCATGGCAGGAACACACCTGCCTACCTGAACACCCACCTTAGTCTAGAACTTGGGGGATAGACTTCTTTGTCCTTTAAGCCACATTATTGATGGAGTTTTTGTTACCATAGCTTAGCCACTCACCCCAACTAATATAAGCGGGGGGTCCTCAGACACGTAAGTCTAGGGCCTTGACTTCAAAATTACAGGGATGATTGGGGCACTGGGTGGCTCAGCTGGCTGAGCGTCCGACATTGGCTCAGGTCATGATCTCATGGTTCATGGGTTCGAGCCCTGTGTCAGGCTCTGTGCTGACAGCTCAGAGCCTCCAGCCTGCTTCGGATTCTGTCTGTCTGTCTCTCTCTCTCTCTCTGCCCCTCCTCTGATCGTACTCAGTCTCTCTCTCAAAAGTAAATAAACATTAAAAAAAAAATTGCATGGATGATAAATTTGTATGACTGGATTCAGGAGCGTCCCATCAAATGCAAATTTAACTTAAGGGAATACACGGTAATTAGTCCATCACAGAATGGTTTTTAAAAACACCTATAATATCACGTTTTGCGTTAAGCACTCAGGATGTATCCTGCACTACCCTATGTATGAGACACTGATAACTTCATAGACTAGGCTGCACAGGGTTTACAGGAGGTGAAAGACTCAGGAGACTGTTTTGACTCTCTGAGATTTCTGTCCCAGGTGCTCCCATGAGAAGGGAATCCCTGTGGTCGACGCAATGACAACATCACTGTACGAGCCAGAATGTCTGGGTAGTTCCGCCATCTTGGTACGGGTCAGTCACTCCGGGAGTCAGGAGAGGGAAGAGCATTTCTGGATGGGGTGGGTGGCATCAAACCTGGGCAGGGTTTGCATTCTGGGAGGGGACCCCGAGTCCAGCCCAAGGCCTGGGAATGGTACTGGCCTCACCAAGCACAAGAGGGCGGAAACGATAAAGGGAGCAGGGGAGGCAGCCCAGGTCGGGAGAGTTGGATGGGCACTAGTCAAGCGTGGAGTCACTGTGTTTAGGAACCATTTCTTATGCACCATGGACGTTTGGTCGGTTCTCTATGGTGAGCACTGTCAGCGCTGCGCCACAGAAGACAAATATCTAGTCTGAGTGCCTATGCTCTGTGCCTCCTATGGCTACTCACCCCCAGGCTCGAGAAAGTGACCCCCCCCCCCCAGTCTTGCTGACTGTACTGGACGGAGCCTGTTTCTTGCTGCATGATCTCCCTGATGTGGAGCTTCCTGCAACCCTGAAAACAAGACTGTGCCGCTGACCTCAGTCCCTCCACTTACCATGGGGTTTGCCCACCTGAGCTACACCCAGCACTGAGCCTCGCTTCCCTCTGTGTTCCCAGCCCAGGCGCCTGCACCTGCCGTCTTCTTTGGGCTAGGTATCTGGATATTGACCGTGACCTCCCCATTTGACTTCTGGATTTTCTCTCTCTTCTTGGGTTGGATTTGACATCTTAAACTCTCATCCCACCTTTATCCTCTGGCTTCAAACTATTCCCCTCTGCCTTTCCATTTTGACTAATTCTCCAGGATGATCCTTACTAAGCTCCTTAGAAGCTACCAGGACGTGAAGGTTTGGTTTGGTTTTGAAGTAGGTTTCATGCCCAGTGCAGGGCCTGAACTCACAATCTCAAGATCAGGAGCTGAGCTGAGATTGAGAGTCAGGTGCCCAAATGACCGGGCCCCCCAGACGCCCCAGAATGTGAAGGTTCAATTCAACTTGCTCCTGAACGCTTCCGCTCTTTCCATCCCATGACTTACTAGCCAAGGCTGGCCCCAACTAAATCCTTGAACACTGTGCCCCTTAATTCAGTTTTATCCATCAGAAATTCGAAGCAATTTTTTAACCACTTCAGACAATGCCCATTACCTTGTTAACATTCCTTTTCCATCTGAAAGCTACCTAACCCCCAGCTGGTCTGACTCTTTTCACACAGAAAAACTTGTTTCTTCCACTTAACCAGGCTACTTCCTGTGTTATCAAAAGGCTACAGAAATAGAGTACGTTAAGCTTGAAGGCATAGAATGTCCCCCTCCCAATGCCATGAGTCAAGTCCAGATGAAGCCGCCATTTCTAACCACACTTCCCACTGCTCTAACTTTATCCCTTTTCCTGAAGCTTTAGACAGATACATTTAAGTAATCTCTACACCCAACTTGGGGCTCGAACCCACAACCCTGAGATCAAGAGTCACACACTCTCTTGACTAAGCCAGCCAGGAGCTCCCTGAAGCTTTATTTGCATTGAATTGGCACTTATGGTTTTGCTTTTGCTATGGGCTGGGGGCTTCCCTCTCTGAGAACCTGGTTTATCACCTGAGTTTTAAAGAGAGAAATCTTGTCTCTGGGAACAATTCAGAAACTTCATGCCTTTGTCATTCTACTGTGTGTTAACTCACAAAACATCCACAACATTTTGGGAAAAGTCACAAAGCATTCAATCACACTTCACTTTTACTCAACAGGTGCTATTGTTATCTTTCCAGTAATAACACACATTCATAAGCCAGTAAATACCGGTGTTTTCCAGAAGGTACTTGAGGGAGCACTCGATGGCAAGAAAAAACCCATCCAGCAACATATCATCTATGTAGTTAACGTAAGTCTTCCAGATATGAGAGGCTGGGTCCGCTGCAAAGAGACCTAGGTTTTCCTACAAAATAAAGAAGAATGGATTGAAACCATGTTTAGTGATATGGAAAGACTGATACAGTTATCGTTAACGGGAACGAAAACAACATAGAAGGAGGGAAAAGCATTCTTGTGAAAAGTTTGCTATTACATGCATGTCGAGTCCATAATCATTGATCGAAAGGTACACAAAGTTAATCCACGAAGGGAAGATGGGGTCTCATCCCATCCCTGAGAAAGGAAGAGGGGGTCCAGCCACTCTCCCAGGAAAAATGGGACATGGGGTGTGATTTATAAGTGCTGACAGATGTGCTGTGGAAAGAGCCGTTATCAAGACGGGAGAAAGGGCAGAGAAAGGAAGGGGCGCTATGGATACAGGGCTTCATGATTTGAGGCATGTAAGAAACTTGGGGTGCAAGCCAGTGAAACATTTCCTGGCTAGTCCTCAGAAATGAGCTGGAGGGTTTTGTTCAGGGCATTTACTATTAAAAGCACCGGGATGAGTGATTTAGAAAATGGATGCACATCGGGGCGCCTGGGTGGCTCAGTTGGTTAAGCCTCTGACTTTGGCTCAGGCCACGATCTCACGGTTCATGAGTTCGAGCACCACTTTGGGCTCTGTGCTGACAGCTCAGAGCCCGGAGCCTGCTTCAGATTCTGTGTCTCCATCTCTCTCTGCCCCTCCCCTGCTCATAATCTGTCTTTCCCTCTCTCAAAAATAAAAAAAAAAAAAAACCTCAAAAGAAAAGAAAAGAAAATGGATGCACATCAAGGAATGCATGCCTGCCTCCTCACTCCTCCCTCCCTCCTCCCTGACCTGGTGGCATGGGGCCCACACACCCCACTTCTCCATCTTCATTTTCATCATTAAGCCCTTTGACATTGACTTTCCATTTATCACACATTTTCAAAGAAAGTGGTAACAACTCTAAATAAGTACATTTTTAGGTGACTCATAACCCTTTACAAACATTTCCAAGTATAAACCCTCCAGAAATAAAAAAAAAATATATCATAGGGGCACCTGGGTGGCTCAGCTGGTTAAGCTTGACTCTTGATCTCTGCTCAGGTCATAATCTCGCCGTTGGTGAGATCAGGCCCCATGCCGAGCTCTGCACTGGAAGTGTGGAGCTTGCTTGAGATCCTCTCTCTTTCTCTGTGTGTCTCTGTCTCTCTCCGCCCCTCCCTTGCTTGCACACTCTCTCAAAAATAAATAAAGCTTAAAAAAATCTCATAGATTTTTTTTAAAGTTTTTAAATATTTATTTTTGAGAGAGAGAGAGAACACAAGCAGGAGAGGGGCAGAGAGAGAGGGAGACACAGAATCCAAAGCAGACTCCAGGCTCTAAACTATCAGCACAGAGCCTGATGCAGGGCTCAAACTCACAACCTGAGAGATCACGACCTGAGCCAAAGTCAGATGCTTAACCGACTGAGCCACCCAGGCGCTTCCACTTCCTTATTTTTTAAAACATTCAGTTCTGACTGCTTTGTATAGTTTTATCTCCTTGGTGTCATGCTATCAGCACAGCTCTCTGTACCTTTAGACTCTTTACCTCAAACCTACTATGGTCTGGGGAGCAAAAACATGGGAATTTCTGTGAACTAAGAAAAAAATGGCTCCAGTTTCTGATTTTCTGGCCAAGACAGAGGAGTGAGATCAGACTTGTTCTTCTGCTATACACAACTACAGAAGCTAATGCAACACAAGAAACAACTCTTTGGGGTGATGAGCTAACAGAACCCATGGACATGCTCATTGAGAGAAGGGCAATACACAAGGTGAACTTCCCAAACCACCTGGCTTCCGACCTACAGGCACCTTCCAGGGGCGCCTGGGTAGCTCAGTCGGTTAAGAGTCCGACTTGGGCTCAGGTCATGATCTCACGGTTCATGGGTTCAAGCCCCGCGTCAGGCTCTGTGCTGACAGCTCAGAGCCTGGAGCCTGTTTCGGATTCTGTGTCTCCCTCTCTGGCTCTCCCCTATTCATGCTGTCTCTCTCTCTCTCTCAGAAATTTAAAAAAAAAAAAATTAGAGGCACCTTCCAAACCATGGCGTAGAGAAGTGGACCATGATGACAGTGTCCTTCTGGATGGGCAGAAAATCCCCCAGCAGCTGGGGTCCGGGGTGCCGAGGCCTCTTGAGCCTTTGGGTGTTAAGCTGCACTTTCTGAGGGCCAGACTCCACAAGGCCTGACCGAGGACAGTTACTAGATGCCGTAAAGCTGCCCATGGAGATGGTGTGGGCATACAGTGCTGGAAAATATTCGTGTTCCCGCAGAAATAATGACAAGGCCTTACAGAAAAGCCGGGAATTCTGCTGAGCACCACCAACCCCTTCCCGGCAACACCATGCTTTGGGGTTAGAGCTGCTCTGTCCTAGAGAGGAAATAATCACCATCAACAGAGTCAGCAAACAGCCAGCCCCCCAGTCCAGGGATGCCTGTTCCTAAGACTGCTTTTACGGGAGAGGAAAAGAAACTTCTGTCACATGAAAAACAAAAACAGACTCAGACAACGGAATGGGTGTGGAAATTAGCAGACAGGCAGGGCATAATTTGATTAGAAACTCCTCAAATGCAGGGCCCCTGGGTGGTTCTGTGGGTTGAGCGTCCAACTTCGGCTCAGGTCACGATCTGCCAGTTCGTGGGTTCGAGCCTCGCGTCGGGCTCTGTGGTGACAGCTCAGAGCCTGGAGCCTGCTTCAGATTCTGTGTCTCCCTCTCTCTCTGACCCTCCCCTGCTCATGCTCTGTCTCTCTCTGTCTCTCAAAAATAAATAAACATTAAAATTTTTTTTAAAAAAACAACCTCCTCAGATTTGATGAAAAACAGGTTCAAGAAGCCCACACACTCCAAGCTGGGTGAATAGAAAGCAAACCTATTTAGGCACATTCTAATGAGACAGAAAAAATAAATACAAAGATTTAAAAAAGAATCTATTAAAAGAAGTCTGAGAGAAACAATACACTGCAGACAGAGGAGCAAAGACACAAATTGCGTCTGGCTTCGCATCAGAAACACTGGAGGGGAGGAGACAAGGAAATGACTTTTGTTGGGAAAATAAAACCGTCTACACAGAATTCTGTATCCAGTGAAACTATCCGTCAAAAACAAAAGTGAAATAAGGACATTTCAGATAAACAAAAACTGAGAGAACGTGTCATTAGCAGATTGGAACTGTAATAAAAACGGAATGAAGTTCTTCAGGCGGCAGAGAAATGACCACAGGTGGGAAGTCTGTTTTACAGAAGACGGAAAAACAAGTCTGGAAATGGCGAGTATGTGGGTGGATCTAAAATACTAGAAGTACTTTTTTCTTGAGTTTTTAAAAAATTTTTAACATTTATTCATTTTTTGAAAGATGGAGAGGGACAGAACATGAGTGAGGGAGGGACAGAGAGAGAGAGGGGGAGACACAGAATCCGAAGCAGGCTCCAGGTTCTGAGCTGTCAGCACAGAGCCCGACATGGGGCTCGAACCCACGGACTGTGAGATCATGACCTGAGCCGCAGTCAGACATTGATAACCTACTGAGCCACCCAGGCACCTCTTTTCTTGAGTTTGTAAGGCAAAAATGTAGACTACTCTGCAAGGCTTGGGATTTAGCGTGATTTATGACACACACACCCCCCAATGGTACCAAAGATGGACAGGGGTGTTTGAATTGAACCATACTGTGGCTACATTCCTGTATTTCATGGGAAAACAATCACTGATTGTGATTAGTTTGAGACATACTGAAACCCAGAACAACCCCTTCAAATGTAGTGCAATGACAGCATCATTAAGTTAAAGATGGAGATTCTCTATTGAGAAGTTAGAATGGGATGTTTTAACAAAGAGTTAATAACAGGAAGGAAGGAACAGAAGAATAGAACAAGAGAACAGAGATGAAGCAAATAGGAAATAGCAAGATGGGGGGCGCCTGGGTGGCTTAGTCGGTTAAGCGTCCGACTTTCGCTTGGGTCATGATCTCGCGGTTCGTGGGTTCGAGCCCCGCGTCGGGCCCTGTGCTGACAGCTCAGAGCCTGGAGCCTGTTTCGGTCTGTGGCTCCCTCTCTCTCTGACCCTCCCCTGCTCACGCTGTCTCTCTCTCTCTCTCCTAGAAATAAAAAAAAAAAANAATATGAAATATAATAAGACCAGTTAAAAAAACTCAGTTATCTTAGTGTTCTGCTATTAAACCATCACAAATCTGAGAAATGACTATCAATAATGGCATGACCCCTGCAAAGTAATACAGGTGTTTGTTTTTTTAAATGTCAGTTACGGGGCGCCTGGGTGGCTTAGTCGGTTAAGTGTCCGACTTTCGCTTAGGTCATGATCTCGCGGTTCGTGGGTTCGAGCCCCGCGTCGGGCCCTGTGCTGACAGCTCAGAGCCTGGAGCCTGTTTCGGTCTGTGGCTCCCTCTCTCTCTGACCCTCCCCTGCTCACGCTGTCTCTCTCTCTCTCTCCTAGAAATAAAAAAAAAAAAAGGAAATAGCAAGATGGTAGGGCTAAACCCAAGCACACTCATAATTACACGAACTATAATAGCCTAAACATTCCAGTTAACAGGCAGACTTGTTAGGAAAGTAAGTTTCTACTATATTGTCTTTACTAGAAGAAATCATGAAATTATAATTATTATAAATGTGTTTGTACTAAAAGAGCATCAAAAACTTGACGAAAACTCAGACCACGCTAAAGGTTTAGACAAATCACCCAAGATAAGTCACAGGCGGAGATTTTAACACGGTACCTTCAGTAACTGGTAGAATAGACAAAAAAAAAAAAAACCTGAAGCCATACAGAAGATCTGAAAAACACTATCAGCCACTCTGAACTTCAAGTGAGATTTATAGACCACCACACCCAACAGTGGAAGAATGAAGGCATTGTCAGGTGTACAGTGAACATGCAGTAAGATGGACAGTATTCTAGGTCATGGGGCAAGTTTTAATGAATTCCAAACAATTTGGATCTTACAGAGTACTTTGGCCACAATGGAACCGAACTCGATGTCAATTTCATTAAAAAGCCCTGAACATGTGGATATGAAACACTGTGCTTCTGAATGACCATTAAACAATGAGTCACAAGCAAAAAAAAAAAAAAAATTTAAGAGTGAATGACAATGTAAATGAGGCACATGAAATTTGTGGGATGCAATAAAGTACAGCTAAGAGGGAAAATTATGTCAAATGCTTGTATTGGAAAAGAAGAAAGGCTTAGAATCAATACCCGAAGTTTCTGCCCTTGGTGGCTAGGGGGAGAAAGAAAATATGAGAAGAACTTTAATTTTAAAGAAAGGAAGAATAAAGAACAAAGAATGGAAATTAATGAACTAGAGGGGTGCCTGGGTGGCTCAGTCGGTTAAGCGTCAGACTCTTGATTTCAGCTCAGGTCACGAACGTGCGGTTTGAGTTCGAGCCCCGAGTCAGGCTCCAAGCTGATGGTGCAGAGCCTGCTTGGGATCCCCTCTCTCCCTCTCTACCCCTCCCCTGATTGTGCGCGCTCTCACGCGCGCGCTCTCTCTCTCTCTCTCTCTCATAATAAATAAATGAAACTTTTAAAAGAAGAAATTAACTAGAAAACAGAGAAGTAAAATTAACAAAGTCAAAAGGTACAGTACATTACTGTGCTTCAAACCACAGCTAATCAAAAATAGCAACTGTAATCCGTTACTGCCTCTATGCGTGAGATCAACCTGGCCCGTGTAGGGCAGCTGGGCTAGGGTTGAAGCTGGTGGCCATTTATAGCTCCCTTCCACGGTTCAGTCTTTGATAGCAGACACGAGCATGCCCTGACCACAGTGCAGGGCAGAGCCTTACCACATGAGTGTAGCAGCCTGCACGGTTTACTCTCTTTACCACAGGCCGGGAGGGATACCATGGTCATCTTTCGTCACCTCAGGCTTAATAGAGCTAGGTTACAAAGATGTTGCTAAAGGTCCACGCTAGGCTGTGCGGGCAAGTTAGGGCTGAGTAGTACAGAAGATACTTCACGGTTCTTTACTTGGCATCTCCTCCTATGTCCTCGGGGTTTGGCGTGGGACTTAAGTCAGGCGGTGACGCCGTTAAGACAGTATTAATTTTGACACGCTGGTACCAGAATGTGACTTTTCTCTCTTCTGATCTATTACCTTTAGTTATCTCGCTCGCGCGAAAAACCTCTACCCTGAATGCAGAAGACACAGTATCTGTCAATCGTTCTAATTTTCAAATCACTTCTTGCATCCGAACACACTTCCTGATGCTTTCCCTCTGCTAGCGGTAGGTGTGTCTGAGAGGCTGGTTATTACCTGAACGAGGGCATGAATCTTAAGTCCAGATTCTTTGATGAGACTGTAATATTTTTCCATCCG
Organism: Hyaena hyaena; assembly: GCF_003009895.1. NCBI lineage: Eukaryota > Metazoa > Chordata > Mammalia > Carnivora > Hyaenidae > Hyaena > Hyaena hyaena. Next base: position 762,152 of record NW_024080689.1, read on the forward strand.
ATCGTGCTGGTCATCTGTGGAAAGGAGGCAATCCTTTTTTCCATCTTTTCTCTTAAATATCGGAGACGCCCATGTCTTCATGATGTTTTGAATCTCTCCCACATTGTCTTTAGCTTTCTGAATCCTTTGTTCGAGATCACGAATGCTATTAGCGATTTGGATGACATAATCCCAAATGCCTGCTCCCCAAAGGAAATACAATTAATTGAAACAGTTAAAGGTCTAGTCTCTGCGTAAGGTAGGGATTTAATATTTGTAGGTTTCAAAAGACTTTTCCACACCGGTTACTTTGTTATCATGGAAGCCTTTTTCTTCCTAGTTGTGTTGAAAAGCCAATGCTTACCCTAACCCTGATTATGGAGAAAAGAAACAAAGAGGTGATGCTTACCAACCGAGCACACAGAAATTACCACAGTTGCTGGGGCAAACCTGTGCACCCTAATGATTGAATTTGGGTTAGGGACCTTTTTCTTAAAAGCACTTTCATTTCATTAAGTGTTGAAAATATTGTTCCCTCTTGCACATAAAACAAAGTTTTATCTCGTTTAATATGGCATTCCAAGACGTCTGTGAGTTGATGGGGACCTTGTTGGCAAACATTAACTCTTTTTGAGGACTCTAACGAGAATCTCCCTCCCCTGTGATTCAGCACATTTTATTTTTAACTCTGTGATGGCTTTTTATCATAGCCTGTCTTGGGGGATTTATGGTTGTACATATGTCTGTTGTCCCCACTGAATGTGAACTCTTGAGGGCAGGAGCCATGTCCCATACACCTCACAGTGCATAGCCCTCACAGTCCCTTACACAGTACCCTGCAAATGTTAATCCATCAATGAAAGTACTGGAATTGGAAGATACGCAAGAAATAAATCATGGTACCCTCACTTAAGACGTCTACAATCTAGGGGCCCTTGGCTGGCTCAGTCGGTGGAGCATGTGACTCTTGATCTCGAGGTCATGAATTTGAGCCCCGTGTTGGGGGTCAAGATTATTTAATAAATAAAAATAGTGTTTAAAAAGATGTCTACATTCTAGTGAGGAAAAATTTAGTAACAGGGATGATCTAGGAAAAGCCCTCATTCACAGAGTGCCCAATAAATGTCGGAGACCACAGAGCATCGTCACGCAAACCCTGAGCCTCCCCAAACACGGGGAGGCAACATTATCCTAATCTACCAACCATACCCAAAGAGAAGGAAGAAAAGGAGTATTGGCACCTCTTGCCTTGTCTCCTTTGGATACATCCCTAAGAGACTAAGCTCATATTTCAAACACAAATCAGGTTATTGGCAAGGGCCGGGAGGGGGGGGGTTCATTCAAGGTTCTACCAACTTTATCAGGATCTTGACCCCCAACCTCCCCCGCCAGACTCCAGCGGTGCACCCTGCTACCTTCTGTTTTCCAGTTCAGAGTCTCTTCGGCAGCTCTCAGGCGGAGATCGATACTTCCCAGCTCTTTCTCCACTAACGGCAATTCCACCTCTACAAGAGTTCTCATGACCTTGTTGTACCAACTTGCCATCAGTTCTAACTTAGCCACGAGCTGCCGATAGAACTCCCTGGAGGAGAACATCGCCGCTGCCGTCTCAGGAAGGTGCTGCATCTGCCTGGATTCAAGATAACTCATTTCCTTCAGCACTGAAATCAGCTGGAGAAGAGAATCAGCATTAAGTGGCTATGACCTCGTGGCAGTGAACAGTGGCAATTATCAGTCAAAGACTAGAAAACCCCACGGGCCCAAAGACCTTCTGGGTCCCTTCTTAACGTTTGCTCCCACCTGTCCCTTCCATCGAGGAGAGAAGGGAAATTGAGTTGTGAAACAGAAAGCAGAGCACTCAGACGCAGCAAGGCTCACCAAGTCAGTCAATCCCAAAGAGCATCAGTGATAGGGAAAACCTACCTTGATGCGTTGGGGCACATGGCTGAGGCAGTGACGGGCTCACGCCAACTGAGCCAGTTCCCACGGAGCAGCAGAGGCGCACGAGAGCGTGGGACCACCTGGTCTGGGCCACCCGCATGCCCGAGAAGCCTCCAACTTAGGTTTCTCATATTCCCCCCAATGAGGTCGCACAAGCACATGGTCACCAACACGGACAGCACCGAGAGGAGAGGCTATTGTACAGCTTTGTTAAATAGAACCATTTGAGATAGTTCTTCGTTTCTGCAAGCCTGTGCTGGCACCCCTTTGTCACCCAGGCCTCCCTGAGTGCTGAGTTTGGTGGGACTGCACAGGGGGAGGCCAAGCAGATGTGGGCCAATGGAAAAAAAGGCCTCTGGCTGGGTTTCTAGGTATTGTGGTGTTCACTCTTTATTTACTGTGTTCACCTGTGAACCTATGAGGACCGACGTGTATAGGTATGGGCTACAAAACAGACAGGCCATAGATTCTTCCCCGTCCCTTCCCTCTTCATGGAGACACCGAGGCTCCCAGCGCTCTTTGCGGTGGCTCTGGGCCAGTGTTCCGCCGCGGCCCAGCCAACCCTACTCCGGATTAAGGGAAATGCTAACTATTTTGGTGGGGAAATGGCTTCGGTCTCCTACTTTGTTTTGAAATAAGCTCAAACAGATATTAAAAATTTAAGTGTAAAAACTGAAAACAGAAAAGTAAAACCTCGAGGCTACTTATCTAATATTGAGGTAGGGAAGGCCCTTCCAAACATAGAACCAGAAAATAAAATATAAAGTTTGTAAGCATAAAATATCATTCACATAATAAAATGGTACACTTCACCTGGTGTAAAACATATGCAATGGATTTCTTAATATCTGACAAATATGTCCCAGATATTCTAACAAATTCACAGGAGAAGAGGGCACTTCCACTCCAAAGTGGGCAAAAGACATGAACAAGCGATTTGTAGAACTATGACCGGCCAATGAACACATGAGAAGACTCTACTTTACTAGTGGTCAAATAGATACAAATTAAAACAATGTTGAGATATTATATATATATATTATATATTAGTTCAACAGGCTGGAAGTGATTTGAAGACATGGATATCTTTCTGGAAGAGAAATGACTGAGTTCCATCTTCCTGAAAAACAAACTGATAATGTACATGTGAATTCTCACAAATGTGAACACCCTTTAGCCCATTTCCAGGCATTTATCCCAGATAAATCATCGAGGATGGATGCAACAATAACTAAGGATGTTTCCGGTACCTTTATTTATACCATATTTTATTTCTTCCTAAGACGCCTTCAGTGCTAAGATTCACTATTATCTCATTTCCAACCAAGGAAGAAAACTGGTTAAACTATAAACACATGCCATTGTCAGAAACACCAAGATGTAAAAAGAAAAAGAAAGTGCATCCTTTGATCAATGAAATACAGATTGATAAAACTAGAAAATAATTTCAATACTCAATAAGAAGGCATTTAAAGTACTTTAAATCATTTGCAAAAAATTTTTTTGCCTGTATAATTCCTATCCTGGCCCCAGAGGGTCAAATATGATCATGTCCCTCTAGAATGACGTCTGTGTCCCTGTTCATTCCCACGGCCATTGTCCTGTTGCTCGAAGCTAGAATCAGGGATATACGCGGGTCCTCTTTGACTTGTGTGTTTGCTTGTCTTCCCTTGACTCACTTTGTAATTCAGGTATTCCCTCTCTCCTTTTCTTCTCTCCTTTACTGTCCTCTCTTTCCTTCTATCGTCTACAAACACTTCTAAAGCACCTACTATGTGCTGTGCATTGGGGCAGAGAGAGTCCTTGCTCTGTAGCATACAGAGGAGGAAGAGTCCATCCTCAAAACGGTCTCGTCCTGAGGGCTTCATTCCTACGATGATAACCTCTGGACTGTGGCCTAGTTTGTAATCCAGAAACCCATCTGGGCTTTTAACATTCGACATTGCTCATGGTGAATGCCGATAAAATTACACCAAGGAGTTAAACAAGTCAAATGACAGGCTTATTGTTACCAAAGTGAAGAAATGGACCCTCCAACTCCCTTTGCTGACTTTGACCACAGTCAGAATTGATGTTCTACTTAACCTGTAGTTTCCTCAAAAGACACTCATACGCTATCAGCTTCGTTTCCGGCTCTCTCTACCTGGGGAACACGCCATGGATACAGAAGCAGTTGACTGCGTTTAACTCAGTGCAGCCTATACTTTTAAGTTTTTTGTTCTAACAAACTTCCTGATATGGGCTAGCTTTTGGTTATCATGATCTTCGGCATGAAGTTTTCCACGCTGCTGCAGTCCACAATGGTCTTCGACTCTTCCGACCATCTAGAGCAGGCTCCCTTGATCTCAGCACTACTGACATTTTCAGACAAAAACTCTTGGTTGTGGGGTGGCGTCCTGCGTGTCATAGGAAGTTTAGCCACATCCTTAAGATCTGCTCACCCCACACTGTTGGCACTCAGTCCATGACTGACAACCCAAATTATCTCCAAGGGGACAAAATCGCCCCAGTTGAGAATCAGTCATCTAGAGTCTTATTTCCAAAGCGACTCCATGGAGACTATCATTTACGACCTAATAACGGTAGATTTTTGCATGTGGAAGTCCTAGCTCCCAACTAGGGTGGACTCCTTGAGGGCAGGCGTGAGGTCTTATACTTGGTTGGCCCTCCTGGCTCTAGCCAACAGCTTTCATGTGTAGCATACATTCAAGGTGTATGTCAACGCTGTTTGGCATTCCCTACAGTAATGGTGTTACTCTATCCGCCCCAAGGGCAGCAATATCTGTTACCTACTTAAATACTTCCTAGGATTGCAGATGGTGCATATGTAGAATATGATATTGAAACTTTTGGATAAGTTTATCTTGAGTGCAACTGCCACTCTAACTTTGTACGTGGAGCCGAGTTCATAATAAAGCTGTTATCACACTATGAAAGATTAAGTACGCGGTACTTTCTGTTGTGCGAAATCAACGCAAACATACTGACCAGCCATGGAGAAAAATGTGGACACTAGAGAGAGTAAGGAAACACGGTACCGCGGGACTCATCCTGAAAGGGAGATCTGGGATGGAAATTCTTTCGGGCCACTTCTCCATAGTCTTATAAAAAGGCTTTTTTTTTTTTTTTTTTTTTTTTGGCCTTTGAACTCAGCAGAGTTAAAGGAGCCTCTTCAACACCCACAAGGAAGTTCATGCTGCCTGACTTACCTGTGGGTTAAAGTTGACGGTGATCTGCTTCGTCTCCGGGTCACGTTTCAGAAGTGGCTGGGAAAGACTGTACTGCGACTTCTCTGACACAGTCTCACACCAGTCTTCATAAAGTCTCGTCTCATACCTGTGAGCACCAGAGACAACCCCCTCTGGAGCACCTGCCCAGCGCCTGGCAATGACCCACTAAGACAGAGATCTATTAACGTGTACATAACCAGGTATCTACGTACGTATATTCGCACGTATATTTCAAAAACTGAAGATACCATCAGTTAAATGCCTGGATACATTCTTAAGTCAAAGTCACCGACTCAGTCAGGCACATTAGCTCCTGCACGGAACACCTCATGTTGAAAGGTAGCACAGCTTAAATCAGAACACGGTAGAAAGAGAGGCTCCATGCAATCTTTGCAAGAGATAAGGGAAGTTGTGATTAGTCTCATTAAACATGGGAAGAAGTTACTGGGCAAGATTTGCTCTCACGCTAATCTTCATGCAGCTCAGACATCCGTCGCTCGGCCGTTATCCGCTGACTGACACCATGATGAATCAACGCCCCATGGTAAATGGAGCTAAGGCCCTGGACCACGGGAAAACGGAAAATACAGAAGTACACTCCTGGAGAGATGTACCAGGCATCAGGAATCTAGTGGGGTGGGGGGGGTGAGTGTGTGATAAGGAGAATCCCAGGAAGGCTTCATGGAAGACGGGCTCCAGTGAGGCTTGACCGAGTCTCAAAGGATGAAGAGAGGTAGGAGAGGGAAAGGGAAGTGGATGTTCCCCAGCAGAAGCATCAACACAGCTGCAGGGCAGAGAAGAGAAACAAGGACTGTGATCTGGGAAGGGCTGAGGCCAGAGGCTGGAGAGGGCAGCAAAGACCACAGCGAGGGCTTTTCGGGTCACGTAGAAGAGACAAGGGTAGTGGGAGGCGCTGCAGGGCTTCCCAGCCAGGGCATGCGGTGACATCACCGGATTTGGGCCGCACAGCCAGAACCCACAAGATTTAACCGCAGCTTTAGGGCAGGAACGACGATAAATCCCTGTGAATTGTCATTCTTCTATTTGCTCCATAAGGAGGCACAGGAAGTGCTTTTAAAACTTATTCTCTCTTTGAGCAGCACAAGCTGTTGCTTTCTGCTTCGCGGGCGGCTGCTCTGATTTCCCACCACACCGATCTCAAGGTGTGCCGAGGGGCGCCCTGATTCCTCTACCTCTGCCAAGTTCACGCTCCCAACAGACCGACTTTGGAAAGCGTCTGCTCCCGGAACAGAGCCGCACTCCCCAGAGGCCCAGCAGCCCTGGACTCACAGACCCCTCGGTTACATCCTAAAACAGACAAGGGCATTTCGCAGCCACTGAGGAACGTGCACCAAACCTGGAACCACATGAGGCATCACGGGGGCTAGGCCATTTGCAGAACCATACGATTCCAGAAACCGCTTACTTGTCCAGCAGGGAGAGCAGATCTTCATATTTTTGGGTCATTCGCTTTCCTTCGGCAGACTCCAGGCAACTATCCACACAAAAGAGAAAAAAAAAAGTGGCATCGATTTGGAAGTCAAAATAATGGTCTAAGTAACAAACTGCAGGCTATAAAAGCAGAGACTGAATAGCTTCTTGGGCGGGTTTCCAAAGGCTCCGAAATGAACCTGCGTCCTTCCTCGACAGTGCCGCCCACCGGCCACTAGAGGGCATCTGCACTTCCTGAAATGCAGGCAGCCCCCCACCCCCACCCCCCACCCCACCCCCAGCCCCGCTGGGCTCCACCAAACCCCTCCCTGAGCCCAGCCAATCAAATTTTGAAGTCCTTCCAAAATTTGAATTAAAAGGGAAATTGAGACAAGACAGGAACATTCTAGGTGCTATAGTTTTCTGTATTTAAGGGGGAAAAAACTATATATAACATTATGCATTATAACAAAACTATACATTAAGTATAAAAACAGTATTTAGAACTTTTTTAATGTTTATTTTTGAGAGAGAGAGAGAGAGGGAGAGAAACACAGGGTGAGCAAAGAAAGGGCAGAGAGAGAGAGGGAGACACAGAATTGTTAGCAGGCTCCAGGCACTGAGCTGTCAGCACAGAGCCCGATGCAGGGCCCGAACTCACGGACCGTGAGATCATGACTTGAGCCCACGTATGATGCTTAACCGACTCAACCACCCAGGTGCTCCAAAACAATATTTTATATATGTTTATACATAAAGTGGCGTCTGTGTATACCATATATACACATACACATATACACACATACAAGTGTATGTATATATGTAACACACACGCGTGTATATTTCTCCTTCTCTGAAATCCTTCTAGGATGCACACGTGGACACAGGCTTCCGCAGGGATGGTGGGGGCCACTGAGGCACAGCCGCAGGGTCTGGCTGCAGGCGCCGTTACCCACAACTGTTGCCGGTTTTGACACTCTCGCAACGCAAACCAAGAGTCCAGCCTCTGGGAACATCAGCAAAGTGTGATTTTCAAACACCTTCACGCTGACTGCGTGGGAGCATCTGTTTTTGTTTGTTCTCCTGGCAAAATGAGGCGGCTTATTGCAAAGATTTTTAAAAACCCATTTGCTCCAGCACAAGCGTTCTCCACCAGATCTCCTGGGCTTTCGGTATAAGCCTGCAGAGAAAGCACTAGATTTCCTGGCGTTTTATTCCTAGTCCCTTAGTTCCCCTTCCCGGCAAAGGAGCAGGTGCGGCGGGCTGGAGAGGAGGCAACGAGGCAGAGAAGGGCTTCCTGGCCCAGGTGAGCCGGCTCACCCCCTCCCAGCCCTCCCCTCCCGAGCTGTAGGATTTCTGCAAGCCTCAATCAAGACCGCGGATCTCAGTTTTGTTTCTGGAGAAGGGCTTCTCACACTGGGGCCCTTGCCAGTCGCCTGGAAGTTTCAGGAGTCGCGGGAATAAAGTGCAAACTCCTTGTAGTCTCTCCCCCCCGTCACGGTGAGGAATGGAACACATTCGTTATAGCCAATTCATACAGCTGACCCCTAAACAACGTGGGAGTGAAGGACGCCACCAACCCCCCCCCCCCCGGCGCAGTCAAAAATCTGCATATAACTTTGGACTCCCTAAAACCTTAAGTACTAACAGCTACCCTTGCGTGGAAGTCTTACAGACACTCCCAGGCAGTGGACACGTATGTTCTACGTTCCATGGAGTCTATACTGTATTCTGGCAAGGAAGGAAACTACGGAGAAGATGGTAAGAAAATGACAAGGAAGAACACCGTATAAACTCCATCTGGGCAATGCGCCCAGCAGCCCCTGGGGCTGTCTCCGGCCGTGCACAGGGCACACACCCAGTGCCACACCTTCTTCCTACCCCCCAGCACGGGTACCTCTTCCCCGTTGCGATCTTTGGAGTCAACCTCTCAGCCAGGCCCTGCCTCGGGGACCAGCCAACAGCATCTTCTGAACTTAGCTCCCGGTTGCTGACCAACCACGAGCTCCCAGATTTCTCAGAATCATTCCACCGGCGTGGAGGCCGCCGTCAACCGCTTGATCAACCTGTACCTGCAAGCCTCCTACCCCACTCTCTCACCGAGCTTCTACTTCAACGCACCCGTGGGGCTCTGGAGGGCTGTGTCACTTCGGCCAGTTGGCTGAGAAGCGCCAGGGTGTCCAGCGTCTCTCGAAGGCACAATCCCAGCGCAGCTGATGCCCCGCTTCCAGAAGGCGCAGAAGCCACCCCGAGATGGCGGGGTGAAGCCTGCCACAGCCAAGGAAACCTCCAAGATGCTGGTCGAGAACCTGAACCAGGCGCTTTTGGATCTCCTAGCCCCCACCTCTGGGAATCCCCGAGAACCCGTCCTAGATGGACAGGTGAAACTCCTTAAGAAGATGGTGACCACCGGGCACAGGGTGGCCGCCCCCAGGCTGGGCTGGGCCAGGTGAAACTCCTTAAGAAGATGGTGACCACCGGGCACAGGGTGGCCGCCCCCAGGCTGGGCTGGGCTGGGCCGCTAGCTCCTCCCCTCGTTAGGAAAGAGGAGGGGACCCTGCAGCAGTCAGCTGGTGTCCAGGAAAGAGGAGGGGACCCTGCAGCAGTCAGCTGGTGTCCAGGAAAGAGGAAGGGACCCTGCAGCAGTCAGCTCAGCTGGTGTCCAGGATTCTGCCTGAGCTTATTTTTCCCTGCAGCCGCCAGGCAGCTTTTAACCACCCTGGGCCAAATGGAAACAATAAAACTTCTTGCAGCAAAAAGAACAAAAAAAAAAAAAAAGACCCGTCGCAGTTCAAACCCGTGTGGTTCAAGAGTCCGCTGTATATTACAGAGCGCGGTGCTGCGAATGTGAATTCATTTTTAAACAAACGGGAATGTTCGGGGTGGGTGCCGTTCAGATGTCTTCTCCAGACCCCGGCTCTCTAACCACCCTCCCATCCCCCTCTCGGCCGCAGACGTTGGCTGCTGATGAAACACAGCTGCAGCCAGAGAGCCCCTGGCCCAAGGTCATGCCCCTCCCCCCTCGGACAGCCCACATCCTCGCGCACGTTTGAGCAGAGGAGGGCTCAGTGGTATTCCGGGCCACGCTGCCTGGGCTGGGGACTCCCCGGGCAGAGCTCTGGGCCCGGGGGTTCCCGAGACCCACCCAGACTGCTTTCCGGTTCTCTGTGGGGTCTCGCTCCGGGACGGTGGGCCTTTCCCCTTTTTTCGGGCGGTTTCCCTCCCTTTCTTCATCTGCAAAACAAAGAGCTCAGCCAGCTCACACCGGATCCGAGGTTGCAAATGGGTTGCCTGCAGGGCAGACATGGCCCCGTGGCTATTTCATCTGCGGGACACTTGCTAATTCTGAATTTGGGCGTTTTACTGACACACCCAGATTTCCAGCGCCTCTGAGCCAGGCGAGTGGGCTGCTACGAGTCCTCTTTTCTGCCAGGCAGCACCGGCCGGGGTGGTGACAGGCCCCCCCTTCCTGGACCCCATCCTGGCTGAGCGTCCAGGATCCTCCCCAGCCCGTCTCCCACCTGAGCCAGAGGGCCTCCAGCGCCCTACCTACTGCCAGAAACACCTGTGAGGCCAGGGTCTCGAAGCTTGGTCCCTTCGTTTGTTTCCTTTGCCAAAGCTGAGTGACCTCAGCGCGATTCTTTAGAAAGAGGGGTCCGAGGGGCACCTGGGTGGCTCAGTTGGTTAAGTGTCTTACTTCGGCTCAGGTCATGATCTCACAGTTTGTGAGTCTCAGGCCCTGCATCAGGCTCTGTGCTGACAGGTCAGAGCCTGGAGCCTGTTTCAGATTCTGTGTCTCCCTCTCTCTCTGACCCTCCCCTGCTCATGCTGTCTCTCNTAGAGTATTCGTTACTTTTGGCGGGATCCAATTACAACGTTTAGAGTACCTTTAAATTCAACCAATTACAGGGCGAGCCTAGGGTCTTGTTCGGCGACTCCCGGGTTAACTTAACATTAGGTAACAGGGTCCTATCTATAGTTTCTATCTCCAGGCCTCTCCCTTAGTAATGTGGAGGGTGGTCGCTGGCCTTTCCTGATTGGGTGTTGCAAGGGTGGTTTCTCCTGCCTTGGGCAACGTGTGACTGCCTGATAGTTTCGGGGAAGCCGAAACTCAGGCCTTCTAGTTCAGAGGGGAAACTTAAAGCCTGTCATGGAGTCAGTTTGGTTTAGACGTTTAGACTTGTGGCCTTACACCGCAACGTCTGTAACTCCCCCGTCACAAACCCCATGAGAACCCTACTCTGCCTTTGCTCCGGGCTCTCAGCACGGATCCACTGCGCTGGTGAGGTCTGGGAGCCCGAGCTCGAGCCCGGAATAAAGCCCTTTGCCTTTGCATGCGTGACTCGGTCTCCCCGGTGGCCTCTGGTCGGTGAGGATACTGCGATCTGGGTATATATAACAGCTTGCCTTCCAGATTCAGCGGAGCCGGTGGTTTCCAAGCCTGCTCAGAATCGAGGGGCGGGGGGTGTATACCCCGCTTCAATACTGCGATGCGGCGGTGGGAGGTGAGGCCTGGGAATCTGCATGTAACCAGAGCCCCCCGTATTCTAATAGGCGAGGTCTTCACAACAGCTTTAGGAAACCCTGGGCTTCACTACTTTCCAGCAGCCACAGCAGCCAGGGGACACTGTCAGAGGGGACGTGTGGGGGAGCCCCACGGAGCTCAAAACCCGGGCTCCTTTTCCTCTAGAAGTGAATCTCGGGGCGCCTGGGGGGCTCAGTAGGTTAAGCGTCTGACCTCAGCTCAGGTCACGATCTCGCGGTTAGTGGGTTCGAGCCGCGCGTCGGGCACTGTGCTGACGGCTCAGAGCCCGGAGTCTGATTCGGATTCTGTGTCTCCCCCTCTCTCTGCCCCTCCTCCCCTGATGGAGCTCTGTTGCTCTCTCCCCCCAAAATAAGCATTAAACAAAGAAATGAATGTCATGGAGCAAAAAGAGGCAGCTTGTCATCCATGAAGCCTCATTTAACAGAAAGGGTCCCCTAATCAGTCCAAATGTATCAAACTCCTTACCGAATGTTTGTGCCCCCAACACCAAAATTCACACGTTGAAATCCTAACCTCCATGTGGTGGTATTAGGCAGGGCCTTTTGGTAGTGATTAGGCCATGAGGGTGGAGCCTCGTGAAGGGGTGGGGCTTCGTGAGGGGGTGGAGCCTCATGAAGGGGTGGAGCCTCATGAAGGGGTGGGGCTTCGCGAGGGGGTGGAGCCTCATGAAGGGGTGGAGCCTCGTGAGGGGGTGGAGCCTCATGAAGGGGTGGGGCTTCGTGAAGTGGTGGAGCTTTGTGAAGAGGTGGAGCCTCTTAAAGAGGTAGAGTCTCACGAAGGGAGTGGACCTTTATGAACAGGTAGAGCCTTCTAGAGGGGGTGGAGCCTCATGAAGGGGTGGGGCTTCGTGAAGTGGTGGAGCTTTGTGAAGAGGTGGAGCCTCTTAAAGAGGTAGAGTCTCACGAAGGGAGTGGACCTTTATGAACAGGTAGAGCCTCTTAAAGGGGGTGGAGCCTCATGAAGGGGGTGGAACCTCGTGAAGGGGTGGAGCCTCGTGAAGGGGTGGAGCTTTATGAAGAGGTGGAGCCTCTTAAAGGGGTAGAGTCTCATGAAGGGGGTGGAACCTCATAAAGGGGTGGAGCTTCGTGAACAGGTGGAGCCTCTTAAAGGGGTAGAATCTCGTGAAGGGGGTAGAACTTCATAAAGGGGTGGAGCTTCATGAAGGGGTGTAGCTTTGTGAAGAGGTGGAGCCTCTTAAAGGGGTAGAGCCTCATGAAGGGGGTGGAACCTCATAAAGGGGTGGAGCTTTATGAAGAAGTAGAGCCTCTTAAACGAGGTGGAGCCTTACGAAGGGTGGAGCCTCATGAATAGGGTGGAGCCTCGTTAAGGGATTAATGTCCTAATAAGAGGCTCCACAGAGGTCCCTTGTCCCACCTGCCATGTGGACACAGTGAGGAGATAGCCATCTGTGAACCAGGGTGTGCCTCCCCACACACCAAATCCGCCGGCACCGTGACCTTGGACTTGGCAGCCTCCAGAGCTGTGACAAGTGTGTCTGGTGTTTAGAGGCCACCCGGTCTATGGAATCCTGTATAACAGCCCAAATGGACTTAAGATACTGGTCTACTGCTGAAAATGGAAAGAAGTGAAGATGATTCTCCTGCCTTAGGTGAGTTGCGTTTTGTCCAAAAATCCAGAGCGGGCTCGGAAGCCTAAAACGCACCCGCCTTAGGGGAGTCGGCTACTCACGGATGCGCCATGCGTCTGAAGTTGGCGAAGGGCCCCTGGATGCGCTGCCGCAGCTCCTGCGCCCAGCGGAGACCCCCGGCCACGGTGGGCATGTTCTTGTGCACGGCCGCGAACCCTGGGACACAGCACGGAGGACTGAATGAGGCCCCGCCCCCAGCCCCACGCTGCCCAGGAACACCCCTCCCCCAGTTACCCCGCTTTTTGCTTCAGTACCTCCACGTACTAAAATCACCACGTGCTCACACTGAGATGGGGGTGGGTCCCGGGAGATCACCGCGTAGGCTACAGAGTAAGGAGGAGTGACCTGGGGGACACCACCAAATGGGGTCCAGGACAGGGGTTCCCAGCCCAGCTCTGCCACTCTCAGGCTTTCTGACTGCACACCAGTAACTTTCCAACCGCCTGCACATCGCCATCACCTGGGGCTCTTTAAAAAATACCAGGGCGTCTGGGTGGCTCAGGCGCTTAAACATCTGACTCCTTTTTTTAAAAATGTTTTTTAATGTTTTATTTATTTCGGAGAGAGAGAGAGAGACAGCGTGAGCAGGGCAGGGTCAGAGAGAGAGGGAGACACAGAATCCGAAACAGGCTCTAGGCTCTGAGCTGTCAGCACAGAGCCCGATGGGGGGGCTCAAACCCACAAACTGTGACATCATGACCTGAGCTGAAGTTGGACGCCCAACCAACTGAGCCACCCAGGCGCCCCAAACATCTGACTTGATTTCAGCTCAGGTCATGATCTCACAGTTCATGGGTTTGAGCCCTGTCGGGCTCTGTGCTGACAGCTCAGAGCCTGGAGCCTGCTTCGGATTCTGTGTCTCCCTCTCTCTCTGACCCTCCCCTACTCATGCTCTGTCTCTCTCACTTTCTCTCTCTCTCAAAACTAAATAAAGTCCAAAAAAAATTTTTTTTTAATGGAGACATCACACCTCCCTGTGGACCCGCCCTTTGTCAGGAGCCCGCAGGTTCCTCCCTCCAGAAGCAGGGTTTTCTGTGGTGTCGGAAGGCATCAGGAACTTTCCCTAGGCATGTAGAAATCTGAGGAACTGAGGTACGCTGGAGATTGGTCAGGGTGGCAACATTGATCAAGGATCCACTGTCCACTCGTGCATTGTGCTAAGGTCTCACCCAGAAGCAGTCAAGACTTCACCGCTCTGGGCCAGCTGCCAGTCGCAGCCCCAGATACAGGGAAATGTGCGGGTCAGTGAATTCTACAATTGCCCAAGGAGGTCTGAGATTTCAAGCAGGAAGACTGTGCTCTCTTTTCTGGGAGGTTGTCATGGATCCCTCATGGCCATTTAACAGACACAAGAGGGTTGAGTTGAGTTGCACCCTAGTTGGTAACAGAAGACCCCCGGTCAGATCCACTGGCTGCACACCTACCAAGCTCCGCCTCCTCCTGGACACGCTGACTGTAGATCACCCGCACTGTATCCAGGTCTTTGTTGAACATTTGGATGAGCAGCAGGTACCTTTCAGATGCATCCTGCGCTATCAGCGGTCTTTCCAGAAGTTTCCCTGCTATGTCTAGCAGCTGCAGAGGAAGCAGAAAAAGTCACAGATCCAACCTTTCTAAGGTTACATCTTGTTTCCTGGCTATTCTTTCATAGGTCCGCTAATGGCAGAGGGTCAGAGATTGTTATTGTGGCTGAATCAGTAATTGTAAGTAGGTGGCTATTCATAGTCACTCCTCTCTCCTTTGCTTCTAAATGAGGAGACCTGTCTGCTGAATTATCCGCCAGCCTCTCCTGTGTTGCAAGAAACAGAGTCAAGGATAAAACAAAGAGAAAGCTCAAGATGTCAGAGAGCTGCTCTTCATAAAAAAGAGACCTAACACAGAAATAGAGATGAGATATAGAAGCTAAGTGAGTTAGGGACACCTGGGTGGCTCAGTCGGTTAAGCATCTGTCTCTTGATTTCCGCTCAGGTCATGATCTCCCAGTTCATGAGTTCGAGCCCAGAGAGAATATTCTAGATAAACTCTTTTGGAAAGTATTTTCACTTCACGGTGCTTCTAGAAAAGCATTAATAGTCAACCCAAGAAGCCCCAGTTCTGCTCAGTCTCTTGCCCTAGTTTACCCAGGACGCCACTCTAGAAGACCAACAGGAATAATTGATATCTGCGGAAACAAAATCGTTGGAAAAGGAGCCTTGTCCCCCTCAGCTGGGGGGGGGGGGGGAGGACAGAAAGGAGCACAGCGGTAGCACCCCACACCCACCTCCTGCTGCACGAACCTTAAAGGCATGCTCCAAACCAGGGGCATCACTGAAGGCTTGAATGAAGACAGTCCCCAGCACCCGGTCAAGATCTTCCACTCTCTGGTGAAATTCGGACACGTCATTTTCGAATTCCTGAAGAGAAGTCACGTGGATGTAGGACAAACATGGGTTCCTCAGGCCAATCCCACTATGCTCTTAACTACAACCTATGTGCTTGAATTGGCTACACCCAGGACTTACTTTACGTTTCTAAAACTCACCTTAGCATAGCTTCCTTGCAGACAATGACTCTCTGACTGTAGTATTGTTTTCCTGGACACCAGGCAGAATGGTAAAGTGAGCCCAGAGTGTGGTTGGCACCATGTCACCCCTTTTCTGGGTCCCTTCTCACCTCCTGAAGCCCCTTCTCTCGCCCCAGTGCCAGCTTATGTCACCCCCAAAACCACCTTAGCGCCAACAGCCCCATCAGTGAGGCTATTCTATCATTCCCTCCTACTTTCCTTCCTGCACCAAGTCAAAATCCTATTATTATTATTATTATTATTATTATTATTAGGGTAAACAAATGAATCTGGCCATTAGGAGGCAAGTAAGCTCATTAAACTAATGCCTACTATTGCTTCTAAGTACGCTTTGATTGGTTAAGGCAGAAGCTAGCCAATGTTTCCTAAGGTTGCAGAATTTAGCAAATCAAATTATAGAACACTCGGTTAAATTTAAATCTCAGATCAACAATGAAAAAAAATCTATATCTACATCTATTATCTATATATAGATATTGATATATGTGCATGTATATATGTGTATATATGTGTATCTGTCTATATATATAGATATATTGAGTTTAAGTATACCCCAATTATTGTGTTTTGTGTATCTATCTGTCTATATGTGTATATATCTATATATATAGATAGGTTGAGTTTAAGTATATCCCAATTATTGTGTTTTGTGTATCTATCTGTCTATATGTGTATATATGTCTATATGTGTATATATGTCTATATGTGTATATATATGTGTATCTATCTATATAGATAGATAGATAGATTGAGTTTAAGTATATCCCAATTATTGTGTTTTGTCGGGCAGCCCCAAATGTGTTCCCTTTCTTAGAGCATACCAATTGTCAAAGAACCTTTTATTTGTAGAATCATTATTATCTGTTATTACTGCTTTACAACACTGAAGCACATAGCCTTACAAAAAGACAAAGAAAACCAGAACAGCATAGTATTTTTCTGCTTCCCAAACCCAAGCACATTAACACTGTAGTCTTTCCTGGTGCATAGGATTTGGTGTGCTTTGAGTTTATCCCCTTGTAGCAAGCACATAGTCTATATCCTGTTTTGTCATCTACACACTCCCCTCCTGCGTTTCTTTTCCACTTGACACTCACAGAAGTTTTAGAAAGTGATACCTTCTGGGTTTGGCCAACTAATCACCCACGGTCTGGAAGTGCTCAGAGCCGATTTCTGCTCAATTTCTTTCTCCACTTCCCCCCGTAAATTCTTGCAATTCCTTCTGCTATAATTCAGCGACTCCTCTGAACAGGCATTCCATTCCCTGCTTCTGTACTGACCCTTCTGCTGTTTTTTGTTTTTCCTGCTGCAGGCTTGGACACACAGGTCCAGATTTCCCGGGCTACAGGTGGCGTGTGGGCTCTTATGTCCCCGATCCTGGAAATTGCAACTCTGGCCCTTTCCCCTTCCCGAAGACTCCCTGGAGAGCCAGGGTCAGCTCAGAACATCTCGGCTACTGCTTCATTTACCCCTCCCCAAGCCACTAATGAAATTCTGCCCAGGTGCACCTGGCCTCCACGGCGCGGAGCTCCAAGCTGAAAGCTTTGCACACGGCCTTCCCCATCAATCCATACACATCTCAGCATCTCTGGAACCCTGGGTATCGTCAGTCTGGAACACTCAGCTGTTGGAAAAGGCCCTCCCTGATCTTTCTCCCGACACAGAGAATAACCGGGAGTGCTCTCTGTTAATACAACCACCGGAGCCACGGGAACCAAAGGAAACACACAAGGAAAATGCAAGTCAACACCCAGACTCTACCGCCTGGAGGCATCTGAGAAAGAGAAAAGGCTAGTGAGTTAGCCTTTTCCGAGCCTTACCCTGTTCTGGGGGTCCAGGCAGTCGTAGGAGGCCTCTGTGAAGACTCTGTACATCTCTTGAAATTCATCATACATTTGCTGGACCTGCTGACTCAGGGCACCCCCTCTGATGCCACTAAACTCAAGCTTTCCCAGTTTGTGGAAATCCAGGGATGTCTTCAGAAGATCCTACACAGGACCAATTCACAAAATAGTTAAAATAATAACAGCAGCAGCAGCAGCAGGTAACAGTCAGATTAGTATGGGAAGAGCTAGAAATCAAGGGGGCGGGGGGGGGTTGCTTAGGAAAATAGGAAGGCTGATTAGTATCGTAGCTTTATTATTAGGTTGGCTTGGTATAAATAACTCTTGGTTAAACTCACTAACAAAGCAAAGAAAAAGCACAGATAAAATTCACACAAACAAAAAAAATCAAATGTATGCCTCAGCCTCTTTCTGTGTTCTCTAAGAGATAACAAAGTATGACAACATTATTTATGCGATTGGTGGCTTTACTTCTGACTTTTAAAAAAATCAATTTCAGGGGCGCCTGGGTGGCTCAGTCGGTTAAGCGTCCGACTTTCGCTTAGGTCATGATCTCGCGGTTCGTGGGTTCGGGCCCCGCGTCGGGCTCTGTGCTGACTGCCAGCTCAGAGCCTAGAGCCTGTTTCAGTCTGTGACTCCCTCTCTCTCTGACCCTCCCCTGCTCACGCTGTCTCTCTCTCTCTCTCCTAGAAATAAATAAAACATTTTTTTTTAATTTTTCTTAATGTTTTATTTATTTCTAGGAGAGAGAGAGACGGCATGAGCAGGGGAGGGTCAGAGAGAGAGGGAGTCACAGACTGAAACAGGCTCTAGGCTCTGAGCTGGCAGTCAGCACAGAGCCCGACGCGGGGCCCGAACCCACGAACCGCGAGATCATGACCTAAGCGAAAGTCGGACGCTTAACCGACTGAGCCACCCAGGCGCCCCTGAAATTGATTTTTTTAAAAGTCAGAAGTAAAGCCACCAATCGCATAAATAATGTTGTCATACTTTGTTATCTCTTAGAGAACACAGAAAGAGGCTGAGGCATACATTTGATTTTTTTTGTTTNGGTCTGTGCTGACAACGCAGAGCCAGCCTGGGGTTCTCTGTCTCCCTCTCTCTTTCTGCTCCAGCCCACCTCGCTCTGTCTCTCAAAATACATAAATAAACTAAAAAAAAAAAAAAAAATCAGTCCATTTCAAAGGAAACCTGTTATCTGGTTCTAGAAGGACAGCTATCTTAAGGGATATTGACAGAAAGCAGATCCTTCAAAAGGTCCAGAGGACAAGCCAACAGAGAGACACCAATATTCTCAGCCACCACTCCTGCCGAGAGAAGTAATCCGCAAATGCTCTGGCGAGCGCCTGCCTGCAGCACGGTGCACCATGTGGTCAGCTGGACGACAGTGCGCCATTACTGGACATCTTTGTTGGATTACTTTATCTGCAACAGGATAATAATGGCGGCAGGGAAATAAGTCAAGGTTGGCTTAGGATTTAGGCCAGTGCCTGGCACACAGCAAGTACGCTGTACGTGTGTATTGCTGTCGCTGTTGTCGTTGATATGGCAGTGTCCCAGCTGTGCTCAGAATTAAGTGACAGGTGGACAGCCCAGAGCCTTGGGGAGGAGCCCCTCCCAAGTCCACAGAAGCCGCTTCATCGGACACACATAACAAGCTAACGTGACAGATTGTGTTTATCCCTCACACGCACTCATGTGAAATCACGAACCTGCAGACCAAGCCCTTCTTCCCATCTAGGCGCACACCTCTTCCAACAGGAAAGAGGAGGGTAACCATGACCTTTGGGTGGTTCTGGAAAATGTTGGGAGGGAGGTCCTCCAATCTAAGGGAGTTTGGAGGGCAGGTAGAGGGAACACTGTGTCACAATGCAGAAAACCCAGTGGGTCCTGAGGCCACTCCGGGAAAGCCCCACAGCCAATGGCCACTGCGACGGCTTGACCCATCAGGCTAGCGAAAGGATGCCGACTCCCTTCTCTTGCTGGGATGCCACGTCCAGCGGCGGTGACAGAGCCACCGGGAAGTGGTAAGATGGGGTTGGTTTGCCCCATGTTGCCAGAAGGGCACCTGGCAGCCTGGGTTAGCCCATCTAACTCCCTTCACCTCCCCCCACATGCTCTGGCATGGCCGTCAGCGAGCAGCTCAGTCAGGGAGGAGAGACGGGAAGAACCAGCAGAGGAAAGGAAGATGTCACCCAGACCGGGGGGCGTCTTGCCTCTGCTGGTAGGAAATGGCGCAGCCTAAACACGTTTCGACTTTATATACCAGCAGGAAAACAGAAAACAATTTGGTTTAAATGAAATCGACTTGGATGGTCATTCGTGTCATTCGACAATTGGGGCAGTGGGGGAAACGTGCGCGTGCTGTGCAACGCCATCTGGGGACCCATCTTTCGGAATCCCGTGGAAGTCAATTTCAAGTTTTGGGACCACGCTCTGCACCCATGTTGAAAGACAGATGGATCTGGGTATGTTTGATCACATTGGAAAAAACCAGATGGTCATTTCGTCGTACTGTCTTGTTCTCAGGAATACTTGAAGCACGTGCTTGGGCCCCAGAGGTACCACTGTACCTTCAGCCCCTGGAAGGGTCCTAGACGCTGAAGAAATTTTTGTGGGATGAAAAAACACGTGATCTTTAAATCTGCACTTAGCTACATTGCCTCTAGGAGAAGGTGACAGGTCAGCCGAGAATCTACGAATCAGAAACTCAGGAGCAATCGGAGAAAATAAGGGGGGGGGGAGAGGAGAGCAGGGGTGTCTGGGTAGTTCAGAGGGCCTGACTCTTGATTTCAGCTCTGGTCATGATCTCACGGTTCATAGGTTCAAGCCCTGCCCTGGGCTCTGTGCTGACGGCATGGAGCCTGCTTGGGATTCGCTCTCTCCTTCTCTCTGCTCCTCTCCCACTTGCTCTTTCTCTCTCTCTCCTTCAAAATAAATAAACTTTAAAAAGAAAGATTAGAGCATGACATAGCAAGACAGAACTGTGCCTTTAAATGTTTGAAGGGCCTTGGTCAAGCAGGAGGCAGAACCTAGCCTGGACCTACCCTGAGGGCAGAAATAAGGCAAATGAGTGAACAGGACAAAAAAGCAGATTTGGCCTCAACTCGTGGGTTGAACCTATAAAATGACTTGAACTTGGCCATTTTGGCAATTTCACATGATGCCCCTTCATGAAACAGAACAGTCTAATGCCTAGGAATGGCTGCCTGTAGAATGGAATGCTAGGAGAGGTAGTGAGCTCTCCACCACAGCATGGATTTTAGTAGAGGTTTAAGATCAGAGGTGTTGTAGACAGGATTCCAGAATCGGGTGGAAAACCGTCTCCCAACTGTGGAAACTGATTCATTGTAACGATGGTTTCCACATCTTTCATTCCTAAAATATTTGACCGTAAGTCCTTTTCGTTATTTAGAAGTCCTCATGAAAAGGTAAAAGGCAACTTAAACCAAAATGAAGCTTAAATAATGTTTTCAAAATGCCCATTTTCATTCATCCCACCAGTACACACATGAAATCCACTGTGCTCTATACTGGCTGAAAACGTCAACCACAGGGATGCTTCAGGCACCGTGGAAAGAGCTTAGGACCCAGGACCCAAAGTCCCCGGGGCCACACAACCCTGGTCTGCCATTTCCTAGCTGCCCGGCTTAAAGCAAGACCCTAAATGGGGTGCCCGGGTGGCTTAGTCAGCTAAGCGTCCGACTTTCGCTCAGGTCATGATCTCGCGGTTCGTGGGTTCGAGCCCCGCGTCGGGCTCTGTGCTGACTGCCAGCTCAGAGCCTGGAGCCTGTTTCAGAGTCTGTGACTCCCTCTCTCTCTCTGACCCTCCCCTGCTCACGCTGTCTCTCTCTCTCCTAGAAATTAAAAAAAAAAAAAAAAGCAAGACCCTAAATAAGCCTCACGTGTTCCTAACCTGCAAGAGAGTTCAATGTGCCTGACGAGCTGTGGTTACACAGGAAGTGCCTCGGAGCACCTTCCATCCACAGAGGCCACTGTCATGAATTACCATCACGCTGGTGTCATTAGATCGGGTTGGTGGGTAAGAGATGTCTAATGACCGATGGACTGCTGCGCCCTCACAGCCAGATCCCAAAAAGAGCGCAGGGTCCCAGACGGCCGACTGATATACTGGGTCCTATTCTTAGGGACAACGGAGCAACCTTTAAGGGGGTGCGGGGGGGGGCTTCCGTTGGTGCCCTGGCGTCCAAGGCGGGGATAATGGCCATCCCCACACGCACAAGCCTGCTCTCGGCCGAGAGGTCGCACCACCCGTCTTAAAAGAAATGTCTTCAGAATTCATTAAGGGAGAGCACAAAGCAGGCAATCAGAGAGGAGAATCTCAAAAGGTCGTCGGGAAAAGGACTGTTTTTCTTTACCTTTCGAACGGTGGCCGACCTTCTGCAGCTAATGGTCTCCTGCGTGGCCACATGCCCGGAGCGGGGCTGAGAGGGAGGCCGCCCCAATTAGGCCCGGAATGAAGGAGGCAGCAGACCGGCCACAGATGGGGGAAGGAGGGAAGGGAATGCGGTGCATATTAGGTCAGCTGATTACCTCTCTCCCTGCTAATCACCTCGCATCAAGCCTCAGCAGGAAATCATTTTGTCTCCAAGTGAATCCCAGCTTTACAGCAATTTTATAATGAAAGAAATGAGGGTTCTCTCCAAGCTGCTCAGGGCAGTGTTTGTAGGCAAGAAGCTGCAGGCAGAAACAAGATCGGGAAGCGGGGGCGATGGGGGAGCGACGGGAGGGGGGGTGGTCTGCAGCACCTACGTACTACAGGACAAAAATGAGCTCCATGTGGGGTATGTGTGTGTGGGGGGGTGTATGCACATGGGTGTGTGTAGGGGTGTGTTGTGGGGTGCGTGCAGTGTATGCACGTGATGTGGGTGTGTGTGAGGTGTGCATCCACATGGTGTGTGTGAGCATGTGCGGTGTGCTTGCACATGGTGTGCGTGTGCACGGGAGCGTGTGGGCACACGCGTGTGCACTGGTGCAGCAAGCAGGAAGGCGGGGTGAGGGAGGGAATCAGGAGGCAGCTGCAGCCGTCTTCTTCCCTGTGACTTTGGACTGTTCGAGTCGCAAAGATTTTATGTACTTCTGGGAGTCCTTCAGTGAGTCATAAAGTCAAACAGGCCCCCTCGTAGAAGGGGGGGTTATATTTTACCCCAATGCTTCAGTTGGGGAAAAAAAAAGACCTAAGAAGCAGGTGGTAGAAAGAGGGTGTAAAAAGGCAGACTCAGGTGTGTGAGGGCAGAAGGAAAGCACAAAGCCCTGGGCTCAGGGAGGCAGGACGGAGGGACACAGACCTTTTGATCTTCCCCAGGAGATTCACAATTTTGGTGGAAACAGAGCCCGCCCCCGGCTACGAACCGCAGCCCAGCCCCCCCTACCCCCCAGCTGCGTGATCCTGGGCCGGCGAATTTCTGCATCACACTTAGTGAGGGCATCGTTACCTAAGTTCTTGCAGAATGTAGGCTGCAGCCCGAAGCAGGGGGCAGGCTCTTGAAACAGGTTTGGTCTTTGTTTTCCTATCCTTCCTTTCCTTCCCCGAGGGTTGGTTCCATCAGAGATTAGCTGAGATGGGGAGGAGGAGGAAGGCGGTGGTTCCCTAGGAACCCAATCACTCTGCACCGCTCTGCGCACGGAGCCCTGCTCAGCCTCACAGGGCCTCCTGACCGGCAGCCCCCTCCTCGCCCTGCCCCCGTTTTTTGCTCTGGCAGGAGCCCAGAGGGAAGAGTCCATCTGCACAATAAAACTTTCTTGTGCAAAAGAGGGAGGGAGGGATGGAGAGCAATACAAATCAGAGGGGAAAAATATCCAAGGGAACCAGAGATTAAAAACTGGCCCTTTTACAACATAACGCTGGATGTGAGCACGCAGAAGGGTAAAGGTGTTCGTGTCATTTTATTAACTTGGCTGCATGCATTTATTAATTGCAGCCACCCACATCTCGGTGGCCGCATTATTAGAACGGCAAGATGAACACGGTGAGGTTCATGCTAATTCTTGCTGGAGAGAAGCAGATTAATCCCATTTCAAACAGGCATTGATCACAGAGGTACACGGAATGTTAACTAAAGGGCCACATGGAATATGCTCCCAGAAGATCAATAGCCCGTGTCCTCTGCGCTGAGTAGGGAGGCGATGAGGGAGCCGGAGGGCACGGAGATGAGTCAGAGCCAATGTTTGGGAGATGAAACGTGGAGGAAGGGAGGAAACCTAGCCTGGGGGAAGGAGGCAGCCTGGGTACTAGGAAGATCACAGAAATGCAGGGTGAACAATGAGGTAGGAAAACAGAAAAGGAAGGGAGGGAGAGAGAGAAAGAGAAAGAAAGGAGGGGGAAAGAAAGAAAGAAAGAAAGAAAGAAAGATGGAAAGAAAGAAGGAAAGAGAAAAAGAACGTAACGAAAAGAAAGAGGAAGGAAGGAAGGGAAACAGAAAAAGAAAGAAAGGACAGAAAAGAAGGGGACGGGTAGAAAGGGAACGAAGAAGAAACGCAGCAGAGAAAAGAACCGGTGGGGACTGACCTAAAGGAAGGCTGAGGAGTAAGGCAGCGCGAAGGACAGGAAACTTAAGAGAGGAAGCCTCAGAAAGGCAGAGAATGGTGACATTCAAGCCATCCCCTAATTAAATTGGGGCAACTGCTTTTTATGCATCGGTGCCCTTGATTCGGAGAGAAAGAGCAGCATGTGAGCACTCTGGTGAGGGTAATGACTCTGGGGAGATCGGTGGCCATCACTGCTTGTATTTACTGCATACACCCCGCAGATTAGATGCCCTAATGTTAGAATAGCTGTCTATATGCAAAGTCACATTATTAGCATGTGTGCACAGGGCCTGAGGCCCCAGGGGCTGCAGGGAGCCGTACTGCCTGTCACCTGGGCTCAAGCAGGGAGGGAGCTAGAGAGAGGAGGGGGCGATAAAGCCAGATGTGGATTATCTGCAGTCTCCACGGTCCGGTGAAGCCTTTAGGGTGAGCCTTTCGCAAGATCTAGCTTCTGGTTTTCTCTCTCTCTATGCCCT
This sequence comes from Hyaena hyaena, assembly GCF_003009895.1. Lineage (NCBI taxonomy): Eukaryota > Metazoa > Chordata > Mammalia > Carnivora > Hyaenidae > Hyaena > Hyaena hyaena. Next base: position 786,359 of record NW_024080689.1, read on the forward strand.
TCCCCTTCGTCTTTCCCTGGAGATTTCCTACTCCAGTTTCGAAACGTACTTCCTCCTGTGTTGCCCACATTCTCAGAGCCCCCTCTGGGTTCGGGAGTTCTCTTTCCTGCTCCCTGGAACACTCCGATTTCACTTCTTTCGTGGCATTTAATACACCTCAATGACATTCCCAGATTCTGTGTCTTTCTGTCCCTGGGTCTCCTCCATCAGTCTGTCTGTCTTCTCCTGAGCTATGGCTGCGGGTCTACGGGATCCTTGTAGACAAAGCCATCTTCCGGTCACCATCATATCCCCAGTTCGCAGCTCAGTGCCTGGTGCCCCAAATGCTTTCTCAATTGGAATGAGCGTTCAATCTCTTATACTTGTTATCCTACAGACTGTACGGTGCCACTCATCACAACCTCTTCCCAGCCTATCCCTCCTCCTGCCCCCCGCATCCCAAATCTGTGCGGATCGCAGCTGGAAGCATGATTCAACTCCCTCTTGGTTCCCTTGGCCAGTGTCCTAATCTTGATCTTGACCCTGAATTCCGCAAATAAGTATGTATTGCATTTGATGGCACCCATTGCACAGTTCAGTCAGCAAATATCGAGCTATCAAGTGTGAAAACACCTGCTAACCACATTAAATTCTGAGATGAAAACAATCAAAAGAAAATGCCTCCTGTTTTCTCACCCTGGCCCTTAAACTAACATTCACATTAGCTTTTAAGTCATTGCCAGGGTGATGGGGGAGGGCAAGGGGGTGGAGCCACAACTTTCAGCCAAAAGTCCTGAATGTTTTGTGCAGGGATTCGATAGTCTCATGGTTCTGGGAGCCACATGGAGGGTGGGAGCGTGAAGGAGAAGTTCAAAGGAGTGGATTTATGAGCATGGCCAACTACATCTAGATCAGTTCAGTTGCATTTTGCATGTGGGATTTCTAGCTAGAGTTTATTTGAAACAAAGTTTGAAGATTATGGGTAATTTGAAAACCAACTCAATTAGTTGGCCTCCTCCCCAAATGCGTCTATGATCAGAATTTCCTAAACTTCAAACAGAACCACCATTCCATGAAAACATCAAGCCAAATACTTATTGCATCTTATCATGGGTTCCTCTAACCAACGGAGGATTGGCCACCATTTTCCTACTCTGATTTTGGATCCCTGGATTGCTCACTCCTGTGTGGAGCTGGGAGCCTGACGTGAACAAAGACACTCACCTGCACGGTGAGCAGTCTCCCCAGGAAGCCATCCAGTTGCACGAAGACCAAAGACGACTGGAAATCCCACTCCTTGACTTCCTGGTTCTCTTTGAAGTAAGTATGGAGATTCTCTCTTCTGTCCTGAAACGTCTGCTTGAAGAAGTTCAGTGTGTCCATGACCACTCGCAGTTTCCTCTGACTTTCTTCCACCTCACTTCTCAGGAGGCCTTCTGGGCCGAGATAATTAGAGGCCTGGAATGCAAACAGATATTTGTCGCGAAGCCTGCATGGGTGCAGGACACGCTAGTTTTAGTCTGTCTTTCAACTCTGATCTGCGTAACTGCCCAAGCAGTACTTTCCAGACGCATACTAAAGGAAACCTCTGACCCCATCCTCCGTTCCATGGGTGGACTTGGGCCTGGGCTCAAGCAAAACCATCCAAGATTGGCTAGAGGACAGGCAGGTGCGCAAAGGCGCCACGGGGAACTTCCGTCGAGCCAGCTTGGGCCGGGGAAGGTGCTCTCTCCCAGCGGGACTCTCTTGTGACTAGTTGGCTTTCTATAGTATAGTAATTCAAAGGCAAGAATTCTTTGAACCATAAGTATTCCCCTGTCTCCAAGGGCCTTGACCCTGGAAAGCTGTGAAGCTGAAGCTGTAAGACTGCTGCCTTCACCACCACAGGGCGCGTCAAAATTAACCGTGTCCTGGTTTCGTTACCTGAGCCCTTTTTGTCCACCAGCCTTATCCTGAACCTTTGAAGTACACGAACCAGTAAGTTATGCTAGTTGTTTTGTTGATGCTCATTTGGATTGGGCTTTCTCATGGTTTCAACCGAAGAGTCCTGGCTTATGAAAACGCTGTGAGGGAAGGGCGCTGGCCTTGGAGTCAAACAACTGACTTCTGGTCTTGGATTGGGTCACCATTGGGAACTCGGCTGACCTCCTTGAGACTTAGCTCACATCTTTAAATATTAATGGGAAATTAATAAGGCCCTCCCTGCCCATCTCATGGGGTTCATCTGAAAATGGCTAAGGTCTTGGCTGTCAGCACCTGGCAGGCTGCAGTGTACTCCATGGATGTTAGTTGTTACTGGTTACTCTTTATACGTGTTCATTGTTTTCTCAGGGTCACAGCTCCTTAGAGGTAACAGAAGCCAAATTGCGGGACAGATCACCCAAGCTTCATTAAGGCCCCTTGTTCTGTTTACAGACAGACTCCTGAGGTTTAGGCTGTGCTGGCTGATGTTCTGAGAGTCCCTGAGGAGGAGGAGGGTGGAATGTGTGGCCCAAGAAGCTCTTTCTCTATAGCTCCTGGGCCCTGAGTTCATAGCATGTGCAGGGCATGAGCACGTTGGATGCGGCCAGCCAGCTGCCCTTTGAGACAGGTCTTCTGCTTTTTCCCATTGCACGGTGGGAAAAGTGAGGCCCAGAGCAGGTAAGTAACTTGCCCGGGCACACACAGCTAACTCCTGGTGGTGCAGAATTAGTCACAAGGACGCCTGGCTCTCGAGGCAGCATTCTTAACTCTTGGGCTTCCCCATCGACCATGGGCACTGAGCACTAAGGAGGTCAAGACTCACCGCGCCTGCCGTTTGCCTGACCCCAGGACTTGGGCAGAGGGGACAGGAAGACTGGCCTTCCCAAGTATTCCAGCGCTACTGAGAACACCTTTGTGAGTTATTGGCGGTGATAGTAAAATAATTTAAGCGTGAGACTCCTTTGGGCGAGAAGGATTTCCCCTCCCTGAAGGAAATGCGTCCTTTCCTCTTCCCCATGACACAGTGCCAGCCAGCCCCTGGCGAGGGGAGGGCATCAGGGCCCCCGGGTGGCTAACCTGCTGGATGAGGAGGTTGCAGATTTCCTGGAGCAGCACCATGAGCCGCCCTGGGGAGGAGTAGGACTCGCACGTGGCCCAGATCAGACACACCACGTGGAGCAGAGGTGGTAGCCGCGGCTTCACCTCGGGAAACTCCAGGCTCTCGAGGATCTCCAGGTGGCGGGAGAGTGGCATCAGGTGTGTCCGGATGTCTTGCGCCTCCGTCAGAGCTGGAAGGAATGGGAGATGGTCACCTTCCCTGCTTGGGGCTCACGCCCACTGAGTGCAGCCCTGGTGCCTGGAATGGAAAGTTCCGGGGAGCGGTGGCTGCCATCTCTTCCTAAACTAGGGGGAGAGCAGAGGAAGCTGGTCCCCAAAAACTTTCTAGCTCTTTTCTAAGTTTTTATTATTTTTTAAAATTTATTTTGGGAGGGATCGAGCACACGTGGGGGAGGGGCAGAGAGAGAGGGAGACAGAGAGAATCCCAAGCCGGCTCTGCGCTGTCAGCGCAGAGCCCGACATGGGGCTCAGGCTCACAAACCACAAGATCATGACCTGAGCTGAAATCAAGGGTCGGACGCTTAACTGAAATGAGCTGCCCAGGCGCCCCAAGCTTTCCAGCTCTTATGAGGAAACACTGAAGCCTGAAATAATGGTCTGAAGAGTCTCTTACAAGAGTCCTTTATCTGGACACCTGCTGGCCCCAGTCTGGTGCCCTGTGTGGAGAAGATGCTTTGCTGCTATGTCCGTCCCATGAAAGGTAATGCCTCTGTTAACATTTCGCCAATAAAGCATCTCACTGAGCCCTTCCCGAGGGGGAGGCATGGGGACGAGACAAATAGTGCCGACTGATGGTAGCAAGGTTCTGCTGGATTTCAAAGCCGGGAAACTCTCCCCACCACTTCCTTTGAACACAGGCAAGGAGAGAGGGATGCTTTCCTTAGTCACCGTGTGGTGACTGAGAGGCGGGGAAAGTAGGAAACCCAGTGGGTAGGGGACTAATTCTGCATATCAGCACAGAGGAAGTGCCAAAGCCCATTGAGCAAACTGCCCTTGGAAGGGCCATCTGTAAAGGCTGCTTCTCTCCTGGGCAGGTAATCAGGAGCCATCACAAGTGACCACATGGTCTTAGGTTATCTTACAAGCTCTGCGTTTACCCTAAGGAAACTCAAGATATATACTGTATAGGGAAGGTTCAGGGTGCCAGGCACTGATCTGTTCATTAGACATATACCATCTCAGAGCGGACCCTGGGTTGGAGCTTTATCATGCTCCCTTTACGAGGGAAGAAATTAAGACCTCCATACCGTGCCTAGGGTCTTCTTCCCATGATTATAGCTGAACAAAAGCAAGATCACCCCAGGTTTGCGGAGCTGAACCCTGGCTTGATGGCCATGGGGCTCATCCCCCCAGGAGTGTGTGATGCGTGTACATTTGCACTTTATGTCCCCAGTGGGAAGTCGTGTGTGAACTGAATGGGCTGAAAGTCAGTATCACAGTAAGCTGATGGGAGGGGTTGGTGAGAACATCAAAACCACCATGGGGGTGGGGGAGACGTGGCCCCAGCGGCCATGTTAATGGACATGTGCCTTAGCTTTCAGACACATGGGGAGAGAAAAGGCTAGGGCATAGGGTCAGAGAAGCTTTCTCTCTATGATACCTTCCAAAAAAAAAAAAAAAAAAAGGCAAACTCTCCTTTAATCATATAAATAGGCATTCCCCTGATTTTTAAGAGCATGGTACTTGAGGGTTGGCTCATCCAGTCCAGGGTGTGGTCACGACTTAGCTCACAAGGCAGATGAAGAAGGGAAATGAACAAAGCTGGGCTAAATATAAGCAACCGGTTGCACAGGGTTTGCCCGGTGGTTTACTGGTCAGTCGTCAACAACAGGCTCTTCCGGGATCAAAGCCTTTATTACGTGTGGCACTGCCCATTTCCATGGCACAGACACTGCGGACCTTCCTAGCACGTCTGATTTCAAGCTACCAACTCGACTTCTCTGAGTGTTGGGAGGGGGAGTTTTGAAAAGATTTGCAGACAGCAGTTTCTCAAAACCCCGGTGGCCAGTCCCACTTGGCTCCAGGCCACCTCTGGACGCTGACCTGCACACCCACAAAGAGCTGGACAGGCAACCAGGCTGTACTATGCCAATCCTACCCCCTACTGGCCAGAGATGAAAACGCTCCTACAGGGACCTGTTGTCTTCTGTTGCCCAAGGTTTTCTTCCACTGCTGACAGCCTTGTTCCCACACTGTTTCCTCCATCCTTCTAATTCCCCTTTTACTTTGCGTCATTTTCCAATTTGTGCCTACTGATCCAGGAATATTTCTCTTCCTCTCCCTCTCTTCAGTCCACCAGTGAGCCCAAGAACTACCGTGCTTCATGCCCAAGACAAATAGCATTAATAGTGGGTCTCTCTTTAGGTTCAAAAAAGACAGATGCTCTTTGGGGCACCTGGGTGGCTCAGTCACTGCTTGAGCATCTGACTTGGGTTCAGGTCATGATCTCACAGCTTGTGAGTTCGAGCTCCGTGTCAGGCTCTGCGCTGACAGCTCGGAGCCTGGAGCCTGCTTTGGATTCTGTGTCTCCCCCCCTCTCTCTCTGCCCCTCTCCCACTCACTCTGTCTCTCTCTCATAAATAAATAAAAACATTATAAAAATTTTTAAAAACAGAAAAATGCTCTGAATTAAATCAGAAATGGGAAAATCAATTGCCAGCCTCCAAAATCTTTAAAAGAAAATTTTAAGATTTTATTTTTTTTAATTTTTAATATTTACTTACTTTTGAGAGAAAGAGACAGAGAGAGACAGAGTGCAAGTGGGGAGTGGAGAACAGAAAGAAAGAGAATCTGAACCAGGCTCCAGGCTCCCAGCTGTCAGCACAGAGCCCAATACGGGCTCAAACCCACAAACTGGGAGATCATGATCTGAGCTGAAGTCCGATGCTTAGCCAACTGAGCCACCCAGGCGCCCCTAAAGATTTTATCTTTAAGTATTCTCTACACCCAACATGAGGCTCGAGCTCGCAACCCCTAGATCTAGAGTCAGGCTCTACTGAAGGAGCCAGCCAGGAACCCCCTAAAATCTCTGTATTCTCAGAAGACCCCATCGAAATTTCTGACCAAGGCTTTGCCTAACTCCTATCATCAAAGTTCCTTTTCTTGCATCATCAGAACTGAGTTACACACGTTTCAAGGATTTCTAATTTTACTGTTGTGTTTATCCGTTATGACGATGATGCAATTGTTTTCTCTCCTTTCTTCTCTTTGCCAGCATCTACTCTACTGCAAAGAGCTTTCGGAAGCCCGCCCGGGAAGCCAGATCTTTTATAACTGTTAATCAAGCAGAATGATTATAGCCTATTAATCTATTAATGTGCAAAATATATTTGGGGCTCTAAATAACGCACTCGTAAATACACTTTTACCGCGTGTCGTTTCGGAGCCCCGAACATCAGTCATTTGCAGGTCTCCTTTATGACAGCTGTCATGCCTGCACACAACCTGTAATATTACTTACTTAGCGCTTTTCAAGAAGTTGACTCACATTTTAACCGAAATAAAATATAAAATGAAAACTGAATCACTACCACGGGTGGAAAACTGGCATCGCTTGCCGAAACCAGTTGCCCTTTAGCACAGTTTTAAACATGCCTGTGCCTCCATCTCCCACAAGTACCCCGGTGGCGGCACACACCCACTTTTGGGGACACCCGGCCGGTGTGAACTACATATAAACTGGGAACAACAGCTGGGCTCCTCTGGGACACAAAACCTCTCAGCGAAGCAATCTCTGGGGGCCCCGAGAGGGATCTCATTCCAAGCCAGCTTCACGTGCTGGCAGAGTGATGTCCGTGATCATATTTTAGGGTCCCAAAGGACCTCAAAGACTAGCCACTTATGGCCGCTCTCCTCTGCTATTTAGCACATGTCAGGCACCCCGCCACTGGGACCTTTATTCCTTGAGCCGAGGGGTTTCCAAACCCCACGCTGTGGGGACAAGATGGGGGAAGGGGTGGGCCAATGGGCTCTGGACACAAGATGCTTCCCTCTTTAACAGAGCAAATGTAGCTTGGCTAGTATTACATTGTGGACTTACCCAGAAGATTGTACTTGAAGAGTTCTGATAGAGGAAAAAAGGGTTTGAAAAATCACTGCTTGGATTAAGCTTAAATCACATGAAATTACAAACACCTTCCAAAGCACGCTCTGCCCTACGATGCTGAAGCTCTAGCTGGAGGAGGTCTGATGGGAGGGAGGAAAGGAGACCGTGTACAGACGGGTGAAAAGGGAGCCCTGAAAAACCTTTACCTGCTTCTAATTATAGACCTGGCTAACTTTGCAATTTTGACAGGGGCTCATCTTGTCTGGGGCTCCAATGGCCAGTCCTGTCCAACAGCAGGCACAGAAAAAAGCTCCAGAAATGGAGCTAGAAATGGAACAGAGACTTCTTCCAAGGAGCTAGGGGCGGAGGGCCTTGGAATCCAGAGGTGAGAGATCGCGGCATGCACGTGCACAGGGCAGCATGGTCAACAAAGTACTTTCCACCCATGTTATCCCCGGTTGGCACGGGGAAGCATTCACGGGAAGTGTGGGCACCATAACCGCGGTACGCGGTAAAGCTCAGAGAGGCTAGGTGACTTTGCCAAGGTCACAGAGCTTTGGCGATGCAAACAGAGCACAAGGTAGCTGCTTTCCTGCTTCTAGACTTGGCATTGTCACCGAGCCAGAACCCGTGCCAGGTTGGAGGGTTTTAAAGACTGGAAAATCACAGAGAGAGAAGGCGATTCTGCACCAACTAGGAGAGGACACTCCATACTCGCGGTCCTCACCTGCTGCGACGTCCCTGCACATGGCTTGGAAAGCGGGGAAGTAGCTGCTCTGCAGTTTGTCCAGGAGCCTGGCCAGGCCCCTCACCTTTATCATTCTCAGTTGGCTATGAATGTGTTCCAGATCCTCAGCCCTGCAACACCGTGGAGAAGGGTGAGTCCCAGCGGACGTCGGGAAGCACAAGTCACACTGTGGTGCCCAACCCTCGGACAGGGCACAGGGACGGGCTCCAGCCCCGCAGAGCGGGGCATCTGTTCCTGGAACAGCGAGGGCAAAAACCTGGGTCGGGGACACAGGTTCAAAGGGGCAGCTCTGAGAGGTAAGAGAGGCGAACACTGCTGTGACCATCTGGTGGCTCAGGAGCCCGGCAGCTGGAGGTCATTAGCTCTGGCCGTAAGGTTTGGAAGGTGGGGTGCGGGAGGTGTTGTCAGAACACGGCCACCCGAGAAGGGCCCCTCAGCAGGTCAGAGGAATGGTCAGAGACGACGCAAGGGGATGGGGCATCTCAGCGTGGCACACGGAGGGCTGGAGCCCTACGGGCATGTCTGGTCCCATGACAGGGACTCTGTGTCCAGTGCGAGCACAGGGAAGTCTGCCTCGCACATCTGTCTCCTTTTCAGTGAAGGATTAATCATCTCAGCGATAAACAGAAGCAAGGAAACAGGGGAGTCTGAGAGGGAGGGGCAGGAGCTATAGTCATGTGTTTCTAGAATCCCTCGGGGCCGGGACAGCGTGGACGATGGGATTTCCAGCCTTCCTGATGACGGCCTGGGTCCTAGGAAGGCCCGATTTGCAGGCAGCCAACTGCCAACACTCCTCTCTTTCTCCAGATCTTTACACAAAATGTGTGTGTATAGCTTCGACTGTCTGAGGAGGAGGGGGGAGAGGAGTAGAAGGAAAAATATGGAAGAGAGTTCATTAATTTTACATCTGGTTGAAAGTGCCTTTGAAGAAATGCCAGCTGGTAGACGGACCACGGCTCAAGAAAGGAATGGCAGCTCTCGGAACTCAGGGAAAGTGTGTAACTTCCAGTGCTTGGGACACCTGTGTTGACCCAACCAGTGATGAGAAGCAGCTGGCGTGGGACCAGACTGGGTGGCTGCCCCTTCCCCCCAGGCCATTATCCTCGGTAAGACATCCACGCCCCCCGGATTCCAGCATGTACATACCTGCTCTTCCAGAAGTCCAATTCCACTTTAGGGGTGGGGTTCTCCCTTTGTAGGAAGGGCTGGGAAGACTCTCTCCTGAGCACCGCCTGGACCTGGCGACTCCACTGGATCACGGCAGACTCCACGGCGTAGATGACTGACTTCTCCGTGCAATCCCAGCTGTGAAAGACACAGTGGCTCTCCCAGGATACTGGAAATAACTCCGGGTGTCCCCAAACCAGAATTCCAAGTCTCTTAAAAATAGGTGGGGGCAGAGCCTGAGTGGCTCAGTTGGTTGAGCCTCCGACTTCAGCTCAGGTCATGATCTTACGGTTCGTGGGTTCGAGCCCCACATCGGGCTCTGTGCAGATAGCTCGGAGCCTGGAGCCTGCTTGGGATTCTGTGTCTCCCCGTCTCGGCCCCTCCCATGCTCATGCTCTGTCTCTCAATAATAAATAAACGTTAAAAGAGATGTAAAACAATAGGTGGGAAATTCCACCTAGGCCAGGCATTCTTAACCTCTGTTGGGTGACAGACTCTGATCTGCGGTCAATAAAAAAATACAGACAAAATGCTTAGGTGTGCATGCGCACACAATTATTCAAGGTTGGGAGTTTCCCTATACCCTGAAGATGGGTTTAAGAACTCTGAATCCCAGCGAGCCTTTCTATCAGTGCAGGATTACACTGGACAGAAGCTATTTGGCTGAGTATCCACCCCTTGCTTGAGTACCTCCAACGTCGGCAAGTTCCCTACTTGACAAAGCAGTGCAATCCTTGGTAGATCAGCCCGTCCTGGGAGGAAGTCGGTCTCTACACTGAACCCTGAACCGTATCTCTCTCTCTGCCAGTTTCCGCAGTTGACCTTGGCTCTGACTTCTGCAGCAAGAGGAGGCTCTGCCTTCCTCCACGAGGAAGGGCATCAACCATCTGAACACCACAGGCAATTTCATGTTGAGCCCCCATTCCCCCTCCTACACCTTTTCGAAAATGAGTAAGTGAGGAAAGAGATTTAAACATCCGGAACACAGCTTTCACAGACAGCTGCTCATGCCAAGAACCCAGGACATAAGCGACACAGAAAGAGAATCTACCACCTGCGTGTTCATGCCAGAAACCCATCTTTGCTTATTTTAATTAAATTCGTATTTGCTGAGCAATGATATGTCGCAAATGATTAGAGAAGGTATTGAAAGGAGAAGATACTCACCTCCCTGAAATGTGATCCAGCCTTTTGGGAAATTATCAAATTTGAACAAAGCGAGACAAACCCAGCAATGATTATACACACACACACACACACACACACACACACACTTACCCACAGAGATACACACAGAATGTTATTATGTTAAAGTATAAAAAGGAACAGGGAAAGCGTAATTTGAATTTATTTATTTCGAAAATTGAATATTTTTATTAAGCCACATTACGTTTTCTAGTTAACTGGGAAATTGCTCCAAATTATATATGTAGCAAATTACTTCCCAATAGCAAAAGCTCATTATAAAGGACATTGGCATCCCGTGCGTTACTTAGTCTCCAGATCAAATCACAGACCCTTGAATGTACAACTCTTGACGGCAATACGTTTGCAAACTGCTGGCAATATGGGAGACGGTACTCACACAGGAAGGTGGCCTGTTGCCAGAAACGCACAGAAGTTCTGGATAGAAGATAAAAAATATATATATCATTTAGAAACCCCGGCTGGCTTAAAAGAACAAGGAAAAAGACAGTCCCCATGGGATGGAAAGAAAGCTGTCACCCGTCCAAGGAGGCGGCTGGGGATTTTCTACCCACACAAGGCTCAAGGAGATGTCAACTTCAAGTCTCAACAAAGCCAGATTTGTTTCTATTTGGGAAAAAAAAAATCCCCAAGTCCTGACCAAAGTCCCCAGCTGCCGGGGGAAGAGGGTGTGGAACCGTCACAAGAGGTACTGAGGTTGGTTCTGTGACATTATGTGCCGGGTAAACGCCGGGAAGAGGCATGTGGCCGTCGCCCGGACTGGACCTGGGGCTTTGCCAAGGGTGAGACACTGGCCTGATAAGCCAAATACTGCAATCAGTGTGGCTGCTCTCGGCCCTGAAATAATTCTCAGTGGGGGGAGAAAAATGCCACGCTGCTGTGAAAGCCTTGGGAGACTTTGGGCACAGGGAGTGAGGCAGGGATGGTAATCAGCGGAAAACACGCAGTCCGGGGATGTCGGCAAACACAGCAGACGGTGGGGCTTGTGCGCAGAGCCGGGAGGCGTGCGGAGCCGGGAACAGGAAAGCCGTACAGAAAACATTCAGATAAACCAGCATCTCGCCTGTCTCGGAGGCCCATGTGGCCAGGCTGGCGGTACTTACACGGTGTCGCTTTCGGAATCCACAGACCCCACGTTCTCGGCGCCTGCTGGAAGAGGCAGCAAAGTCTTCCCCTTCACTTTCTCCAGAATAACCAGCAGGTCGCCTTGCAGGCCGTGGGCGTGCCGCTGAACATCCTGACACACCGCATGGGGCCAGCCTTGGTGGTTCTTCTCATTGGCCAGGATGGGGAGAATCACCTGGAACAGACGTGCATGGGAAGGGAAGGCGGGAATTCTTCCGACACCTTCAGGAAAGACTATCTCAGAATGGCCCAGAAAGCCGTGCACAACCTTTTGCAGCCCCACCCCCCCATGCCGTAGGGCCTACTACTAAGATCCAACATTCTGTATTGCCTTGATAACTGGTAAAATGGGGAGGGTCTCAAGTAGCCCATCTGCAGGTGGGGTCCTTTGGTCAATCAGCCATCTCCATCAAGGGGATGGGCGCACTGGCTGCTTCATTCTGAGTAGCGGGCTTCAACCCTCTGCCAGCCAGTGGACTTCCTCAAACAAGCCAGTCCCAGCCTCACACTGAGGCTGGTGGGCACCCCACCATCTGGATCTGGCCTCCCATAGCCCCATGGGTGTTCACTGTGGCCCCAAGTACAACCCCCAAGGGTCACAGTATCCTCCTCCTCTGGGCTGTGAGTCTAGGTGACTGGTAAGCCGCCGTCAGTATCATCTGCGCAGTGCTGTGTGCTTGGCCATCCCCAGAACTCTTGGGCAGGAGCCCCTCCCTCGTGAGCAGGGTGAAAAGGAGGTGATTGAAAATGTCAAAATATAGGACGAATGAAGGTAAGGAAGCCCATCTGTCTACAGGGGTTATGACCGGGACATCTTAAAAACGTAAACCAGGTTGAGGACCTTGAATCTGTCTGTAGGGTGAACATGAGTTGGTTTTGGCCATCCTAAATAGGACTCCTCTTGTGTTGGTACTCATTTCTAGGTCCAGAGGGGGAGCTGAACAAATCTGAGCCAATGAGCGCCGGGCCAAAGTCTCGCATCTCAACTTTTTTTTTAATTTTTTTTTATTTTTATAGTTTATTTATTTTTGAGACAGAGAGAGAGACAGAGCATGAGTGGGGGAGGGAGAGAGAGAGAGAGAGACAGAGACACAGAATCTGAAACAGGCTCCAGGCTCTGAGCTGTCAGCACAGAGCTTGATATGGGGCTCGAACCCACGAACCATGAGATCATGACCTGAGCCGAAGTCGGACGCTTAACTGACTGAGCCACCCAGGCGCCCCTCGCACCTGAACTTTTTGATGAAGAGAGCTTTCTCTTTACTAGGAGTCCAGAACAATTGTGCCCATCTTGCTACCATAAGGAGCCTTAGAATAGGGTCAATATGGGGAAGAGACAGTTTATAGATGGAGAAAAGTCCATGTCCTCTGACATCATCCGAGCTCCTGAATCAAGCCACTCTAGAATTTTCTGAGCTACTTTACATGGAGATTTTGATTACTACCAACTTAAAACGTTGTAGTTGATGGAACGTACTAGGAACATCTCATGGCTAAAGGAAAGGGATGCTAGAGAGAGAGGAAAAAAACCCACAGGTGATCAGGAAATGTGATAAGGAAGTACCAAGGAAATAATGAAAATAGAAACTCATATGGTTTGTTGGGCTCTAAATTCGACCAGAAAGTCCATGTGGCTACCAAATAGGACACCTAGACGTGGCAGGTGAAATCTAAGAGGAGGACCCTTGCCTCCTTTGCCTGGAAACAATCGCTGAACTGAGAATTTTGTACAACGGCAGGTGGACAGAGAATACCAACAGATAAGATGTTACAAATCAAGTTCTACTCATTCATGTTAAGAGAGGACCCTCTTGGGGGCGCCTGAGTGGCTCAGTCCGTCGAGCATCCAACTTCGGCTTAGGTCACGATCTCACGGTTCGTGAGTTCAAACCCTGCATCAGGCTCTCTGCTATCAGCACAGAACCTGCTTCAGGTCCTCTGTCCCCCTCCTCTCTCTGCCCTCCCCTGTTCACATATACTCTCTCTCAAAAATAAACAAATATTTATTTTTTTAAAAAAAGAAAAGAAAGGACCTTTTTGGACCCAGGACAGAAGGCCTAATAGGAAAGAGAGAATGAATAGTAATATTCTTGGGATCTCAGAGGCAGGAACCATATCTCATCTGGTCTTTTTATACCCACACTCCTCTACAGGGTCTGACATATAGGAAGCACTCGGTAGAGGTTCTTGGAATAATTGAATGTATGCTGTCTGAAGAAAAAGTGGTAAGTGAGCTTGCATTGGATTTTTGAGGGCTCTGAGTGAGAGAATAATCATGAATATGAGCTTTCTCTGAAACAAAAAGCTACTCATTCATTTATTCAATGAATATTTATTAGCCATCTACTATGTGCTCGTTGTGTTCTAGGTGCTGGGAAGGTACACCAGTGAGCAAAACAGACCAGGATTCCTGATCGCATGAAGTTTAGGGGAGAGACAGTCCATAAACAAAACATTCTTCAAGAAAAAAATAATAAAGCAGGTGAGGAGGATGGGGAATGTGGGATGGAGACATTACAATGGTAAGTGGACTGACTGGTGCGGGCTTCACTGAGAAGGTTGTATTTAAAAAAAATATTTTTTTTAATGTTTTATTTATTTCTAGGAGAGAGATAGAGACAGCATGAGCAGGGGAGGGTCAGAGAGAGAGGGAGTCACAGACTGAAACAGGCTCCAGGCTCTGAGCTGGCAGTCAGCACAGAGCCCGACGCGGGGCTCGAACCCACGAACCGCGAGATCATGACCCAAG
>NW_024080689.1:800812-1137455 GCF_003009895.1 Hyaena hyaena
TTTTTTTTTTTTTTTTTTTTTTTTTTTTTTTAGTAGAATCATTCCAGCTGCTGTGTTAAGAACGGACTGTACGGGGGCACCTGGGTGGCTCAGCCGGTTAAGCATCCGGCTCTTGATTTGGGCTCAGATCATGATCTCACAGTTTGTGAGATCGAGCCCCACCTCGGGCTCTGTGCTGACAGCACAAAGCCTGCTTGGGATTCTCTCTCTCCCTTTCTCTCTCTGCCTCTTCCCACTTCTCTCAAAATAAATAAACTTAAAAAAAAATGGACTGTAGGGGGCAAAAGTAAAAAAGGGATGGGTCAGCAAGTTATTGCTATCGTACAGAAGACAAGGGCTTGGCATCTGGGGGAACAGAGGAGATCGTAAGGGAAGGCTGGGGTCTACGTAAATGTTGAAGGCTCAGCCAAAATGATTTCTTAATGGATTGCTTGTACGGTTGTGAGAACAAAATGGGGAGTCAGGATGACTGCAAGGTTTGGGGCTTGAGGACTAAGAAGAACGGAGCTGCCATTAACTGATGTGGGGAGGAATGGGGTGGAGCACATTCTTGAGGGAGGATGGAGAATGTGTCTTTGGACACTCTAGAATCTGATACATCAGCTGGACGTCTAGACGGGGACATTGAGTACGTAGGTGGCAATGGCAGTTGGGGTTTCGGAGAAGCAAAGGCTTGAGGGGGTGGAATGTGGTGGATGTCAGATACAGGTGGTTGGTGAAGCTCTGGGGGGTGAATGAGTGCTCCCAAGAATCTGAGGACAGATAAAGAGGGGGTGTCCGAGGAGTGAGCCCAAGGGCTCTCCAGTGTTAGGAAGCTGGGAGGTGCCATTGATAGAAAGGAGTGGCCATTGTGACGTCAGAAGACTGGCGTCCTGGAAGCCAACTGAAGAGAAGGCTCCCGGGAGGAGCGGGTTGTCATGAGCTGCATCAAAGGCTGCTCACAGGCCAAACCCGAAGAGGCCTGATGAAGTGTCTGGTGTCCTGGCATCACCAACAAGTTCCTTACTTTCCCTCCCATGCAACGTGGGGGTGACCGTAAGACAAAACAGGAAGCAGACGGGGCCCAGCGAGAACAGACACAAATCCCAGGCATTCTGCCGTCGAGGGGGCCACAGAAAATAGGGTGAGAGCCGGCAGGGAGTTTGTTTGACGAGAATTACGTGGTGGAGGAGGAAAAACCCAGAATGTAGGAGACAGGGGAGAGTTACTGGCATGACCCCTTCAAGGAGACGAGAACGGACAGGATTCGGAGCAAAGGTGGCAATTTTAGTCACAGGGCTGCCACCAGGTGACAGCACGCAGTCCTTCTGCGGCAACGGGAGGAACGGCAGCGTAGGATGACTTTAGATATTGGCAGATGGGATGGATAGAAGCATCGGTGCGAGTTTTATTCTAATGTTCCGGTGTTTTAAAACCAAGTAAGCAGCAAAAGCACCCCAGGAGTGAGGCTGATAGAAATCCTGGACATTCGAGGGGGAAGGGCAGGGGGGAGAAAGTGTGTGATTATGATCTAGAAAAGCAAGAAAATAATGGGAAGTATGGGGTGTCTGCTGGAAGGCACAAAAAGCCTGTTACAGGTTCAGGGTCACAGATTTAAAGTGGAGCCAGTGGGTTCCGTGGGATTCCATCAGGATTATGGTTTCGCCAGAGGAACAGAACAAAATGAAGCAGAGGCCAGTGAGCTCACCCAAGGGAATGATGATAATGGAGGGGAAAGCAGGTGAGTCCAGAGAGGGGCGGTGAGGGGGTTACATGAAGGATGGACTGGGGATCCTAGCAGGGTCGCGGGCTGGTGGGGGGGGGGGGCGCTGTGCAGAGCTGGCGGAAAGACAGGAGTGGTGGTCAGAGAAAGGTCCCTGACACCGGACCCCGAGGGAGTGGCTTGGTACTGTGAGGTCTGGGGACGTCCACAGTAGGGAGGCGGACAAGATGGCCAGAGGAGGAAGGTTCAAGGACCCCGGAGGCCAGGTTATTGGAAGGATCCTTCCTGCATCTGATGAAGCGGCCAGGTGTTAAGGTAGGAGTGGTGTTGGAAAGAGTCAAAGTGACCCGGGGCCAGGGCCACCAGTATGTGACACAGCGGTGAGATGGGAGAGGGTGGCTTTGTCTGGTGACGTAGGATCCAAGCGGAGGTTTTTCTAGATGAATCTAGAAGCAGCAAGGAGGAGCAAGGACACCTGTCTGCCCAGCTGCAGGCTCAGGGATGGACGGGCTTTGGGGATGGACAGCCACACAGCTGGGTCCTCCAGGGACGGCAGGGATGGGTTAGGGCAAGGTGACGAAGAGGGGTCAGGGGAGCGAGGACGCTTTTCAGTGGGATGTCGACGGACCAGCATCCTTGTCCTGTGGGGCGCACGTACAGCATCGCACACTGTTCTGGGTGTCCGGATGTACTATTTCTAAATTCCACGACAGTCCCGCACGCTTGTTCGACCCTGGCCGCAGAGGTCACACGACACTGATGCATTGCACGGAGCCAGGATTCGAACCCCGGCCCCTCAGATTCCACATCCCACACTCCCTCCCCCAAACACAAAACTTCAAAATGGCACCCAAGTCTCAGAGCTCCGGGAAAGTAATCTAGCAGCAGCGAATGACATGGTCAGGAGGAGGAAGAAACTAGCAGGAAACTAGTTACTAAAATTATGTCAATTCCAAGAAACGTTGCTTGGGTGTATTTTTTTAAATTACTTTTAAAAAATCTATCTATCTATCTATCATCAATCATGTATGTAATTTGAGAGAGAGTGAGAGTGCCTGTGCATTGAGCAGGGGAGAGGGAGCAGAGAGAGAGAGAGAGAGAGAGAGAGAGAGAGAGAGAGAAACCCAGGCAGGCTTCAGGCTCAGTGCAGAGTCTGGAGTCTGACACCGGGCTTGATCTCACAACCCTGAGATCATGACCTGAGCCAAAAATCAAGAGTTGGACATTCAAATGACTGTGCCATCCAGGCGCCCCTTGGATGGGTGTTTGTAAACCCTGCACTCATATAACAAAATAATGTCAGAATGTATAGCTTCCTTCCCTCATTGATATCCCTAACACAGGAAGGCTGCTCTCTGTCACATGAGCTCCTATGGCTTGAGTGTGGCTGGGTGGGGCTGTGTGGGCCGTGGGATGACGAGGGGAGCATGCAGCCAGGGGCCACGCTGGGCCACAGGGGGAGAGGGGAAGGGGCAGGAGCATTGGGAGGGAAGGAGGGGCTTAGGGGAAGGGGGTGAGCTGGGGGCTGTGGGGGCCCTGGATCAGCAGCAGGATGCGTAAAAGACGTAGAGGACAGAACAGTGGCTGAATGGCCTAAGGATGGCTGCTAGTGGCTTCGAGAAATGCTAAGGCCTGAAGGTAATCTAGAAGTAAAGATTTTATTCAGATTTTTAAAATATACAGTACATTTGCCTGGTGCAAAACTTTTTTGAAATAGTTTTTACTGTTTATTTATTATTTTTGAAAGAGACAGAGCGAGAGGGCGGAGGGGCAGAGAGAGAGGGAGACACAGAATCCGAAGGAGGCTCCAGGCTCCCAGCTGTCAGCACAGAGCCCGACGTGGGGCTCGAACCCACAAACTGTGAGATCACGACCAGAGCCGAGGTCAGCCGCTTAACCCAGCTAGCCACCCAGGCGTCCCCAAAACTTTAAAGTACAAAAGCTTCTTACTGCAAAGTAAGTATTCTATCTACCTGAGTTGTCACCTAGTTTCTCAGGCCTGTGGATTAATCTGTTAGTGAATCTACCCATCCTTCCTCCCTCTTTCCCTTCTTCTTTTTTCTTTTTAGCAGAAATGGTAGCATACTATACTATAATTCTGCACCTCAAAATATTATCTTAAATTGCAGCACTATTCACACTAGCCAAGTGTTCAAAGAACTTACACATCCATCCATGGGCGAATGGATACACAAAATGTGATGTATACATAAAATGGAATAGTACTCAGCCTTCAAAAGGAAAACAGAAGCCAGTTACAGAAAGTTACATGCTGCACAACTCCATTTATACGAGGTTCCCAGAGTGATCAAGGTCATAGGAACAGATAGTAGAATTGGGAGGGGGGAGCATTGCTAGGGCGTAAGGAAAGGTGGAGTTCCGGATTTGTTTAGTGTATACAGACATTCGGTCCTGCAGGAAGTGGGGGCTCCTGGGATTTGCTGCACGACAATGTGTATGGTTGGCAATATCAGACTGTACACTTGGAAATTATTGGGAGAGTGAATTTAACTTGTGTGGGGTGCTTTTTTTTGCCACAATAAATATAAATTATCTTAAGGACTATTCAATAGAAATTATTCCTTTTATTTATTTTTATTTATTTTGTTTTTTTTTAATTTTTTAATGTTTTATTTATTTCTGAGAGAGAGAGAGAGAGAGAGAGAGAGAGACAGCGTGAGCAGGGGAGGGTCAGAGAGAGGGAGACAAAGAATCCGAAGCAGGCTCCAGGCTCTGAGCTGGATGTCAGCACAGAGCCCGACATGGGGCTCAAACCCACAGACCATGAGATCATGACCTGAGCTGAAGTCAGACGCTTTACCGAGCCACCAGGCGCCCCTTTTCTTTATTTTGAGAGGGAGAGAGAAAGCACGAGCCGAGCCGGGGAAGGGCCGAGAGAGAGGAGAGAACGAGAATCCCAAATAGGCTCTGCACTGCTAGCGCAGAGCCCAACGCAGAGCTCAAACTCATCAACTGTGAGATCATAACCTGAGCCAACATCCAATACTTAACCAACTGAGCCACCCGGGCGCCCCACCAATTCTTCTTTTTAATTATAGATGGATCTTAATTCATTCACCCAGTCTCCTATCGATCAACATTGTTTGTTTCCAGTCTCTTTCAATGCGCCCATGAAAATTCTGAAACATTTGAGGGCTTGAATTATTTAACAATTATGTTTGCCTGCTGGATACATTTGCTTGGCCCAGATGCAGTTCTGAGATGGACCCGCCACCCTCCACACATACCGACTGTAGCGCCATCTCTGAACCTTTGCTTAGTCTGCTCCCAATACTGTGAAATTTACCTTGACGTCTATTTACCCTAATCCTTCTTCTAGTTCAGGAGCCAGTCAGACGCCGGAGGCGAAGCATGGCTCTCAGACCACAAGCATATCTCTGTCCTCTGAACACAACAGCACTTCCTTCTGCCATCATCATTCACAAGGGGACTTGATCCAAGCTTGGATCTCCATAGTGATGGCGTTCAGACAATGCACAGCAGTAAAGCCATTCTGGTTGGTAAAAGATTGAAGTGCATCCCTATCTACTGAGAAGCCTAGGTTCTCTGGGCTTCTGGAGGGTGACTCTATCACCCATGCTCCTTCCCTGCCATAACCTCTTCTCAGAGCCTCCTGGTAAAGCAACTAAAAGGCTAAAATCTGGCTCAGCAGGCAGCGTCCAGGACCGGCTCCGGCACTGGGGTCAACTTTAGGTAACGCTGCCACCACCACCCCAGTCATACGAGTTTTCAATACAGTAAAGCCTTGGCTTGCGACCATAATTCATTTGAGAAACATGCTTGCAATCCAAAGCACTAGTATATCAAAGCAAATTTCCCTGTAAGAAATAGTGGACACTCAGATGATTCGTTCCACAAACAAAAATATTCATATAAAAATTATAATCCTGTCAGATAATACAAAAATAATAAAGAAAATACAAAATATAGAGAAAAATAAACAAACCCACCTGCACCTACCTTTGAAAACCTCCGTGGCTGGTGTGAGGGAGAGGAGAGAGGAGGGTTACGGTGTAGGACGACTTTCACTATCACTAATGGAATCATTGCTATTGGCTCAGTGGAATCTTTTTCTTTTTGTGCAACTTTAACAAGGAACCCATCCAATGACACTTGCTTTGGCCTCCTTTGGAGGAATTCACAGAAATGTGACATCGCATTGACGATCGCCCACAACCACACAGTGAGCAAGCGAGGGAGCGCAAGAGAGAACCACCATTGGCTCAGTTATGATCACGTGACATTCAGCATCGTAGTACTCGTATTGCAAGACACCGCTCGTTCACCAAGTTAAAATTTCTCAGAAATGTTTGCTCGTCTTGCAGAACACTTGCAGAAAAAGTTCCTTGCAGTCCAAGGTTTTACTGTATTTGAAATACAGGATTAATTTCATGGGTAGGATCGTGCCTTCTATTTCTCTGGTATTCCCTATAGCCTTTATCACACAAAATACCATATAATCAGTACTCCATTAATACTTGTTTCACAACCTGCAGGCTCCAGGGTATCAAGCCTCACTCCCACCGACTCACCTTACAGGGAAGGTTACTTCCATTCCAGAAAGGTCTGAGTGTCCCAAGAATCTCGCCCTCTCTGAAATCTGCACTCTCCAAGCTTCGCCTGTGGCCTCACAGAGGTGCCCTATAATCCACATCTCCGGAGGTCTTCCTCCCTGAGCTCAGGGCAGACCCTTCCCAACGCCTGTTGGGAACTTCTTAACTCAGCACAGGCTGACACCGGGCACACGGTTGTGTGATTTGTGAATGAGATGAAATCGAGCCGAACCACCTCCTCCTTTAACTCGCCTCCGTAGGAAAGGACTGTGTATAGCCTTTCACCTCCGTTACCTCCCTGACCCCATAGAGATGCCCCCTTGATCGCCACTGTTGGTCTTGGCCTGTGCCAGTTTACAGAGGGATGAAGAAACGGTCAGGACCCACCAGGCCGTCTTCCGACTCCAGCCTCCCCCTGACTTTGGCTTGGCCCCAGATCAGGACTGAAGGAAATCTGCGCCCACTCAGCTCCTCACTGACCTGCCCCCCCCACCCCCCCCAGGCCGCCCCAGCTCGCGCCCAGGTCGCAGGTGGGCTCTGGGCTGGGGTCCCAGGCCCTCTGGCCACGCCCCCGGCCTCCGGCCCCGCCGCTGCCCACCCTCACCTGGGAGACCCAGGCGGCCAGGTGCTCCAAGGGGGCGGCGGGCACGTCCCCGCACAGCACGGCGCCGCGGAGGCTGCGGGGCCCCGGCGGCTCGCGGCCGGTGCGCAGGAAGAAAAGCCCCTTGGCGCGAGGCTGGGCGGCCTCGGGCGCCGCGTCCAGCCCGGGTCGCAGCGCCAGCCCCCCGGGCCCGGGCCGCACCACCAGCAGCGGCGGCGGGCTCCCCGCGTCCTCGCGGCCCAGGAAGGCGCGCAGCAGCCGCTCCGCCTCGGCCGTGCCCGCGCAGCGCTCCCAGGCGCCGGCGGCCGGCCGCAGGCTCCGGGCCACGAAGGCCCCCAGGAGTCGCAGGCGCGGGTCGGCGCCCGGCTCCGGGTCCGCGTCCTCCGCGCCCGGCATCGCGCGCTTCTGCCGGCCCCAGCGGTTTCCCTGGCGACGCGGACGCGGCCGGGGCTCCCGCCCCCGCTGCCCTCCTATTGGACCGGAGACTTATGGCCACGCCCCTTCCAGGCTAGCGAGGGAGGAGAGGGACGCCGACGGCAAGGGGCGGGCTCGCGTCGTGGTTGCTAGGAAACCAGCGCGGCTCAGGGTTAGTGCTTGCTCTCTGGGATTGCAGGCGCTCAGGGGTGCCGGTCCAGAGCAGCGGTTTACGCAAGCGGTGCGTGAAGCTGGAGGCGAGGATACTAATGCTGTTAAGGGTCTTGCTGGCTAAGGTCAGATTAAAGTCTTTAGAAGACTCCAGACACTGAAGATGATGGTTTTCCCGTCTACCCCAAACGTGCAATTCAAACTTGAAAACGATGTCAAATCATACAATAGATGCAAGCGAATTCAGTGAGGTTTTAAAATTTCTTTTCCGTGATAACTTAAATACTTTAGGACGGTTTTTATGTGGTTCCTGAGCAGTTGAAAGGCGCTGGTGGGACTGAAGAACTGAATTTTTAATTTAATTTAATATGAAATAATAATGAAATAATACTTTTAGATCAGCTTCAGAATTTCAATATCAATTATTTTAAAAAGATTTTTTTAGGGTCCTGCTTTGTTCATGCCTTAAGTGTGTGCTCAGTCTGACAAATGGGGACTCAAACTCTGAGATGGCCCCAGTCAGTTCTTCTGAAGTGCAGAAAGGCACTTTTAAATATGCAGGAATATATGGATCTTGTCTTCCAAAAGGGATAAAGTGAAGCAACTTTCCTGACCTCAGAAATTAGCGTCTGTCACCTGCTGGATCCCTCTTCATTATGGGGATATAAATAGCTTGACCCTTTGCATGCTTGTAAGGGGAGTAGGGAGAAGGAAGGAGAGAGTCTGAGAGCATGATGCCTGCCGGTCTGAAATGAGCCCCCCCTCTGCCCTACCACCATGATTTTAGTTATCTCTGGTAAAAAAAAAAAAAAAAAAAAAAAAAAAAAAAAAAAAAAAAAAAAAAAAGAATGTTCATAATGGGCTTCAAAGAAACATTAACAGAATAAGCACTCATCAAAGGCGACTCAGCTAACAAGAACCCCTCAGGAAAAGTTGGTAGCTAAAAGGTAAAATGATTGATTTCATAATAACTGGGGCACAGGAGGCGCTATGATGAAAAATGTTCACAATAGAAAATGAATCTTTATGTTTGTAAAGAGTGTTTTATCATTGCCGGATTAAACAGTAGACAGACCAGCTGTGAGGAAAGGGACAAAGCAGGGGCCCTAAAATGGTTTTAAGATGAATTCGGTGATTGATGTTGCAAAAGAAAGCATCAGGGGAAAAGAGAAGTGTTGGGGGCTTCTTACACACAGCATAGTTGTTTAGAGTTTCTAGTCTGCACAGAGGAAGGCATGATTATTGTCTTAATGCTGAGGGCCTCCGAATGTGTCAATCCTGATCATGTTTTATAGAGAGAGTGACTTCAGGGCCATTAACTTCCTGTAAAGCCTTCAAATAAAGTTTCTACCACCCCAACCATGGCCTATTTTGCCCTACATCCTTATTGCCCCAATATACATAAAAATAGAACCCCAGAGGCCTGCAAAAATGATTTGAAGATACCTGTCTGAGAGCGAAGACTCCTGAACACTGGCAATCCAGGACTTTTTCCTCTAAAAACACACTTTAATCTTCATTTTAGAAGGAGATCGGCAGGATGGGTGGGGGGGAGGGGCATTAAGTGAGATTTATTGAAAGCAACTGACATCAAGTTTAGATTGTATAATTGTAGTAAGGGAAATAAAATAACAAACATGTTCACCATCTATTACTGTGTAACGAATTGCATGAAAAGTTAGCAGCTTCGTAACGTTATCTAACATAGTTAAAGATGGCTCAGGAATTGGGGCAGCTTCTCTGGGCAGATCTGGCTCAGGATCTCTCATAATGTTTCAGGCAAGATGTTATCAGGGGCCACATCATCTAAAGACTTGACTGGGTCTGGGGGAGCCATTTCAAGACATCTTTCTTCCATGGCTGGTGAGTCAATGCCGGAGGCTTTAGTTTCTCAGCACGTGGAGCTCTCCATTGGGTGCTTGATGTCTTCATTAACACTATGGCTATCTTCCCCTAGACCAAGTGCTCTAAGAGAGAGCAAGATAGAAGCCTCAAAGTCTCTCATGACCTCGCCTTGGAAGCCACACACTGTCATTTCCGCAATAGTGATGTTAGTTACAGAGATTCACCGTATTCACTGTGAAGGGGAAGTATTCCAGGATGTGAATTTTTTGGGCAAGAATCACTGGGTGTTATCTAAGAGGCTGGCTACTCCAAAACGTGTTCACAAAGATACTGAATTTGTGTAAATATTCAGATGAAATGATTTCCATTTTTATATTAGAAACTCGAACTTGCTTCTATGAGCATCACGTTTTTTGTATCAGATTTTTTGCTTTGGGCAATTCTTGTTCAGCACTTTTTAATAATAATCTCCTTAAATTCTGGATAGTCATATGGGCAAGAAAATTCGTTCACACAAGCAAGTAATGCAAGATTTAAAGCCATCAGAATCATTCAAAAATGAAGAGTTGACATTGTATTTACAGAATCTGACGGTTCTTTACTTCATTGGCAAACATTATGTTGAAATTTATCATGATGCTGCTAATGGATATTGAATCCGAATCAACCTCTCTTATCATATATTTAAAATAATGATGAAGTTTAATTCAAAGAGCATGCATGCATTGTTACAATAGTTTCCTTCTAGCTGTCTTGGATGCCACTCAGTGAAGACATTGGACACAAATGAGCAGATGTATTGGATACATGTGCTAAAGGAGAATCCGGGCTACCTGGGGCTCCATCAAGAGGCAGGTATAAGAATATTAATTGTTGGGGTGCCTGGGTGGCTCAGTTGGTTTGGCATTCGACTTCGGCTCAGGTCATGATCTCACGGTTCGTGGGTTCGAGCCCTGCATCAGGCTCTGTACTGATGACTGAGAGCCTGGCGCTTGCTTAGGATTCTATGTCTCCCTCTCTCTCTGCTCCTCCCCCATTCATGCTCTGTCTCCATCTCTCAAAAATAAATAAATGTTTGGAAAAAAAAAAAAGATGTGCCATTTGTTGAACTCTGAATGTTGTGGGACAATTCATTTAAGTTCCTGGGAATAAATGTATTATTATTCATTTAAATGCTAACAATACCCATTAGACCTATAAAAGTACACATCAATATGTTTACATATCAACTGGTTAAATTTTACAACTTTTGATATTAAGTCTATTACTGGTGACTTCTTTGTCATCAAATTCAATAGGTGTTCTTAGCCTGCTTTATTTCTTGGCTCTGCTCAACCGGTAGATTCCAGATTCACTGTGTGGGAACGTTCTAGACTGATTTTAGAGACAGTCACCGGTCTCTTGGCGTGATTCTCTGTGATGACCCTGTTTTCCGCTGTCCCTTCAGTGTTGCTTAGGCACCTGTCTCCGATCTTCTGGTCTTTTCACTTTGAAATCTCTTCTTGTGTGAACTTACTCATTCCAAGTAACAATTCCTCCATTTATGCTCATAGCAGCCACATCTATGTCTCCAGCCCAGGACTAAGTAGGTAGATCATTTTCAGGTAATGTCTGTTTTCCTCTCAAGCCTCTGTAGAAATTGCTTTTTGCAACTGAGTGTGGAAGAGAAGTCTGAAGCTAGCCTGATTTTTATTCCTTTGTAGGTAACATTTTGAAACTACATGATTGTTTAAGGCGGTTTTTTTCCTCTCTTTTTATGTCTGTGATTCAAAAAAATGTTTTAGGATATAGCTCAAGTCCCATTGAACTGATTTTTGCCTGAAATTATGAGAGCATGTTTGGTTCTCATAATGACGGGTTTCTACACAACAGGAAAGATCGTTCTATGGAATCTTTGATTATTACCTTTTTTCCACTTGCTCTTTCTGATCTGGTTCTCTGGTAATGTAAACTGATCAAGTGTGCCTAAAATTACAAGTGAGGGATACATTTTGAAATACTAATTGAGGTTTTTTTTTTTCTTATCCCTGTGTGTTTTGATATTGTCCTGTGGGTCTCCATTCAGTGAGTTAGTGACATTTAATTCCTCAGGGGCATGTGGCTACAGCTTCAAATGGTCTATTGAATTTCTGAATAGTTTTCAAACACACAGCAGAGACAATAGTCATGAAAGCCATTCTGTTTCTTTTCTTTTATTGTAAGAGCTAAGCACTTAAGAGGGAGAAAGGGTTTATGTGGCACTGCTAGTTTGTTTTAATTGCAGGACCGTGGCTTTGAGGACACAAAGCACGATCTGGAGACTGCGAGGTTAGAATGTATATACTAGCCCATAGATAGATAAGTGCATTTCCTAAGTAGGAGCGATAAGATCGGATGGAGGGCTGGAGAAGCAAAGTAGAGGACAGCTTGGATATGCCATAGACCTGTTGACCCTTTCAAGAGAGTCCAAGGACAACATGACAGCTACTATGGAAATACTTGGCTGTTTCTTGGGAATACCCAATACTGGGAAAGGGGACGCTTGAGTCTGGCTTCCCAGGGAAGCCCCTGGTGTTAGAGTGGCAATGAATAAGAGCATGGTCTAAGGAGAATAAGCAGAAAGCAGCCTTTCTTTATTTTATTTTATTATTATTTTTTAAATGTTTATTTATTTTTTGGGAGAGAGAGAGCATAAGCAGGGGAGAGGCAGAGAGAGGGACACACAGAATCTGAAGCAGCCTTCGGGCTCCAAGCTGTCAGCACAGAGCCCAATGTGGGGCTCAATCTGACGAACCGTGAGATCATGACCCGAGCTGAAGTTGGATGCTTAACCAACTGAGGCACACAGGTGCCCCCAGAAAGCAGCCTTTCAATGCTGCCTTGACTTATCATGTTCAGGGACAGGGGCTGACAGTTCCCAATATCTTTGTAGGATGGTTAGGAAAAGGAGGGCAGAAATTCTAGAAGAGTCAGCTTGGGTTCAGGCTGAGAAGGACTCAGTTTAGGTACCTGTATCACCTAGAGGCTTGGTGGATAACAGGGCATGGTTACAAAGGACTGATTCTACAGGATGGTGTACATCTCAATGAGGACATAGGACAGATGTAGACCCTCCCCTGATGGCCAAAAGATATATAAGCTTTCTAGGAACTTATAACCATCCAGAGAAGAGAGTAAAAGGAAAGAATCGTAAATAGCCTATACAGACATCAAGTGATTGGAGTACCTTGAACTGCCAAGACTGTTTTCTACCTGATGACTGGGTAGAGGGGTGGATCAGCCTGGGCTTGGTCAAAGCCACTCCAAGCATTATAGAAAGAAGGAGTTTCATATAGAAACCAGACCTTACACGAGCATGGGAAGAACAGGGAAGTGAAGTGGGGAGGGTCTGGAAGATTGTAGCTGAAGGTTCAGAGAAAGAGTCATAGTTTAGTGACCATGGAGAATGTAACTTTATCCCATTTAAATACAATTTCCTGCCTTCTCGTACACACTTCCCAGAATCCAATCTCATTCAGGGCCATTTTTCAAATGAGAGTTTTTGTTTCTGATGGTAGAAAGATGATGAGAATAGAGGGTATAGGGTAAGATTAAGCTGGAGGCTACAAGGGGGTAAAATATTACTCGTCACTTCACATGGTTAATATCACAGGTCAGTAAACTATAGTCTATGGACCAAATCCCACCCAGTGCCTACTTTTGCAAATAAGATCCAATTGGAACACAGCCAGGCCTATTCATTTATGCATATATTCATTTATTAATTATGTTATGAATCATGAAGAGTCTATGGCTTTTCTCCACATTAAAAGGGTAGAGTTGAATTGTTGCAGGTCTACAGAGATGGGATGGCCCGAAAACCTAAAGTATTGACTCCGTACAAGAACAAGTTGGCCAACCCCTAATTTAGATGAGATCCTATCAAGTCTTTTGGTTGGTAAGAACTCAATATGGAGAAGGCATAAAGTGGTCTTAGTCTCATGAGGTCAAGTTCAGAATGGGTTTGGTGGTTTTCATGTGCTTTAGAGTCAAAGGTCAATCTTTATAGCTTGTGGAATCAGGTAACCCTTCAGTCACAACTGTGAAAGTGAGAAGCATTCTTTTTCTGTGTTTTCTTAGTTACTCTAGTGAGAAGTTGGGAGATGTTACAGGAAGTATTCCTAGATGATATAATTTTTTTTAATGTTTATTTATTTTGAGAGAGAGAGAGCAAGTGAGCACCAGCAAGGGAGGGGCAGAGAGAGAAGGAGAGAGAATCCCAAGCAGTCTCTGCACTGACAGTGCAGATCTTGTGAACCATGAGATCATAACCTGAGCTGAAACTATCCAGGCACTCCTAGCTGGATATCATTTAAAAATTTTTTTAAATGTTTATTTATTTTTGAGAGAGACAGAGACAGAGACAGAGTGCAAGCAGGTGAGGTACAGAGAGAGAGAGGGAGACACAGAATCTGATACAGGCTCCAGGCTCTGAGCTGTCAGCACAGAGCCCAGTGTGGCGCTCGAATCCACGTACTGTGAGATCATGACCTGGGCCAAAGTTGGAGGCTTAACCTACAGAATCACCTCGGCGCCCTGGATATCATTTTAAACAACAAATCCATAATGTGCTTTCTCATGAATGGTTCTTGAGGATACTAACTGCCTTCTTTTCTCCCCGTGACCCACGCTGTTTCTGTGGGCTGTGGAAGTAGTCTCACACTTCTGAGAGCAGGAATGCATTCGTCTGTCATTTATTCTGTTTGCCTTGGGGATGCAGTGATGGATGGGGCATCGTCTTGTCTTCAGAGAAGGGAGCAATTTAGTGACAATCCAAAAGAGAAATGTTAGGAGCTGTCTACATTGAGTCTAGTCAATTTCCACACCACACTTTCCTTGTTATTCAAAAATCAGCAGAGAGGTGGTTTGACAGACATTGGTTTCTTTTGTATTTTTACCTTGCCTCCATTCACCCTTGTTCTAATAACCATTTACCACTTTTTCTTTGGGAAAATACCTCTACCCTCAAACCCACAAACGATGAGATCATGACCTGAGCTGAAGGTGGACGTTCAACCAACTGAGCCACCCAGGGACCCCAACATTTATTCAGTTTTGAGAGACAGAGAGAGACAGAGCACGAGTGGGGGAGGAGCAGAGAGAGAGGGAGACACAGAATCTGAAGCAGACTCCAGGCTCTGTGCTGACCTGGGGCTTGAACCCATGAACCATGAGATCATGACCTGAGCTGAAGTCGGACACTCAACAGACTGAGCTACCCAGATGCCCCAAGAGGAGGCGCTTCATTCAGAACTTGCTGTAATAAGAGAGTCAGTCACTGTGTGAGACAGGAGGAAATTTATATAGTTAATCCCTCCTCCTACACACACACACACACACACACACAGTATATTAAAAGTAAGTCACAACCTCTCCTGACATTTACTGAGAGCTTAGTCTGTCCTAAGCACTGTTTTATGTTGCTTTACCTATATTAACATATCTCAGCCTCACAAGACCCTATGACTTAAGCACAGCTGAAATCCCATTTTATAGATGAGTTGTCTGCAGCACAGAGAGCTTACCTATAAGGTCTCTAGAGAGTGGTGGCCCAGCTCCCAGAGCCAAAGCCCTTACCAGTCTCCTGCGCAGCCCTCATGGGCAGATTTGCCTAGTTTTCTGGTACATACTGTGCAGCACTATCTGGTGAGCTCATGTGGAGTTGGAGCTCAGCTTAATATCGGGGAGGGGGGGAATAGAAGAGAATGATGGGTAGCCTAGAGGCAAACCTCATCTTCCCTGTCTGAGCTTCACCTCTGTCATCTGATTCTGAGAGAAAGATCAGAGACAATCACATGGTTGTGAAGGGTGAGCTGCTCACTTCGCTGGGCTTCAAGGGGGTCAGAAGAGACCTGGCAAGTCCCATGAAGGAGAAGAGAGAACTTGGGGGACTTCTCTGACCTTTTATTGCTCTCCACCCAAGGAAAGGAAACCAATGCCCACAGGTTGACCATGGCTTGAGTAGAGCCTGGAAGATACAAAAAGACAGGAAAATGTCTCATCTTCAAGGGAATGGAAGCTCATACCAGCTCCTCAAAATACCCCTCTTCTTCTTTGCCCACCCTGAATCCAAAGAAGAGGATCTCTGATTTTGGTTGCTCAAATGCCAAGATGGTATTTAGTCCTGACCCAAAATGAACCCCAGGGACACCCTTTCTTCACATACCCAAAGAAGTCAAGAAGGCAGGGGATTCTCCTAGTGGAGACAGGGGCCAAGTTTAGTGTCACAGTGGCTGTCTATACCATGCTTCTCCATCCTACCTCTACCACCACTGGTCCATACACACACTTTTTAAAAAAATGTTTATTTATTTTGGAAAGAAAAACAGAGTGTGTGGGGGGGGGGGCGGGCAGAGAGAGAGGGAGACACAGAATCCGAAGCAGGCTCCAGCCTCTGAGCTGTCAGCGCAGAGCCTGACGCGGAGCTTGAACCCATGAACCTCAAGATCATGACTTGAGCTGAAGTCCGACGCTTAACTGAGCCATCCAGGCACCTCTCCATCCCCCAACACACTTCTGAGGCAGGTTTACTCATGGGGTTGGACAAACAAGATGAGGTTGGAACTTTTTTTTTTTCCTAAAAGAAATGCAAACCTTTTTGTTCCTTGAGTTCTTCTCCCTTGTAGTCATTGTAAGCTGATCTGAGGCTGGCCTTGAGCTGGAATTGCTTAGGTCTAAGATGCCCAACACTTTGATTAAACCCTAGACCTAGAAAGAGTCTCTCTCTCCATGTTATTCTTCTCCTAGCTCTTAAGTAGAGAAAAAAGAGTCTTCCATGATCTCCAGCCGAGTTCGCTAAAACTCCGCGTGGCCCCGGACAGTCATCAGTGCCTCTTTACTTTGCTTTCTTCTTGTCGCATATATTCCAGCCTGAGATTCTGTGGTAAGAAGTGACAGTTTGAGGGAGCGATTGAGGTGTTTGGGATTTGGTGTTTTGTCTTTCTCTTTCTGCTATAGTTTGACATGATTTCAATTTACTGCTGCGCTGACTTTCTCTCTCGGTGACACAGCTTCCCGGGGGCCTCAGAGCCTGCATGGTGAGAACAAAGACCAGTCCAGCTCAGAATCTTCGAGTGCTTTACTGACCTGTGAGAAGGGCATCATGGGAATGAGCACAATGACATCTGAAGGCTAGCTTGGGGAAGTTGACTTTGTCAGAGGTGTATATAGATTATGGTCTGCTTATGCTTTTCAAGAAATTTTTTAGGGCTTATTTATTTTTGAAAATGAAAGGGGGGTGGGGTGGAGAAAGAGGGAGAACAGAATCCAAAGCAGGCTCCAGGCTCTGAGCTGTCAGCACAGAGCCCAACGCAGGGCTTGAACCCACGAACTGTGAGATCAAGACCTGAGCCGAAGTCAGATGCTTAACTGACTGAGCCACCCAGGCGCCCCTCTGCTGAAGCTATTCAATAACCCCTTATGTAGACAGCATCTTTTATTACAAAGCCCTATATCCTATAACTTACCAGGAAGTGGGGTGACCTCCTCAGTTTTCAATATCCAAGGGAGATGTTTATATTCAGTCCCTGCCCATGATCTGGTGGGTTTATTTATTTATTTATAGATGAAGCTTATGCTCTTTGATTCAACATAGTCCTCACTCTCCCCCATTACCTCCTAATTAGATGAACACACGTGTTAGGCTAAGAGTAAAGATAACCTAGAAATTGTGTCTCCTCAAAGGCAGGAATAATTGACTCATAAGGGATACAGCAGAGAGTGATGAGAACTCGGCAGACCAGAGATGGCCTGCCCGCCAAGGGGGAACAGCTCCTACTCACTCAGCCCACCGGCCCCTGCTGCAACCCAATTTACCGATTCCCTCATTACAAATGGAACTAATACATTCTCTGCGTGTTTTTAAAATTATTTATGTATTGTTTTGAGAGAGAGAAAAAAAGAGAGAGAGAAAGCACACATGCGAGCGTGAGCAGAAGCAGGGGCAGAAAGAGATGAGAGAGAATTTCAAGCAGGCTCC
Organism: Hyaena hyaena; assembly: GCF_003009895.1. Classification (NCBI taxonomy): domain Eukaryota; kingdom Metazoa; phylum Chordata; class Mammalia; order Carnivora; family Hyaenidae; genus Hyaena; species Hyaena hyaena. The sequence continues at coordinate 818,116 of NW_024080689.1, forward strand.
ATGTACCGTCAGTGCAATGTGGGGCTTGAACTCATGCCCCCGTGAGATGGTGACCTGAGCGAAAAATCAAGAGTCAGACCCTTAATCGACTGAGCCACCCAAGTGCTCCTACATCATCTGCATGTTAAAGAGTGGTAAATACACTGCCTGGTGAAGAAAGAGGGGCTGATGGCAGACTGGCCCTTAAGTGGTGTGTCCAGCTATATTCCCCCCATTCAAGCCTGAGTCTACATAATTTAAACCAATCTCTGTATGACTGGGGCTTCTTCCTGGCCGAGGCTGTGCTGGACAATGGCCACAGCATCTGCTGCTTTGTTTTAGGGGATGTACAGCAACTTTGTTCAAAATGAGCCCTTGGGGGTGCCTGGCTGGCTCAGTCGGTAGAGCATGAGACTCTTGATCTGAAGGTCATGAGTTCAAGCCCCACATTGGGCATGGAGCCTACTTTCAATAAATAAAATTAATTAAAAAAAAAATTTTTTAAAGAGGTGCCTAGCTCTACTTCTTTTAAAAATTAGAACATTAAATTCTATTTTTCCCATTAAAAAGTAATGTGTGTTCTTTAAAGAAAATTTGGAAAGTGCATAAAAGTAAAAGGCATTTGAAAAATTGCCTAGACTCACCACCACTGTTGTGGTGGAAAATCTAGGGTAGGAGCGCGTGGGTGGCTCAGTTGGTTAAGCCTCTGACTTCGGCTCAGGGCATGATCTCAGTTTGTGAGTTTGAGCCCCGCATCAGCTCTCTCTGCTGACAGCTCAGAGCCTAGAGCCTGTAGATTCTGTGTCTCCTCATCTCTCTGCCCCTCCCCAGCTTGTGCTCTCTCTCTCTCTCTCTCTCTCTTTCTCTCTCTCTCTGTCAAAAACAAATAAACATTAAAAAATTTTAGGTAACTTTCTTCCATTCATTTTGCTGCACACAACACACACAGATATTGTAAACATATGTATGTATAATTCCACTCTCCTCAATATTTTTTGAAAATAAAGTTATTTTTCATAAAATTATGTTATTTATTAACACATCACAGGGTTGTTACTTATTAAATTATTTCATTTAATGACCCTTTTAAAAAAGGTCTCCATTTAAATTTCTAATATAATAAATGTATACAGATATGTCCCACCCAAGCAAAAACTCTCTGGGGTCTTCAATAATTTTTAAAAGTGTAGAGAGATCCTGACACTAAAAGCTTGAGCACTTCTCTTGAAAGATGTTGGGTCTCAAGATATGGGTGCACCAGCTCTAAAACTTATCGCTGGGGCTCCTGGGGGGCTCAGTCGGTTAAATATCTGACTTCAGCTCAGGTCATGATTTCACTGCTCTTGAGTTCAAGCCCTGCTTCAGGCCCTGTTTCAGGTTCTGTGTCTCCTCTCTCTCTGCCCCTCCCCTGCTCATACTCTGTCTCTGTCCCTCTCTCTCAAAAATAAGATAAAACATTAAAACAATTTTTTAAACGTATAGCCATAACTCAGAGACGTTGGATCCCAAGATACAGGTAAACCAGATTTAAAATTTATAGCCATACCTTGGTTATGCAGTTTTTTCTTGTCTTCATTTCTCTGTAATAGTGGCTATCTGCTGTTGTGAGCCCCAAGATACCCAATCTTCAGAGATATCTTTTGAATTTCTAGCCAGAGCATTCATTGTCTTTTGGGGATCACCTAGGGGCCGGGGGCCTGGGGTTCAAGGTGGGAGAAGGGCTCACTCTGTGTAGACCTGTCTTGCTACCATTTCCATGCTAACATACCTGCCGGGTGTTGCTCTTGGAGTCCTAGGCAGGAAGCTGAGCAGAAATCCACCTGCTCCCAGATCCACCAATTTATCTGGAGGATTCTGTCGTCCATGTCTACCTCCCTCCTTCTCTAGTCCGTATTAGCCCACCCCATGATGCTGATCACAGTTGGGGCTCTCTTGGAGATATTTTTATCTTCCTTGCTTCTCTGACTTTCCCTGAATGTCTGCGCCAGTGCCGGAAGCTATTTCTCTCTCTCCTGCATAGCAGTGAAGTGTCTCTCCACCACATCCCATATACCATCTACTCCGTGGTTCCTAATCAAGTTTGGGTCATCGATGCTCAGAGGTCAGCTTGCAATATCAAAGAAAACACTCTCTTTCCACTATGTTGCTCTTGCAATTACGCAGGAATTTTTTGCTGCTGTGAGCTTGACAAAAGTCAGTTTGGAAAGTCAAGATTGAACAAAGATTTCTTCCTCTGGTCTCTCTACCTTTTTCCTCAGGAGCAGGGGAGATGGAGTTACTGTTGTCCTGTGATCTGGTGGCGTAAACCCAATCACAGTTCAAAGTCGTCACCCCATTGTGGGGAAATGTTTTAGTGCAATTTCACAGAATCTCCTGTTGGCATGTCCTGTTCACTATCTGGAGTCCTAAGGGTGGATCTAAAATGTAGGTGATCCATAGGATGCTTTCCTTCTCAACATTGTGGGGGTGTCCCACCATAAAGAGGCTGCTCAATGTCTGGGCTCATCCCGTATTTCACTTTCTGGAAACTGCCTACAACTCTAGGGGTGGATGATTGCAATCACTTTAGATTATGTGATCCAAGTTTCTCTGACCATGACTATGGGACCAGGGATGGATATTTGGCCCAAAGTGTGACAGATTGCATTTTCCAAGGATAACTTTGAGCAGTGTCTTCCATGGACATACTCTTCTTATAATCTAACTTTGCTCTGCTCCCTTTAGACCACGTAGCCTGTGTCCCCTCCCTGGTCAGAACTTCATGGCTCTTGGACCTAGAGAATGCACTATGTGACTCTTTTTTTTGGAAAATTTTAATGTTTATTTATTTTTGAGAGAGACTGAGCAGGGGAGGGGGAGAGAAAGAGAGAGGAGGATAGAGAATCCAAAGTGGGCTCTGAGCTGTCAGCACAGAGCCCCATGTGGGACTCAAACCCACGATCCATGAGATCATGACCCAAGCTAAAGTCTGACACCCAACCGACTGAGCCACCCAGGCGCCTGCGCTAAGCAACTGGAGACTACACCACATTCAGCTTTCACCCTGTGCACTCTCTCAAAATCTCCCTTTTGCCTACTCCCTCTCTTTCTTCTATCTCAAGACACTTGCTTTTAGAGCCCAGCCACCATGTGATGAAGAAGCCCAGGCCATATGGAAAGGATGCATGTAAATATTCCAGTGGATAGTCCCTGTCGAGGTCCCAACCAAGAACCAGCATTAATAGCTGGACATGTGAATGAGGAAGCCTTGGAGATTGGCTCCAGCCCAGCCACCGTTGGACTGCAGTCACAAATAGGACCCTGAGTGAGAACCATGTAGGTGAGCCCAGTCAACCCTCAGAACCGTGACAGATTACAATAAATGATTGTTGTTGTTGATGCTACCAGGTTTGGGGTGTTTTGTCACACGGCAATAGGTAACTGATACATAAGGGGAGTCATCACAGAGATTTTCAGATTGTGTCCCAGGGATTTTGGGGCTGGGTCACAGGGGGCTTGTGCCAGCTAGCCATGGGGGCTGGGCCTGGGAGAGTACGCAGACTTCTGAGGATGTCATTTCAGTCAGGTCTGACTATGTGTGAAAGAAACCGCATACAGAAAGAATAGAGAGTCCATTTGCAGGGAGAAGGAATTGAGAGTTCGTGTCACCTAGGGAAGGTGTATTGGCACGTTTTTGGATGACTTGCAACATCTTAGCTTTGGAGAGGCCTGGTTCTCCATTCAAGCTTGTAAGATGCTTTCAATTAATCACAATCATAATGGCATTTTCATTGTTTGCCTCAACTAATTTGAGTGTGTTTTTGCTCCTTGTAACCAAACAGTCCCTGATTAAAATATGTCTCCGAACCGATTTGAAATGGAAATGGACACACCACTGGCTCCATGCAAAATAAATCAGCCGCAGAAAAGTTTTAAAAATGAAAAGTTTTTGATGGTTTTGCTACAGTGATAGAGAAGGGGGCATGTGCATCTGTAAACTCCCAGTCTTTTTAGCTCTCGATATGCGGAAACTATGGGGGTCGTCAATGCCACTCACTAGATATTTCCTGCTCCCTGTCTGCTTGGAACATCGTGGAATCACACTTCCTGGCTCCCTTGCAGCATGGTGGGACTCTGTCACCAGATCTGACCAAGAAGTTTTGAGCAGAAGCGATAGGTGTCCCATCTGGGCTGCCGTTTATTTATTTATTAAAAAAGATTTTTTTTAAGTTTACTTATGTATTTTGAGAGAGCGAGAGAGAACACGAGTGGGGGAAGAGCAGAGAGAAGGAGAGACAGAATCCCAAGTGGGCTCCACACCATCAGCACAGAACCCAATGGTGGGCTTGAATCCACAAACTGTGAGATCACGACCTGAGCCAAGATCAAGAGTCAGACACTTAACCAACTACACCACCTAGGTACCCCTCTGGGCTGCCATTCAATTGCTCCTGCCAGACCCTCCCGGGTTCTCTTTCTCCACTGCCAGAGATAGTGGCCACTCCAACGATCTCTGAGTCCTCGAGTAAGGGTGAAGAGGTCCAACAGAAGTCCCACATGACCCACAAGAGAGTGGATTGAAAAATAATCCTTTCGTGTTGTAGAGAGATTTGGGAGTTGTTTAACACGCTAGCATAATCCAGACAAACCTACCTGATTCAATGACTCTGCATCATAATCACCAAGCAGATTGAGATTCCCCAGGAAAATCTCCCTTAGCAGCCTCTTCTTCTTATCTCATGGCGCTGCCATCTTGATTCCCCAAGAAGCTTCAGAGGAAGTCAGAAGTTTCCTCTTCCTGTGCCCCTCCTATGCTGAAGGGGATAGGTCTTGTTCCGTGGCCGTATCCTGACCCCATTCTCCTTTCTCTTCACATTTTCACGCCCTCAGGGTTGTGCAGTCTTTGAAGATTCTCATTCAACCCTATGACGCCGTTCAATAGTCACGTATTTTCCCTTCTACTAAACTTTCCTATGATTTATACACTCTGCCTCAGCTTTCGCATCATTTCCTAAATACCTAATCCTCTGTGAATCCGTTTTTGCTTTAACCTCTTCACCGAACCTGGTTGCCGAAAACTGTTTGTTTTCACAGATCAAGGCTACTCTGAGCCCTTGGGTTCCAAGTTTTAACTCTAAATGTAGGGTTATAGGATTTCAAAATTGGGGGGAGGGAAGGCAGAATGATGTGCTTCTCCAACCTTAATGTGCATAGAATCACCTAGGAGTCTTGTTAAAAGACAAATTCTGGGGCCCCGCCCCCAGGGATTCTGATTCAGTAAGTCTAGGGTGAGAACCAGCAATCTGCACTGCAATGAGCTCCCAGTGGGTACGGACATTGCCACTCACGTGGGCACACTGGAGTAGCTGACAGTTTTTCATTTTTTTCCAAGCCAGAAAACTGATGTAGGAACCACCATCCCTTAAATAGCAGAGGAGGTCCTCTCTGGGGTTGCCGTGATCAACCACAGGGTGTAGCTCTTGTAAACGCTCCAGGATGGAATCACTAAGCTTCACACAGTTGGGAATGAGGGCAATGATCTTAGGCTTCTACCCTCCACACATATCTCCAGAGCTTAGACTCGGGGTTGGGAATGAGACTGGAGACAAAATGACTTCTTTCCTCTTTGTGCAGAAATCCCTGGTCCTGAAACACACTTCTGAGCTCTGTTGCTAGGGGCAAACACATCAGAAGAATGCACTGTTGAGAACTTCCTGTGACAATGTGTTCTTCGGGATTTTTTTTTTTAAACAAGCAAGTTTTTGATTTTGGAAAGCCACAAGAAGTTAAGTTAAATGGAAGGGACCTTAAACTTTCTCTAGCTTAATACCTTTCCTTTCTAGCTATCTGGTTGACACGTGGTAGACATGCGGGCGACTGGGAAGATGCTATCTGATACACAGCGCCTCCAGCCAAGGGTCTTCTGCTTTCCTGCCATCAACCCACCCGTGTGCCATGACTAGTGCCAGCTGAGCTCACCAACTCCCTGAAAAATCTTGACAAAGTCACAGAAACAGATACCAAAATTGCTGAGAATGATTTTAGGGATTTAGAGTGGCATGGCCCACTTGCTTTGTTTTAAACAACAACGGTGAGATTTGAAGGGCAGAACTAAGTCAAGGCCACCCAGCAAAATGCTGGCAGAGCCAGAACAATGAACAAGGTTGTCTGACTCCCCTTCCAGTGCTCTCAGTCTGTATCCTATTCTCATGGGATGGACAGGACCCAGGAAGACAGCAGGATGGGCTATTCCCAAGTTCATTTAGAACCTAGACGTCCTGATAGAATTTGAGTATTCTTTTGTGATAATTAGGTGATCAAGTCTTTCAGACATGACAAGGACCTCGGAGTCTAATATTCCCACATAGGACGAGGACACCCAAGGCCCAGAAACATCCATGGTGCACAAGTTACAGATCCCTCCTTCTGGAACTTTCTTTTTGTGTGTGTGTGATTTTTTTTCTAATAGTTTATTGTCAGGTTGGTTTCCATCTTCTGGAACTTTCAAAGCACTCATTCCTAGCCTCTGCTCCTTCTGATTTGTCTACTCCTGACACACTGCAGCCTAGTGAGTGTCCTTAACTTTCTTGTTAGAATCTTGAAGAAAATCCTTCTTGCTCCTTCCTAAAGGTTTCAAGCTTCCCTTTCATGCTCAACCAGAGACAAGAAGGATCAGTGTCCAAAGTGACATGGAGGTGAAAAGCCATTGGAGACTCTTGGCATTCCTGCGTTCCCAACATGAGTCGTCCCTGGCTTTGGCTTGATGATGACATAGTAGGACCTCATTTATTCAAAATTAGTGACACCTGGGATGGGCTAAATTGAGGTTTACCTTGGAGAATCAGAGAAAATGTTGAACAAATTATTAAAGTTACTGATATTTTATTTATTTATTTATTTATTCATTCATTCATTCATTTGTTATGTATTTATTTATTTCTATTGTTTATTTATTTTAAGAGAGAGAGAATCCCAAGCAGACTCCACGCCGAGCGTTGAGCCTGACATGGGGCTTAATCCCACAAACCACGAGATAATGACCTGAGCCAAAATGGAGTCCAACGCTCAACCCACCTATTCACCCAGGCGCCCCCGGTGTTAGTGATATTTAAAGAGGGATATTTAACCTATTTAAGGGAAGATAGTTTTAAAGTATTTTAGAAATACCATTTAAAGCATACCTAGGACTCTCTGACCCATACCTCTCGACCGTTTTTATATTAATTACACATTATTCTTACCTGTTCAATAATACAGAATTCTCCTGAGATTTTTCTCTTAGGGAACATGATGCTGGTCTAATTTAGTCATTATACACATGTGTAAGCATTGTAATTAAATTATACTTCTCTAAAAAAATTCTCCAATTCAGAATTTTGTTTTCCCTTGAGTTTCCTTTCTTTTTTTAAATTTTCAAATGTTGTTTTTGTTTATTTCTGAGAGAGAGAGAGAGAGGGACAGTGTGAGCAGGGGAGGGTCAGAGAGAGAGGGAGATACAGGATGTGAAACAGCCTCCGGGCTCTGAGCTAGCTGTCAGCACAGAGCCTGACACAGGGCTCGAACCCACGAACTGTGAGATCATGAGCTGAGCCAAGTCAGACACTCAGCTGAGCCAAGTCAGACACTCAACTGACTGAGCCACCCAGGCGGCACTGGGTTTCCTTTCAATAATGAATACAGATTAGCGAAGCTTTTCTATATGTGTGTGTATGTATTTGCTGTGGTCATCATAGAGACATTGTGACTTAGGAGCAATGCATTATAGTAGTGATTATTATAGTGAGCAAAATACATTTCAGAATATGTATGGTTATGTGTTATTAACTAGTAGACAGGTTTGTAACTTCGTTTTAAGTGTGGAATGCCATTGGCAGGAGATAATAAAGGGAATTAAAAAAATAATATAGCTATTTATATTATTTCTTTGAGGTTTATTTATTTTTAGAGGGAGAGAGAGTGAGCAAGCAGGGGAGGGGCAGAGAGAGAGGGAGACAGATGATCTGAAGCGGGGCCCAAACTGATGAACTGGGAGATCATGACCTGAGCCCACGTGAGACGCTTAACTGACTGAGCCACCCAGGTGCCTTTAAAGGGGTTTTAAAATGTAGGCTCAAAACACCCAATGAGAAGGGTTTTAGTTGCATAGGAGTCAGGCAGTTGGTAACAGAGCATAATTCATTGTAGATTCTAGGAAGCCTGGTGTTGGTGACGTTGGCCAAAGACCATGTCCTATTTGGCAGCACTTCGTTTGTTGAACTTGAGCCCACCTGTATCTAGGTTATGGTGAAAGCTCAGAAACACAGAACAACAGATGACCTTAGCAGCAACAGTGAACGTGCCAAAGAAAATAATATAAAAAATGGGTCCAGAGAAAGAGGGTCTTGAGTAAGACTCCAAATCTAAATCAGTTTACATGGTGCAGCTGGATTGTCCAGTTTAATTGCCATGGATATTTAACCACGGACACTCTAACCACCTATGATAACTACAAGAATTAACTGTAAAACCAAACTGTAAGACCTCATGTCTAAGAACAATAGCGCCAGCGTCAATGAACATGGCTACAGAGTCACTAACTTTGCTTTGAATTAGTACACCTTGTCCACTGACATTGTCCTAAGCCTCCCTCCCTGCATTCCTTTGGTTCACTGTTTTTAAAAGCATTTTTAAGGCCAAATTTGAAGATCGTATAATCCACCCCTTGTAATTATACAGTGAGATGATGTCTAGTACATTCATACAGTTGTGGGCTTCACCCTAAGGCAGTTCCCTACATCCTCTATGCAGTCAACCCTTACTTCTACCCCCATATCCAGGGCTCTGCATTCCTTTGTGATTAAAAAAAAATTTAATGTTTATTTTTGAGAGAGAGTGCGAGCGGGAGACGGCCAGAAAGAGAGAGACAGAGGATCCAAAGCAGGCTGTGAGCAGTGAGGGCAGAGCCTGACACGGGGCTCGAACTCACAAACCATGAGATCATGACCTGAGCCGAAATCAAGAGTCGACCGCTTAATAGACTGAGTCGCGCAGGCACCCCTTCTTTGTGGTTTTTAATTACCTTGCGTTACGGCTGTATGTAAAAACAAGCATGTTGGCTATTTTAAGAGACACAGGTTATGTTGAAACGGCTTTATTATTTTTTTTAATCCATAAATATCTGTTACTGACAAAAGTGGAAAAAATCCTTAAGACTAAATCTTACTAAAGGGATACCTGTTTACAGTACATATAGAATGTGCTTTGACGAGTAAGTGGAATGCTAAGATCTGTACAGAAATAGCAGGTGCATGGGCACTGCTCTCAGGAAGCTTCCTTACGAGGAACGGAGAAACTGTAAGGGTACAGATAGAAAGGTACTTTTCATCAGTACTACCATATAATAAACACGGAATCCGTAAATTGGGCTAATGCATATAAATGTTCATTAATCCCCCCCACCTTAGGAAATTGTGTCCCCAAACTAAAAATATTACAGTAAGAATTGCTTTTTATTAGAGAATTTCAAGAATTCTTTACTACAAAATGTCTAGTTGAGTTACAGAACTAAAGGAATAGATGCCACTATGAAGCGAATGAACAAGTCCTCTCATGGAGTGGCATTCCAGGGCACAGCAGGAGTGGACAGCCTTGAGGGCGGGGGTCTTCCCCTCCCTCAGGAGGGAAGGTGCTAAGGAAACAGACAATGTCATTTCTTTTACTGATGGAAGGTTGATGGGTTTGCCGATTTACAAGATGGGTTTGATGATGCGGACTTGCACTATCAGTTCTTGCTTCACAAGCTTTCACCAGGAGGATGTTAGTCTCACGAGGAGGGGCTGGAAAGGTACTAGCCTGGGGTGAGCGCCCACCTCCTAGCAGCCCAGGGGGTGATGCCCCCCCCCCTCCAGTGAGAAAGGAGCCCAGTGACCAGACTCCGTCTTCAGGACACAGGTCTGGAGTGAGATATAACAACGCCCATTTCAACACGGACCTTTTTGCTGTGTGTTCTCCTTTGTGGCTTGAAATGCATTTCCAAGCTGTCACCAAATACAAACTTTACACCCCGGTGGGGCACCCTCGGGACCTTTCTGCTCCAGCCTGTCCTCTCTCTGAAGTAATAACCGCCTCCCTCCAGCTTCAAGGACCACATCAAAATGAACACTTCAAATTCAGAATTCCCCAGTGACACAGATACCCTGGATGATTTAGATGTGTCTATATGAGAGGGCTTCTGTGAACACTGTTGGTAACCTGTTGAATGGGTAGGGCCTTACGCCTGCAGATATGAGCATCTCTGGGTGGCCCAAAATACGGAGCCCACCTTAGACTCTAGCGAGGGGTCTAGTGGATACCCAGGGCATCTGAGGACATCACCATGGGGCAGGTGTAATGGTATGTGTGCAGCTCATTTGCGGTGGGGAGGAATGTGAAGAAAGGAGGGGGTGAGAATACGGAATGAAGGCCCTAGGATGTTAAAGTTGGATGAAACTTCAAAGCTCACTAAGTCAAAGCCCCTCTTTCTACAGCTGGGAAACTGAGGCACTGAGAGGGAATGTGACTCGTCCTCAATCACATGGCAAGATGGAGACAAAGGCATGTCCCCAAGAGCCTCAGCCCTGTGCTTTTTCCCTCCTGTAGTATGCTGCCTTCTGAAATTAAATACAGAGCCCAGGAAGACCTAGCTTTCATACTGAGTCTCTCATTAAAATGCTGCATTTATAAAAAATAACATTTGAACCCTGGAAAATACTTCATTAAAACACAACAAGCTTCCTTGAAAATACTCCAGAGTGAAACGTCCCAGGTTCAGGAAGGGTGGTGGAAGGAATGTCTATGGGAGGTAAGATAAGACGTCAACTCTTCTCAGAGCAAGTGGATGTCTAGGGTCCAGGTCACCAGCAGCCCCTTCAGATGACCTTGGGTCAAGCCCACACTTGCCAGTGGATGGGATCTGAGGATGGAAGGCCGGTGGCCAAGTATCTCTGAAGAAAGATGGATTGTTTGGTGGCAGGGTTACTGGTAATGGAGATTTCTCCATGCTTGGAAGGCCATGAGACTCTCCCGTCTTTTGAGGGAAGGGGTGAAATCCGTGACACATATAAGCAGGACAGATGTAAGCAAGGTGGCAGAGTGGCCAAGAGCCACCAAGGATATGAATCTTTGGCCAGAGAAGGAGCCTCTGGGCTCAGGGCAGGCTGGGCAGGAGCTTCAGGGAAATGCCAGCTGCAGAAACCAAGGCTGACCTTCAAACCACGATGTCCCTGACAGGCCAGCTTCTCTCTCTAACCTCCCGAAGATCAGAGAGAAAGAGCCCTTGGCTGCATGGCCTGGGGAACCATCTTGTAAGCGCAGGAGGTGAAGGATAAACCAACGAGGCCAACAGAAGTCTTGAAGAATGTGTCATTCTTTGCTTGTTTTCACTGAGGGCCCTAAGTTTTAGAACTTAGAGTATAGCAGAATGGAGGTAAACAAATTAGGGATGGAGGGAGGTAGATGGAGGAAGAGGGCAGGGCCAGGGAGATGAGAGGGAAAGACTAAAACGGGCATAGAAGACTGAGGTTAAAACAGGAGTTTCCAGGTGTGAGAGTGGAAAGAGGGAAGAAGTTTGAGTTAAGGGGAAAGTCTGGAACTTTCACCCAAGACACCAGGGAACCCCAAGGGTGGTACTCCAGTCAGGCGGATCAAGGAATTTCTGGGAAAGCCTTTGTGACTTATGAACTTACGCATGAGGGAAGGGCATGAGGGATGGCGAGAGCTTCACTGCCATCAAAGACCAAGGGGACCTGTGAGACCCTTCAGGACAGGAGAGAGCTCCATCCATTCCCATCAGAGCAATGGACACACACACACACAAAGGACAAAACAAGCAGAAGGAAGTTCAGGGCTCTGAGCTGCCCTTGCTGGGAAAGGAGGGCTTTCACCATGGGATGGATGGCCCTTCTATGCATGCTAGCGGCCACCAGCCTGTAGGGCTGGAAGTCATGATATCTCGGTTCCAGCCCAGAACCTTCTCTTACCCGATACATGAACGTGTCTGGTCACGTGGCTCTGCTTGTTCTGCAAATGTGGATGGGGCAGTTGAATAAATGAGATATTTCTGTATCCCAGTCGAGCCATAATTTTGTGGATTTTTTAAATGAGGGACTGAATTGGAGCAAGTTTGTAGACCTCTCTCTTTCTTCTTTCTTCCTCCCTCCCTCCCTCTCTCCATCCATCCCTCCTTTCTTTTCTTCCTTCCTCCCTCTGCTCCTTCCTTCCTTCTTTATTTCCTTCCTCCCTTCCTTCCTGACCCAAGTGTGAAGCAGAAGAATCATTTCAACAAAGTAAGCGTTAGGTAGAATGTTCTGATCTGACTGACACCAGAGGTTTTAAACCGGACAGCGATAAGGCTGGGATGAGAAGTGCTTTGGAATCAACCTATCAAACAACCCCTGAGACAGACAGACAGACAGACAGGGCAGGGGAGAAGCATCGTGCTACGGCTGCAGAACTCGGTGCCAAGATGCTTCTGACCCAGGATGAGATCAGGTTTCTGGTTCGGCGTGTGTATGTGTGCAGACACCTGGGGAGGGGATTTTCACCCTTTCCCCTCTGCACCGGCAGGCAGCCTTTGAGGGGAGGCTGGATTAGAGGACAGTGGGTTCAGGGGGACCAGCCGTGAGAGACACACCTCCGTCTCTGGGAGTGGCCAACTACTCCATTTAGATTGGTTTCCTCCCCCTAGCCCTCTTAGCCTTGCCTTCTGGAACAAACTCTCATGAAACCTTGGGGACCAGCCCCTTGAGAAGGTTTATGTGTTTGTAGGGGAGGAAAGCAGAGAGCGATCCCTGTCCTCACAGCCTCACAGTCTCGGTGATGCTATCCCAGTGGGGACGCCGAGAGCTGTGTTCACCACCTCCAGCCTGGATCCCCTTATGATGAGCCTTGAGGAGGAGACAAGAGCTTTGGAATTCTTGAAATAAGTAAGAGGACTCAGTCAGTTGAGTTTTCTGTGGATTGTAGACATGGTGAGATTAAAAATTCCAAGGGCTGACACTGGGGGGGTTCTTCTTGCCAGACCCCCATTTTAAAGGACCATCCATGTTGTATGCAGAACTGGGGGAACCCAAAATCCCAGTTTAAGGTCATTGTTTTTGGAGTCTGAGTGTGGCGACAGTCGTATATTTTTGAATCATACCTTTACCCACCAGTCTGGGGCTGATTCCCCGTGCCCCAGCCCAAGGAAGTGCCCTGGCCCTGAGAATGGGGGAGCCCCTTCTCTCCCCCCAGGCTCTGGTCTTAGGGAGTTGGATGCCGCTTAGTTCACTATTCACTCTCCGGGAGGCTGGTACACCCTGCCCACTGCCCACGTTGGAGGCAGAGAAGGGGCTGAGATGGGCTGGCAGGGGCCAGCCCCCCCCCCCCAATAGAACTGAAGGCATGGATCTGCCTGGTGCCCGAGTGCCCCCTGCAGGGGAGCGGTGGGGAGCTGCCCAGGTAACCCCCAGACCCATAGCCTGGAGTACCATTATCTGCATTCGCCGACGGGTCTCTGTTGCTTTGATGCAGAAGAGGCACTGGTCTGAAGCAGCAGCAGCCAAGAGAGAGTAACGGAAGGGCAGGGGGAGCGAGGAGGAGGCAGGGAGAAGGAGCAGTGAACAGAGAAGGGGCCGGGCAGGCGGGCAGCGGTGGGGAGAGAGGGGTGGGCATGGTTCAAGACCACTGCCTGGGGTCCTCCTCGACTGGGGGCCAAGCCACCCTCTCTGGAAGTCTCAGCCTCAGCCTGCACGGTGGGAGACGGGCAGAGCCCCGGCAGATGGGAATGGCGAACCCCTGAGGCCCAGGGCATCACAGTGGCTCTCCCCGCCTTCTGCTCTCTGGCCACGGCAGAGGCCTCTGGGGAGCAGAGCAAAGGAAGGGAAGGCAGGCCTGAGCGTCGGGTCATAGTTCAGACTAGAGGCCTAGAGGAAGTGCGGAGATAGGTTGCTGGCGAGGCCACCCCCAAAGTCCCTGTACCCCACTGTGACTTTCCTCTGGGTGGGCTACAGGAAAGCCCCAGACGGCTCAGGGGCCAAACGCCTAGAGCCGGGGGAGGGGGTCGATGGGGGGAGGGTGTCCGCAGGTGGGGCAGCCAGCTAGAACTGGGTGGGGTGGGGGGTTCTCAACAACGGGGAGGCAGCTGAAGAAAGGGAACCCCTCCCTCTCCCGGGGCTTGGGGGAGGGGCGCCGGGCAGGGGGAAGGGCCACTCAGTGGGGACCAGAGACTTCCAGCAGGCAGAAGAGAACGTTATTGTGCTTATGGACACAGCAGCTCCCCGGCTCTGAGAGAGCGAGCAGGCAGTTTGTAGGCACTAGATTTCTGTGACGCGGTTGTAGGTAAGTGAATGAGACCAAGTAGCCTATTCGGTCAGCCCGTTGACTGCACCTGCTGGCCAGTCCAAACCCAGGGGGGCTTCGGACCAAGGTCAGGCCAGGGGCTCTTGGCTGACAGAGCCTGCAGCTGAGCCCCCGGGAGGGGGGAGAGGGACATGGGGCTGAAAGGGACTTAGTGGTAGGGGTGGGGCAGGGCGGGGCTGGGGCCTAGTGAGAGAGATCGCTCTAGACCTAGATCCAGGCCACCAGGCCGTGTCTCCCGGAGTATGGCTTTCTGGGCAGAGGTGCCCGCCCTCACCTCCTACAGACGGGACAAGGCAGGGGGTCCCCCTGCGCGGGGCTAGGGGCTCTGCTCCAGGCCCTGCCTGCCCCCTCCCCGCCCGGCCCCGAACCGCCAGTCACACGGTCACTTCCGTCTTGCTGGCCGTGTAGCAGGTGTGGTGGCCCGGGATGTAGTGCAGCTGCTCCACAGTGTTGTGTCTGCGGGAGGCGAAGGCCTGGCGCTTGGCGGCCGTCTGGCTCTGGCCCAGGGTGGCATAGGAGTTACTGGAGGCACTGGGATGGGAGTGCATCTTGGTCATGCGGTAGCGGTCCAGCACGGGCGTGGACACAAAGACGTCCGTGTGCGAGATGGCCCGCGACAGGGACTGCTCGGGGAAGGCCGTCCGCTCCGGGGACAGCAGCGGATCCTGGGAGTGCAGGCGCTCGGTGGAGAGCAGCTGCTCGTCGGACAGAATTCGGTCATAGGGCAGGCCGAAGTCATCCGGCAGGCCCCGCTCCGGCGACAGAACCCTGTCCTGGGACATGGCCCGGATGGGCCGGCGGGGCCGCTCCCGCGGTAAGGGCTTCTGTTGGGACATCTGGATGACATTGAGGGGTAGGGTGCCGCGGGCGGCCAGGTCAGGCAGATGCCGCCTCCGCATGTAATACTCGTCAGCTTCCTTGTCAGCTGGGGAGAGAGACGGAGAGAGCGGGCGAGAGCAGTCAGCTGGGGTGACAGTGTGACAGACAGCACAGCTGGGACCTGAACTAGGGCCCGGCAGCCCAGACAGGTGGCGTGCAAACCACTCCCCAGGGGTCTTGTTAAGTGCAGATTCGGATTCGGACCTCCTGGCCTGGGGTGGACCTGAGAGTCTGTCTCTAACCAACTCCCAGGCGGTGCTGATGCCTCTGGTCCAGGACCACCTTGAGTCACCAAGGGTGGAGGGGCTTCCTCAAGGTCCCTAGGGAGCTCAAGGCAGAGCTGATGGCACAGCCAAGCCCCTGAAATCCTGCTTCGACCACCTGGTGGTCCCGAAATAGACTGGGTCTTGCTGAAACGTGGGGGGAAGGGGGGGCAGTTGGTGGCCTTCTGATGAGGTTCAGAGCCTCTTTCTAGGGAAGCTGGGTTGCAGGACCAGACTCTCGCTACAATAAAGTGTAAGGTGCTCCAACCAAGAGGCACTTGTGAAAACGCTTAGCTGGTAACTTAGGAACATAGTAACACCTCCCCTGGAGTAACAGCCAGTGCATAGGAAACCAACACCCGCCTGTAGTTCCAGAATCAAGCCTACACCCGTGTACGCACAGAATCAAGCCTACACCCACGTCGCGTGGGCCCACAACATGGCCAGAACCATCCTATATGTGGAGCTCATTCAACACTCCACCCTCCTCTCCATCCAGGAGGTCCTCCCATGCTCACAAGGATTGCTACACCCTTACATTTACCCACACGCACAAGCCTGCTTTGCCCCAAATTTCAGGAACAAGGTTTCCTGTAGTTTTCGAAACCTTTGCAGAATTTGGCAATTCTGACTGCTCCCCGGTTTTCCCAGAGAGTCACGGATGGGTAGATTCTGCCTCCCTCTTCCCTGCCATTCACGGAGTCCTCAGATCTTCAGGGACCCCCACTTCTAGCCATAGAAGCTCACCATGGAGGTGACTAATGTAGATCCAGGGGATGGATTCCATAAGGGCAGATTACATAGCATCAAGTAAAGACTCAGACCCACAGTTGGGTGGTTATGAAAATAGACCCATGAGGACTTGGAGGCAGAAAGTCTACGGGTCAGAAAGCTAGGAAAGAAGAGCTCTCCTCTTATGTGCCTTGTTGACACTGTAATGGGTCTTAATGGGTCTTAGGTCTATCCCTGTCCAGACCCTCCCTGGACTCAAGTGGCAGAGCTGGGATCACTGGATGAACGGAACTCCATGATGAAATGGGGTGTGTGCATAAGAGTGGGGAGTCTTGGGTTCTCAAGACAGTGTTGGCTGGCTTAGGGAGGGAGCTGATTTCCAAAGCCTAGGAGGGATCTCAGAAAAATCTCTGGCACTGGTAGCCTCCACTCCAAGATAAGATGGAGCATGAGGAAGGCCCATGGTTTGAAGATGGTGGGTGCTGGGTGAGGCTGGGGAAAGGCTTTCTCTTGCAGTTTAAACTGGTACGTGAGTTGATGCACTGCCTTCCACGGGAACATGGGTCTGAGGATTCCGTGGCCTCTACTCTATCTTTGGGAGATGGATTCTGGCCATAACGAACAAACACAAGGGGCTTCCTGTCCTCTTCTTCCATGCTACACCTTTCTCTTTATTCTTGAAACTCCATGCCGGTCCCCTCGGGTGTACGGCAAGAGAGAGAAACACAGGAGGATGTCACAAAAGCCCCAGAGGAAGACCCCAACCCTGAGGTAACGCTACTTACTTAGCCTCTTCAGGGATGAGTACTTGCTGGGGTGGCTCTTCATTGCAGACTCATAGGATGGGGGCAGGTGGGCCAAATTCTGGAAGGATCTGGAGAAGGAGAGGTCATAGGGCTCCGTGGCTGACGTCAGGATGTTGTTCATCCTTGGCTTCTCTGCAAAAGAAGGGGCGGGTGCATTGCATTAGCGAGGACAACGAGCAGGCAGAAGGGGAGGATCCAAGCTCTATCTCTCGCTCCTCATCCTACTTTCCTGGCCCCCTGTACTAGGACACGGGTGGTGCTGGTGACTTGGTTTCCCCCATACTCAGTTCCAGTTGCCTATAAGACTGGGGACAAGTGCTGTTTTTGCCGTCACTGGCCATGCTGGTGGCCTAACCTTCCTTGAATGACAGGCTCCTCCCCGTGTGCCACTGTGCTGTCTGATGAAAATGTAAGCCTGATGGAGCTGAGGGTGGTCCTAAAATTATCTACGCTGGTGTAAAAGTTATGTCCTTTCCCTAATAGTTCTCAGGCTCAGGGGGGAAAAAAAAATCTCAATTTGAAATGGGGGAGGGTGACTGTGGTCTTGTCCACATACCCACAGAACGGGGTCCGGGACCCAGGTTCATTGAGACTCCATCCCACACTGCCCACCCCTCATTCCGTCCCTCATGTCACCCCTTATGCCTTGGGCCTCCCCAAGCCCTGTACCCGACAGGCCACTGTGAGCTACAAAGCTACTCCCTCCTCCTCAGGTCCTTCCCTGAAAGCCCCCCTTGGCTATCTCTGAGCCACTAGAAGAAAGAATGTAAGCAAAATGCTTAGCACATCATTCCCCTTTTCTCCTTCTTTCCCTGGAGATAGAGCCTTGAAATTCCAAAATCTGAAGACAGAGAAAGGAGTGTGTTCAATGCCAGACCAGGGGCGACAGAGCTGGAGAAGGTAGGAAAGAGAAGATGAATGGGTGATGAGGTGGACGACGCGTGAGGTGGATGAGCTGAGCTGGGCTCTGAGGACCACGTTAGGAAGAGCACGGGGGCCAGGGGGAGACAGGAGATGCAGGTATGGGTGAGGGGGTAGTTGGGAAGCAAGCAAGCAAGCGTGTCTTGGTGCTTGACTGACTTGATGAGTCTTAGCAAGAAATCAGCAGGCACTGCTGGGGAAACAGCGGTACCACTCCCCAAAATGAGGTGGGCAGGTAGCTCTCTCATTGCCCGTCTATCCTGTTTGGTTTGGGACTCCCAAAGAAGGGTCTGGCTGTGGCTCCCCATGCCTCTTGGCAGAGAGAGTGCTGAACTATAGAAGTCAGGAAATCTCTGAACTGGGAGACAAAGAGGAGCATTGCCAGGCTTGGTCCAAGGGCAGCCTCACTACAGGGAACTCCCAGCTTCTCTCTCCTTCCTGCCTTCGCTGGTACCCCTAAACCCTGGGGATGGAGCCAAGGGAGCCCAGCCAATGAGCTGGTGTTCATGCCAGCTCGGTACATATGTGAGGGGGTGAGGGACGCTCTACATCCCCGAGAGATCAGAACATGCTGTACAGAAAGAGCCTCCCTGGCACGGATCGGGACAGATGCCAGGAAGCGGGGTGCGCAGGAAGCTGGGAGTACTGCGATCTGGAGCTGGGTAACAGCCGAGGCTCTTGCTCCTACTTATTTACTTTCAGTGATGCTGGAGAAGGAATGAACTCCCCTCTGCCTATTGGCATCATACTCCCACTGAGGGCATCGCTCAGCTCACCCACTTCCAAAGGCAACATTTCTGGGTGCTTCTGCCCACCCTGCTCTGTCCTCCAACTCATGCTGCCGATCAAGGCCAGCTCTTCCTTGCCTTTGGCCTCCACCATGATTACCCCTGCCCCCTGCTCATGCTCTCTCTCACTCATATTGCAGTGTCTTTCCTTACTCGTTCTCTGCCCAAATTATCTCTTCGCTCAAGACTCTCGGCTCTGACGATGTCACATCTTTTCAGCCCCCGATGACATCTGGTCTCAAGCCCCTATTGCTTTTCCAGGCAATGCCACCCATTTTCATGTCTACGTGGTTCCTAATCACTTGACCTGACCTGGTCTTGTGGATCACCAAAGACTGCAATATTCTTGACAGCAGACACCTTGCCTTCCAATTTGTCTGATGCCTTCACAATGCATGGCCCACAACAGGAATCCAATTAACGCTCTTTGGTTAATCCAGTCGACACAGGCCACCTTCCCTCTTAATAACCTCTCTGCCAGTTCCTGGGGAAAGTGTAGCTTCTAATGAAGAGATGCAGAGAAAACCCTGCCTCCCCCAGGCTGTGAGCTGTTCAAGGGGCAGGGACTGGGTCTCAACTACCCTTGGACCCTTGCAGCGGGTGGAAAAAGAAGGGAGGAAGAGGAGGGATGAATGGCTCTCTTTCTGTACCCAGGAAGTGTTGGCTTCCTCTGGAGAAAACGGGCTCCCTGTTAGCCTTTCAGAAAGTTCAGGAGTGAGCAAAGCACTCCTCGCTAGCCTTTTCTGGCTCCTCTTCCTGCTGCTGCCTCATCACCGTGGGCATCCCCCCAGGCTCTCTGCTTCTGCCTTCTGCTTTTCTCTTTCAGCCTTCTTGCACCGACTGCCCCCCACTCACAGGGCGTCTGTTCCTGCTTCCATAGCATCACTTACTTACATCTTCAGCTGTAACTTCCCTCCAGGCTTCATGTCTGCATTTCTAGCCGCCTGCTGAATCCTTTTTCTTGACTACCCTATGGTCTCCAGCTTTACATGTCCAGATCCAAATTCACCATCGACAGCTCCGTCTCCTCTACCTGCTGGCTTGCTTTCCTGACTGGTTAGATTGCCTTAATAAGAACCCCCATTCTTCTCCCCATTTTGCTCACAGTTGACTCTCATCAACCGTATTCACCTCGTCACTAAGTTTTCTCAGCTCTGTCTACAAAATGTTTTATATCTGACCCATTCTTCTTTTCCCACGGTCCACATCACCACCGGTAGCTGCTGCTTCTTAACTGATCTCTCCAATTTCTTCCAGTTCTGGTTTCTCCTAGTCGCTACAACCTGAAACATCTTATTAAACTCTTGCTTTCATCGCATATTTCCACTAGGAGCCCAGCCCTAGAGGGGGACATCAAAATAGTCCACTTCTGTCTTCCTAATTATAATGCTCAACACCTCAATGCTGAAGCAGAGCATAATCTCACAGGAGAGTTGTCAGTCTCTCTGCCAAGTGAGCTGCAGAATTTATCTTTGTTTGGAGTTTCTCTCTCACTAAAATTTAACGATGTTTTCACTCCTTCAGAGCAAAGACAGCAGAATGACTGATGGTTCATAATTTACATGGCTGTCTTATGTTCTACCAAGTTCTGAGCAGATACCAAAAATAGTTTTTCTCTGCAGTTCCAGATGTTAAGTTGTGATCAAGAGGGTGTTATAAGAAGGACGTGTGGATTTTGTAAACCTCTGGCGCTACGCCCACACTCCTGTGCTCCACAGCCTTCACCTTCTTCCCCTGTCAAGAGGCTAACGCTCAGATCACCCAGGTTGGTTTTGAGTGTTATCAGCTCTCAGTTGGTTTGGGGGAGGATTGATGTAGGTTATGCCAAGTCACATGTCATTAGCAAATGGTACCACATGTAGACTTGGGCAAAAGGAGCATGCTTACTCTTTGCCCTGGACATATGGACTTTATGCCTGCAAGAAGTGATCTAGTGTGCACGTGAGAATGGGTTAGGAAAGGGTCTCCTTCCTTCCCTTTCGGGGCCGGAGATCACTCTGGTTTCAGAGACAGAACATTAGGAGACAATGGTCTAAGAGTGGGACTGAGCCACTGTGGGCCCCTTACATCTCCTGAGCTCCAGTGAGTCATGACCGTATGTCTGATGCCAGACGGGCATCAGCAGTCAGGATGGAGCCACTGGGGATGGGGATGGAACACGGAATGCTCACAGCCATCTCTCACCATGTGTAGGGGTCTGGGTAGGACTGCTTAAAATCGGATGGTTATACTGATGATCACCTGGAAATCATAGAAAAGAGATTTTTAAAGAAGAATTCAGGCATTCCATTGTTTCTCCCACACAGCGGCGCCTCTCTTGACAGCTAAGGTGTTAATCTGAGCCAAAGGAAGTCCTCCGAAAAAGCCTGGGCCCTCTGACGCCCTGGAAATGCGAAGGGCAGAAGGCAGTGTGTTAGGCGCAAAGAACCTTCCTCTGCTGTTTCTGTCTCTCTCCTCCTGCATCAGGGTATCCTCTGTCACCATGGAGACCCACCCACATCTGTGGATCTGGCTGACCAGCAACAGAGGTTGTTGGGGTGGAGGTGGGTGGAGGAGAAGGATGGGGACTAAGGGGCACTTGGCACGTATACGCACATGGGGTGGGGACTGGCCAGGGGACGTAGATCCTTTTGGGGGTAGGGGGTTGTAGGGCATCGTATGCCAGGAAGGGGATGCCTCTAACTTAAGGTGGTTGCACCTTTATGGGGCTTTGATTTGCCCTGAGTCTTTATACACGTGTGTCTGGGTGCATCCTGAGATGGGGCAAGCTGACGTGAGCTGTCCACTGCTTGCGATCAGGAGTCCTGAGTTCTAGGCTCTGTCCTGCCTATAAATAACACAGCCCAACGTTTCAAAAGCATGTATATTAATTATAAATGGCAAAGTCCACATTGATTGAACAAGTCACAAAATTAATGGAGTCACAGTTGCCAAGGCCCAGAGTTCAAAGTAATCTATAAGGTCTTCTTAAACCCAGTGACAGTGTGGTTTTGCCATGAAAGCACACTTGATCCCTGTGTTACTGCTTCATTTCAATAATTTTGCATTAAATTTTAACTAAAGCAAGGGGAAAAGGAGGCATGAAGTCTTTGATCTAGTTCGTCTAAACCGTGGATTACAGCCATGCCATCCTCTTGGGGCTAGAAGAGCTGTATCTGTTTCCTTATATTTTGCTTTGAAACCATCCTTTCTACCCTTGTCATCATGGTCTTTGGCTGCTCACTATAAAGGTTTTCTCACCAGATCCCATTTCCTCTTGTATTCTAAATATACTAGTGAGTGCTTCATGAAGGCTCTACCTTCTTACCCAAACTGGTAGTTCTCAAAATTACACCTCTCCTCGAGAGGTCTGTCTGGTGTGGAGGGTTCGATTTTAAATTGCTTATGGACATGGCCTTGAAATTCCTGCCCTTAGCCCAAACCATCATGTCCCCAAGTGAGCTCATCATCCCATTGCTTTATCCTCCAATGGTCAAGCTTCTCTCTTTCCAGGGCACTAATGTTCCATGGGCTTGAATGTAAAGCTTAATTCATGGTCCACCATTTCCCTCTCTTCATCCTCCATATCCTGTGAGTTCCCCAAATCCTGTTCCTTTAAATCCAGGCCTATAATAGATATTTTTGTCCAAATTTCTCTTAGCTCTAGTCCCTGGCCATTTCCAAGACGAATCATCCTGTGTACTCCTACTAGACAAAATTTCCCATACCAATGGAATCATGACATCGTTCCTGACTCTAAATAGTCACAGACAGCTATCCAGTGGGGTGTAGGTTTGAGCAACAAGCCAGACTTTCTCACATAGAGATATTCTTCCTTCCCAAGACAGAATATTAAGTTATATCCAGGGGAAAAAAACCATTTGCCAAAGGTTGAATCAATTCCACACTGGACCTGGGTTTAAGCAAGAGGAGAGAATCCAGGAAGGGAGATAATGGATAGATTTCTTCCCCCTCTATTTTTGCTTGTCCTCCAGAGGCAGGTAAAAAACAAACCTGTCTCCTTGCTTTCTGTTGTTATTTTTTTGGTATATTTGTTTTTAGGCAGTATGGTGGCATCAAAGAGATAGCTACAGCAAACGGAAGAATCCAGGTGGAATGGTGGACAGTGGCAATTACAGAGAAACATTCTTAATCTTCCATCTCAGAGTCTAGGTGCCACCGAGGAAAGGGGGATCGATTCGGGTTCAGTTAATAATTCCTGATCCCCAATTGTGCTCTGCGCTCTGTGCTAAAGACGTCAACATATATTCTAAAAAACCAATCTGTATAATGACTTTGACTGGAATATATATTATTGGTCTACCAATTTCCAGACTCTGTCAAAAACTCCTCAAATATCTTATTTGAAGCAGTCTTTATAATGTTTCTTTACAGAGGAGTTTGCAAGCAGGGTAAATGTCTTGAATTAAGATATTTTGTTTACAAGATCAATGCTCTTCCCTTTGTTTGAATTTCACTTCAAATGTTTTGCTGACATTTAATTTTTTTCCTACATTGGCATCAAGGAAAGAAATTTAAAGTATGAAGACGAAAATTAAAACTGTCTTAAAGTAACCACCATGACACTTTGTTATATTTCCTTTTGTTTCTCTGCCCCCTATAAATTACTATGTGTGTTTACACACACACACACACACACGCGCGCGCACGCACACACATTGCAATGAATTACCTTGTGCATTTTTCATTTTGCACAAGACAGAATAAGATTTGAACTCTTTTTTAAAAAATATTTTTATTTATTTCTAGGAGAGAGAGAGAGACAGCGTGAGCAGGGGAGGGTCAGAGAGAGAGGGAGATACAGACTCTGAAATAGGCTCCAGGCTCTGAGCTGGGAGTCAGCACAGAGCCTGACGCGGGACTCGAACCCACGAACCGCGAGATCATGACCTAAGCGAAAGTCGGACACTTAACCGACTAAGCCACCCAGGCGCCCCAGATTTGAACTCTTAAAATGGAGAAAAATACAATGATTTGATCCTCACATTTGTGCAAAACAACAAATGTGTGAGGTTATTCATTGTGACATCTTTATAATAGCAAAGAAAAGGAAGAAACCTAACTGTTCATATGCATATGTACATAGACACATACAGATAAATATGGATAATTTCCATATACGTAAGCTTGCAATATATGCTACTTTTAATCTGTTTTCTTTATACTTAATGGACAACATACCTTGAATACAGTTTCTTTTTTTAAGATTTTTTATTTTTAATTTTATTTTTAATGCTTATTTATTTTTGAGAGAGACAGAATGAGAGCAAGGGAGGGGCAGAGAGAAAAGGAGACACAGAATCTGAAACAGGGCTGTCAGCACAGAGCCTAACGTAGGGCTTGAACTCACGAACTGTGAGATCATGACCTGAGCCGAAGTTGGATGTTTGACTGAGCCACCCAGGCGCCCCTTGAGGTTTTACCCTTAAGTAATCTCTGCACTCAACATGGGGCTCGAACTCACAACCCTGAGATCAAGAGTCACATGCTCTACCAATTGAGTCAGCCGGATGCCCCTTAAATACATTTTCATGTTTTGAAATGTTCCTTGAAATATTTTATATGGTTTCATAATAGTAATTCTATAGAATACAGTGTATATCTATATTTATGTTTAATATGTTTATTTAACAGATACGGTTAAGCATTCCCCTCTTATTGTATGTTTAGATTGTTTAAAAGTTCAATAACGTTACATCAACAATCTCAAACATTGATCTTTAGCTGTCTTATTTCCTTAGACGAATAATAAAAAGCAGTCTTTCTAGGTCAACATTTTGCCAATTGGCTGGCCACGCGATAAAGTGGGTTGATAGATTTCCTCGCACTGAGCCATTCATCTCTTCCTGGGAATTTTCTTATTTGATTTTGGTGGTATTCTTTCATTACAACACTGGATTCTATTTGCATATATTTTATTTAACTCCTATATATATACAAAGAAAATCTGTCTTTTTTTGTGCTAACATACCAAGTTTGTTCATCAAGATAAATGATTTTGTAAAGTCAGGTGAATAACATTCCATTTTTCTGTGTGTCCTGAAACTGTTCATATAGCACATGGGACGCTTCTTCTTTGGAAGTTTGAAGGAATGTGGTAATAGAGATTTCTGGTATCTTTTGAGGAACTTAACCTGTTAGGACCATAGTAGGACTGACTTTACTATTTCATTGACTGTGCAACAACGAATTTGGGAGATGGATGTTGTTACGATCATTAGCTTAGAGTTAGGGAAACTGAGGTTTGGAGAGACTGAATAATTGGCTTAACAGGTGAAGCCTGGGATGGCAAACCCAGATGGGTTGGCACGTTAACCATTACTCACACTGCTTCTCACGCTTGGCAACATTTTCTTTAGAAATTAATTCAGTTTTCTAACTCTAAATTTAACTTGTAATTTCTATTTTTCTTAAACATATCCATTGGACATTTTTAGCTTTATTAGCTCAACACTATACCACTCCTCAAAAAAAAAATAACCCTCTATATATGAAATCCGAACCCTTTTCTTTCTTTTTTTTTTTTTTATAGTTTATTTTTGAGACAGAGAGAGACAGAGCACAAGTGGGGGAGGAGTAGAGAGAAAGGGAGACACAGAATCTGAAACAGGCTCCAGAGCCCAGTGCAGGGCTCGAACCCACGAACCGTGAGATCACGACCTGGTCAAAGTCAGACGCTTAACCGACTGAGCCACCCAGGTGCCCCCCCAACCCTTTTCTTACTCTTAATTTTCTGTGCTAATGTTTCTTGGATCAGCCATTTATTAATATTATTATTCTCTTTCCAAGAACTACCCCTTATACATATCAATTTGTTTATTATTATTATTTTTGGCCTTCAAATCATTATTTTATGCTTTTGGACTTGGTCATTTCTGCCTCCTAATTTTCTTTGGTTTGGTTTGGTTTTGCTTTCTCATTTCTGGGCTCGAATCTTTAGTCCGTTCGCCTTTCCTCTTCTCTGTTAATAATATAAGGTCTTTAGCTCCTTCTCATGAGTGTCAAAACACAGTTTTCTTATGGTTGCAGCATCCTAAATCATCAGTAATCGCATCCCCGATTTTCCCTCTGACCCAAAAATTCTTCAGTAGAGTTCAGTAGAGTTGTTACATTTCGAAGAATTTGGGTGTGTTGGTTTGCGCTTTGGCCGTTAATTTTCTGTCTTACTGTATCGTGGTCAGAGAACAGGGCCTGTGCACTCTCTGCTTTGGGGGATTTATTGAGATTTCCTTTGTGGGCTTCTCTAGGATCAATTTTGATAAATGTTTCATGAGTACTTAGAGAAGAGGTATATTTTCTTTTTGGAGAGTACAAAATTGACATAGATCTATTAAATCAGACACATGAAATACATTATTCAGTTCTGTTCTATCCCAATTCATTCACCGCCTATTTATTCTTTCAAGGACTGAGGGACGTGTACTACGTTGTCCCTGTCATTTTTCTCGTGGTGTTTGTTACAGAATTGGTTTTCCGTATTTCGTAGCCACATTATTTCGGCACAAAAAGGCTCATGGTGCTCATGTCTTCTTTGCAGCCATCCTCTTTATCAACTAAATAACACTAAATAACCCTTTCTGTCCTATTTAATGCCCTTTTTTGTCTTTAAGTCCCCTTGATCCGATATTTATATTGCCAACCCAGCTTTCCTTTTGTTTGCATTTGCCTGATAAACTTTGCCTATCCTTTTATATCTAACCTTTCTGTGTCATGTTGTTTTATGCTCTCTTGACAGAGCGTATGGTTTTTTTAAAAAGAAAACCTACCTTATGTGCTTTGGCATTTTCTGGGTTGCCTCGATTGCTAGAAGCAAGTCCTCCCACTCAGAAATCTGTGCTCCCTTCTATCATGCCCCCACCTCCGACCCCGGCTCTAGTTGTATGTGACATGACCCTGCTCCCCTTCACACAGCCCAGACTCTAGGTCATGGTTGATTTGACCAGGTGTGAATACCTGACTCAACCTGGGCCCATTAGAGCTCCTTTTCCAGAAATTGGGGATCATTATAATCATCTGCATCATTGGGCCCATGGCATGTAAACTATGTAGCTATGGGCAGTCTTGTAGATTTGGAAGGGAGAAGATCAGCCTTTGAGACTGCGGCACATTATAGTTTACAAAAACAGCCACACTTAGAGTTCTAGTCCCCCATGCTCTCCCAGAGCATTAGAAGGAGTCGCCTCTCGATCTCCTTGAAACTGGAGGGCCTTTGTGACTGCCTCAGTAAACATACTGCAGCACGAGGAATACTGTATGGCTTCCACATTTGCTAGGTTGCAGAGTTTGTATGGCTTTCGCCTGGCTCTCTTGAGGCACGCTCAACTTTGGAACCCAGCTGCCATGTTGTAAGGAAGTCCAAGCCACCTGCAAAGGCTGCAGGTAGGGGCTGGCAGCTCCAGCTAAGATATCTGTCAACAACCAGCATCAACTGGCAGACGTGTGAGTGAGGAAGACTTCAGATGACCCCAGGCCCCCGGCCTTCCAGCCGCTCAAGCCAAGACAAGCAGAGCAGAGACAATCTATACCCACTGATTGCAGGTTTATAAGCAAAATGAATGTTGTCTTTATTGTATTACTTTCTACAATGGAAAAAAAAATTTCTCTGAGTTGCTCACATGCAACTCAAAGACAGAATACAGATATCTTGTATACCCTTTAGCCAGCTCCCCCAGTGGTAGCACTTTGCAAAACTACAGACTATATCAAAACCAGAATATTGACATTAATGCAGCCAAGATATAGAACATTTCCACCACTAGTTGGATTCTTCCTGTACCACTTTTATAGCTACACCTATTTCCTTCCTACAACCACTCCCCCGTTAACCCGTGGTCACCATTAACCTGTCCATCACTTCTATACTTGTATGGTTTTAAGAATGTTATGTAAATGGAATCATACAGTATGTAATCTTTGGATTGGATTCTTTCATCAGGTATAATTCACTGGAGATGCACCAGGTTGTTACATGTATCAATAGTTAATTACTTTTTATTGCTGAGTAGTAAATATTCCCTGATCTAAGTGTACCACAATTTACTTATTTTTTGGAAGGACATCTGGCCCATTCTCAGTTTTGTGGTATTCTAAATAGAGTTGCTATAAACATTCATGTGCAGGTTTTTGTGTGTCAATGTGTCTTCATTTTCTAGGATAAAAGCTTAGGATTTTGCTCCTAAGCATTGGATTATGTTATGGTTATATGTTTAGTCTTTTAAAGAATCTGCCAAACTGTCTTCTGGAGTGGCTGTACCATTTTACATTCCCACCAGCAACGAATGAGTCATCCAGTTTCTCCACATCTTCACGAGCATTTGGCGTTGTCGTTATTTTTTATTTTAGGTATTTTTAGTTAGCTCTGATAGCTATGTAGTGATATTTCACTGTGGCTATAATTTTCATTTCCCTAATGGCTAATGATGTTAAACATCTTTTCATGTGCTTATTTTTCATCTGTATATCTTCTTCAGTGAAATGTCTCTTGATTACTTTTGCCCACTTTCTAATCAGATAGTTTGTATTTTTCCTATTAAATGTTGAGAGTTCTTTTTATAGCCTAGATAATAGTTACTTGTAAGATATATGGTTTGTAAATATTTCCTCCCAGACTGTAGCTTGTCTTCTCCTCCTTTTAAGAGGGTCTTTTGCGGAGCAAAAGTTTTAATTTTGCTGAAGTACAATTTATCAATTGTTTTCTTTTCTTTTAAATATTTATTTATTTTTGGGAGAGCACAAGTGGGGGAGGGGCAGAGAGAGGGGAGCAGAGGATGCATACATTATATCCCATGATCAGTATTAACATTATTGATACATAAAATTTTACATCTTTTAAAAAAGTTAAGCGAGGACATGAGAAAAAATACAGAAGTTCTCACATGAATCAAGAATTTATCATTTCCGGTGTTCTTCATTTCTTCCTGTGAATTTGAGTTAATGTCTGGTGTACTTTTGTTTTTTTCAGCCTGTGAAGTTTCTTTAGTGTTTCTTGTTAGTCAGATCTGTTATCAGTCTTTGTTTACCTGAGAATGTCTTTATTGCACCTTTACTATTGAAGGTCAATTTTGCTGGGGCGCCTTGGTGGCTCAGTCGGTTAAGCCTCCAACTCAGTTTCGGCTCAGGTTGTGATCTCACAGCTTTGTGGGTTTGAGCCCTGCGTCAGGCTCTGTGCTGTTGGCATGGAGCCTGCTTGAATTCTCTCTTTCCCTCTCTCTCTGCCTCTCCCCTATTTGTGCCATCTCTGTCTTTCTTAAAATAAATAAACTTAAAAAAAAAGAAGGTTAATTTTGCTGTTACAGAAATCTTGGCTGACAGGTACCTTCAGGACTTCCCATGGGTCTTCCCAACTACGAGTGGTTTGCATTGCCTTAGATGAGAAGTCAGCCACTAATTGCATTGGTTTTCTTCTGTATGTGGTGAAAGGGCGGTGATGTCATCTGATACAGTAGCACAGCTACCAATACTCACAACCTGCCCCATCAAGGCAGGACCTCTATGCTGACTGATCTCCTGGGAGGCTGGGAGAAGCCCCAAGAATGTCATCAATTCTCTACTCCTCCCTTAAATGCAGCAGTTTTTCACGCATAAATGCTTCTCACGCACCGCAAGCTTTTTTATTAATTGTCCAGATTACTGAAGTGACTGTTTTGGTCAATTTTATGCAGCTTTGCAGTTACTTTATGGGGACAGGATTTGCTAACCTTCTCACTGAGCCATGGCCAGCTTCACCCAGGTACCCTCCCCAGTTCCCTGCTTCTCTACCAGGCGGGTGGAGTCCCCCAGGTAGCCTGAAGACCTCAGTGGTCAGCGAAAGTGATGCTGGGGGGAGATCAGGAAGAAGGGAGTGTCTGGCTGGGTCCTTAGTCTCTGGGGAGCTTAAAGGTGTTTTCAAGCCTTTTGGTATCAGTAAAATCCCCAATACATTTTAGGCCAAACATTTTGTATCCAGGGAGAATGAGATCTGTGTCCAGATGTCATACTCACTGGCACATTTTAATAGTTAGAATATTGGGCGGGGAAAGTCATTTGGTATAGAAGATATTTCCTAGGACCACCTAATGGGCTCCAAAGTTTCTCTACCCTGAGATAAAGGGAATTACTTGCTGCTATAAACTGACATATTTTCAGAAACAAAGAGAAAGATTCCACATGGCACTTTTTGCCAGCCTTGCCTTAAGTGCAAGCTCAAAGGCCCCCTCTACATCCTTTGGGTTGGCAGTAGGCAACAATGATTCCCTGTGAAGACCACCTTGTGCTCACGTCAAAGCAGGCACTCAAGGGTATATCTCTAGAATGGTGTTTCAGAAACTGGTCCCAGGAAATCTTGTGGACTCTTTGGAGGTACCTCAAGGACCCTGTTTAAGAATAGAGTCTAATGGGTGGTGTTTTAACACTGCTCACCCCCTCCCCACGCCCCAACCCCCAACCCTTGCCTCACCCAGAGCGGCTTGGTTTCTGCCTGTTTTCCATATTGGTCTTTTACCTAAGATTTCATTTGAGGAAACAGCCCCAGTGTTTTTAAGTTTAAAATCTACTGATCAAGGTCAGCTACTTCATTTTGCAGGTGAAAAAAGAGGCCCAGTAAAGTGAAGTGACCCACCCAAGATCACGAAATTGGTGGCAGAGAAAGGACTAGGCCTTAGGTTGTATTGTTTCTTGACACATCATTATCTGAAAGCTTGTGTTATTTACAAAGTCTCTTGTGTTTTCCAGCAGAGGTCCCAAGGAGCTGTGCACTTTCTGGTGCCTCTGCTCCTCTACACTAGCTGCACTTGGCTGTCAGTGTATATCCGGCTTCCCAGACATACTTACTCCGAATTCTGGGGGTGGGGAGAGAATGGAGAGTGGCTCTGAATAGAAGAAGCTTTGGATTCTACATACTGTATCTTTCTTTCCTCTTGGATATTCACCAGGCATGTTAAAGGGGGGGATGAGAAGTCAAGTCATAAATTATCCATCTTCTTAGTTACTTGACATAGAGAATTTTTTTCCACCTAACACACTCAGGGTGCAGACAGGAAACAGATACACATCCAGTTGGGTATGTTAGGGGAACTTTAATAAAGGGACTATTTTCAAAGGTAGGAGCAGAATGTAGGGAGCCTATAAGGAATAGTGCAGTGCCCGGGGACTAGTAAGAGTTGGGGTGCTTATCCAAACTGGGCCTGAGTGTTGAAAGAAGGACGTGGCTTCTGGAACCCAAGGGGGGAGGGAGCTGTGTGGACAGGGCTCCCTGCTCTTTGGTTGAGGGTTACAGACAGGCTCTTGTGAATGTGCCATGAGGTAGCTTAGGAAATAGGTACCCCATTCCTTTTTCTTTCCAGGATTCCCCATTTACCAAAGCCAACTATCATCCATGACGCAATCCACGACGTTTAGCACCCAGGAGACTGAGTAGGGTAGGGGGTCGATGCAGAGGGTCCAGTGGAAAAACTGTCCTGTGCAGACTTATTATGTCACTCTGACAAATGCTACTGTGTTTCGTTCTGAAGATGGTCTATGGGAGTTTGGGCA
This sequence comes from Hyaena hyaena, assembly GCF_003009895.1. Classification (NCBI taxonomy): domain Eukaryota; kingdom Metazoa; phylum Chordata; class Mammalia; order Carnivora; family Hyaenidae; genus Hyaena; species Hyaena hyaena. The sequence goes on from NW_024080689.1 coordinate 849,328, forward strand.
GATGGTGTTCTAGGTAATGGGTGGAGTTTTGGGGGGTGTGGGCAAGTAGGTGAGGATGAGAAAGGGAGAAAGGCAGAAACTGTGATGTACAAAGACAAGGAAGGCTAACGATCCCAAGATTGTTTCTGGAGCTCCTCTGATGTGCAGACAGGCTGCTAGATTTGGCATCCTGTCTCTCCCTGGACTTATCAACAGATCTCATCTCCACTCCCTCAATTACCTGTCTCCCCCTCTCCCTCTCCCTTCAGGAAGTCCTGGGCCTTGTCACAGTGCCCAGCCAGGGCCATCAGCCTCCTGATGGATTGAGCTAAATAACATAACAATTAATTAGCGCCCAGGACTCATCGATCGATGCACTGACAGGACTATAAAGTGACAAAACAATTTCCGTTTGAGTGCCAAGGCTGCTTGAAGGAAGCGGAGAAGCAAGGTGGGGCCCTCTGCCCACTGAGAGCATGGGAACCACCAGCAGTGAATAGATCTCTTAGAATCGGAGCGTCCACCTTCACCACTGCAGCCGTGAAGGTGCTGGAGCTGACGGTGAGTGTCCTCACACTGGGGTCTGGTTTAACTGCTGTAGGGGAATTGGCCAGGCTCCTCTGTGGAGCTGATGAACTGCGGGCGGGTATGTGTGCCCATGCACTTATGTGCCTGTGCATTTGCTCACGTGTGTGTCTGGAAGGGGAGTGAGTGAAAGGGAAGAAAGATGAGTTATTGGACATCCCCGGTGACAGATTTAGCAAAAGCAATTTCTGTCACAGTGAGTTACAGGAAGGTTGTGGGAGATGATACCCAAAGACATAAATGATGGTTCCATCAATGGGGAGCTTGAGACAGAACAAGGAGGTAATATGCATATTAGTTCTAGATTCTCAAGTCTTATGCTCCATCACCACATTCTGGAATTACCATGGTAAACATCCAGAATTCCTCCCTGCCTCCAGTCTCTGCTCTTGTGGATCTATCTTACACACTCCAGCCACATTAGTCTTTCTTTTATTTATTTTCTGTTTTTTTAAAGATGTTTATTTATTTATTTTGAGAGAGAGAGAGAGAGGAGAGAGAGAGAGAATCCCAAGCAGGTTCCATGCCGTCAGCACAGAGCCCATTGAAGGGTCAGATCTCATAAATCATGAGATCATGATATGAGCTGAACTCAAGAGTTGGACACCCAACCAACTGAGCCATCTAGACACCTTTAGATTAGTCTTTATTAAATACTAATTGCATCCTAGCCATTAGCTTGCAAATACCATAAACTACTCATAGGTTAAAACTTAGACGCCTAAGGCCAAAGATTTTTGAATGAATCTGCTGAAGAATCACCTGAAGAACTCATTAAGAACTTCTGGGACCCTCCCCCAGTCCCTGAATTATGATTCGGTGATCTGAGAAATCAGCTCCAGGAATCAGCACTTCAAAAGCATCCTAGGCGATTACTTCTGCAGCTGGAATCAACACCATCATCTGTCAGAGTCACTGTATTTTCAAAGCTGGGCATGGTCTAGGCTTGGTTCATCTCACCCAAAACGCCAGCACCTTGTACGGACTGGTTCCCCTCTGCTGTCCCCAATGCCCGTCACCACCTCAGTGCTTTGCTCAGGGACATCTTCCACCTGGATCGTTCTTCTTCTCCTTACTTCCCCCTCAGAACCCTTCCAATCCTCGAAGATAAAACTCCAGCTTCGTCTTCATAAAGTCATCCCCAAGCCCTTCAGTGCACAGGGATGTCCTTGCCCTTCTGATAGCTGATAATTTATTTACCACCGTCATTTGCTTTCGGTGTCTAATCGCATATAATTTTGCCTTTTTGTTTCTCTCTCTTTCAGAGATCATTCAAAACTTTTGCCTGTGAGGCCCTTCTCCCCAACTATTTTTTTTAAAATGTTTTATTTATTTCTAGGAGAGAGAGAGAGAGACAGCGTGAACAGGGGAGGGTCAGAGAGAGAGGGAGTCACAGACTGAAACAGACTCCAGGCTCTGAGCTGGCAGTCAGCACAGAGCCCGAAGCGGGGCTCGAACCCATGAACCACGAGATCATGACCTAAGCGAAAGTCGGACGCTTAACCGACTGAGCCACCCAGGCGCCCCTCTCCCCAACTATTAATAAATACATTGAACATTTCTGGAGGTGGAGAGCAATCACACTTCTTTCACATTTACCTTAATGCAATACTCCCCAAGCTGGGCTCCTTGGAGGCCCTGGTACAGGTTTGTGAATGATGAATGAATGAGTAACTGAATCAAGTCTTGAGGCAGAAGAAATGGGCAAGAGGCCATGGTGATGATACTTGATTGCCTGTCCCACTTTCTAGGCTCTTATTCTTCACCCTCTTCATGCTCAGAGTGGCAGATTTTCTGGGCCTGTAGCCAGGCTTGTGGGCTGTCACATTTTAGATGTGTCTGAGTATAAGTGTGTTGGAAGAGTAAGGCACCCCTCCGTCCCCACCTCAAATCCAGCCCACGTTTTCACTGCTTCTTGAGGATTAGTTGACCCTCTACTGTGACACCACCCTTGTCATCTTGGTGGAATGAAGAGGTCTGTGATTCCCAGTGTCGGAAGGCGGGACGCTTCCCAAGGTGACTGGTTCTCTGCCAATGACCTTGTGAGGTCATCCATTCCCATGCTCCTGTCCATTTCCCTCTCCTTCTCTACGTCTTGGTCTTCTCTTATGTTAGAGGCTTAGACTCAGGGTCCCCTGGGTCCTACCCCTGGGAGTCTGGCTTTGTGTCACCACCTCCCCAGTGGGTCTGCTCTGCCTCCCCACTCCCGGCAAGGATTTTAATTTTCAATCTGCCTGGGTTGTCATGCCCACACAGGAAAACACTGTGTCCTCTGCCAGATTCACTTAAAAAGACAAACTTGAGGTTTCCCCGGGAGAGCTGCCTGCCACCTGCTGTGATCCGCTTCTTCAGGACAGCTTGGGCTCCCATGAGCCCAGAGGCACCGGGCTGTGTTTGTTCTGCTAGAGGGTTATTGTAATCACCTCAAAAGGAGGATTTACCCGTGCTTCTGTTCCTTCCAAGGGACTAATCATTCTCCCGGCAGTAAGGACCCAAGCAAATCCCTGAGAGCGATTGAAATCGTACGACTGGAGGGGCCCCTGGGTGGCTCAGTCAGTCAAGCATCCTACTCTTCGACTCTTGACGTGGGCTCAGGTCACGATCTCTCGGTTCATGGGATCAAGCCCTGCATCAGGCTTTGCACTGACAGCGCGGAGCCTGCTTGGGGTCCTCTCTCTCTGCCCTTCCCCCTCCTCTCAAAGTCAATAAATAAACATTAAAAAAAATCATGCCCATGGGAAATCAACCTTGGAAGGCCCTGGAACTACCTGGGAGTGGTATGGCATAAGATTGCCAGGTGTGCAATGAGGGGGATCTAGGAGATGGTGGGGTGGCTTTGGCCAAGCTGGCAAGTCAGGTGGGACCTTTGAAGTTCCCTTGGAAAAGGGGGTGTGGTGAAAGTCTATGGCAAATTCCAGACTCTCCTCACCCCCATCCATCCTACAATTGCCCTACAACAGACCTTGATCTAGGTGCCCAACACATCTCCCGGGTGACACACAGTAGCTCAATATCACAAAAGGTGACTCCAGTTAGAATAAGTAGAACAGAAAGGTGATTGATATTTAGAGGGCATGCAGTCTTTTGGGAAACCCCAAAATATCCCAAATGAAAAAAGTAGGTTACCAAAGGATCTGCATCTATTCGGTAACTACTGTGAGCTACGAGTGTGTCTGACATAGTTTCATATTTTTCTTCAAGAAGTGAATGTGTGTGTGTGTGTGTGTGTGTGTGTGTGTGTGTGTGAAAGAGAGAGACAGAGAGACAGAGAGAGAGAGAGATCTGGGTCCATTTGTAACCTTCACATTTGTTCTTTACATTACAATACCAATTAATTGGAAGACACTCTGAACTTGGCACCTGGACTGAGAACCATGTGCATTGCTACCCCAGCGTAAATGGAGTTTTTCTGTGTCTGGGCAAAGACAGTCATCTTTTTGTTACTACCAGTTACTGTGCATTCTGTCATACACTTAGTGTGCTAAGTAATTTACAAGTATCATGTCACTGAAACCTCACAGAAATCCTCTGAGGTCATTCACATTTTAAACATGTTTTTTTTTTTTTTAATATTTATTTATTCTCAAGAGACAGACTGTGAGCAGTGAAGGGGTAGAGGGAAAGAGGGAGACACAGAATCTGAAGCAGGCTCCAAGCTCTGAGCTGTCAGCACAGAGCCCAACGTGGGGCTCAAACTCACAAACTGCAAGATCGTGACTTGAGCTGAAGTTGGACGCTTAACCGACTGAGCCACCCAGGCACCCAGATCATTCACATTTTATAGATGACATCGAGTTGCCCAAGACGGCACAGAAAGTAAGTGGCTGAACCTGGATTCAAATTCACATGTGGGGACTCCAAACACAGTGGTCTTGAGCTCTATACTATACTGTCATTTTGCTAGAACATACAAATATGGACCCTTCTGCAACACCAGAGCAGGACTGAGCTCCAAGGGGGATCTCAGTTCTTTGGCTTTACATGCTGGTCACAAATGGCTGATACTTGGGAGAAAATCTCATACAATTCCTGATCTATAGGTCCTGTTCTTACACTTGTCCCATGCACCTCTAGGAACCCGGTTCCTGACTCAACTCAGAGTAATGCAGCCCTTGCCCATTGATGGCCATCTTCTGGCTTCCCAATGCAGCCCTTCTTAGTGGCCCAAAAGGCCACCATCCAATTGACACATACAGCTCAACAGAAGCCAGCCCCACTGCTGGGGACCCAGGAGATGGGGAGTTCAGGCAGGGAGTGCTCTCTTTCTGGGGACCATCATGCAGAACACTGCTTCCAGGCAATGGGGCATGACCCTCTACTGAACAATGAATGTGCTCAAGCTTGCTTTCCTGCCCATGGCCTTCTTAGAACAGTCCCAGCACATAGCCTCTTGCTGGCCTTTCTGTTGACAACCATCTGCATCATTTCCCTTCCTTACACTCGGATCTTTTCTCCCTATTGGCCATTTGCTCAGTTCTTATCTGTCCTTCAAGGCCAACTGAAAGATGACCTTGCCACCCCCTCAGCTGCCAGTGATCTGTCCACCCTGTTAACTCTCTTATTCTCTGTAATTTCTTGGAGGGAGGGGCATTTACTGCTTTCTACATTTTGTTATCATGACATAGGTACATGCCTTGTTGTCTCTTCTAACACAGCGGGTCTTTGTGATGGCTAGCGATAGACCATTCGTCTTTGTATTTCCCAAGTTGATGAACATAGCGCTTGCACTCAATAAACACCAATCGGATGAATAAATGACTCCACTATGCTGGGCATGTGGGAAGATACGAAGGTAGATCTGACACAATCTTTGTAGCACACAGTGGGCATCCAATAAATGTTTTTGAGTGAAATAATAAATACATGTATATATGATTGCAGAGGGTACCTAAAACATCTTGAAGATTTTTGTAGAGTATAACTAGGGAAGGCTTCATAAAGAAGGGCAGTCTTGAATGAGGCTATGAAAGAGATGCTATTTTTGGACTGGGGGATGGGAAATTGGAAAAGGGCACTTCTTGTATGTAAAGGAAGGTCAAGGCCAAAGAGTGGGAGAAGCACTAGCAGAACAGATGGTTCAGAGTAGGTAGAAGGTGGTGCTAGAGAAGGCTGAGATACAGGTGGGTGGGATGAGGTTAGGTCATGGCTGTTTTTAATGACAGATGAAAGGCTCCGACTTTGTCTTGAAAGATCATTGATTCCCAGATAGGAGGGTAAAATGACAAGGACCTTGTTTCCTAAGGATTCATCAGTGGGAAAGACTAGAAGGAGGATAGAAAATCAGTTCAGAAGTGTTTGGTACTAAATATTTGCATCCCCTCAAAATCCACTTGTTAGAATCCTAACCCCCAATGAAATGGTATAAAGAGGAAGGACCTTTGGAAGGTAATTGGGTCATGAGGATGGAGCCTTCATGAATGGGACTGGTGACTTACAAAAGAGACCCCAGGGAGCCCCTAGTCCCTTTCTGCCAGGTGAGGATACAAGGGGAAGTTGGCCACCTGCACCCTGGGAGGGGGCTTTCACACGCTGTCCCTGGTCTTGGACTCCCAGCTTCCAGAACTGTAAGAAACCAATCTCTGTTGTCTGTAAGCCACTCAGTCAATGGCAATTTGTTACAGTGAAGGGACTAAGACATGAGGCTACTGTGGATGGAAGGTAGGAGGTTAGGGAAGCTGAATCAACTCCGAGATTCCTTCTAGACTGAGGTGTCCATAATTTATGGTCCTCACGTTTAACGAGCAAAGGGCCACACAGAAGGTGTAAGGAGAGGTGGTAATAAGTGCTTGATCCCATTTCTTCACTGGGGGATTCATTCCTGCTGCTGGTTGGTTTGAGGACTTGTCGGGTGCAGACAAGGCAAAGCTCTACTGTGATGGTAGCCACAACCTGAAGCTGCTGTCCACACTCACACAATCTCTCAGGTCCCCGAGATGGCATCTGGGGCTCTAAATGAAATGCAAGGAAGGGCAGAGGAGGACAGATATGGCACCTTGTCTCCCTACTTTTTCCAGAAAGGCCACCTGCACCAATGCACCCATTTGCAGGTACCATGTGCTCAGTGGAGAAGGATGTGGGGGTCCTTTTGATAATACTCAGGAAAGACCCTGGAAATCACCGTGTGCTGAGAATTGGGGTAAGTGTGATGGGGAAGCCTGCAGATAAGAGGTAAGAACTAGTATTATCTCACGTTAGAGATGGGAAAACCGAGTAGCAGTAACTTGCCCAGATCTCATGGTTGTTGGCCAACGTGAATCCATACATTAGACCACAGAGCCTTCACATTAACCCTCACTAACCAGACCTGAGCGGCTCGGCGGTTCACCAGTGCCTCACAGTTGATCTTGTCATGGGCACATGTTGCTCAAATCAGTTCCTAAGACAACTGGAAAGGCTTTATTAGTCTCCCGGGAATCCTGACCGTATGAACACTGCCGTAAAAGAACAGCCATCAGCCGATACCCCCAATGGGGAAGAAAGGACAATTAATAAGTTTGCCATTTGCCCCATCCAATTGCGTCATGAAGCAGGTGTTCTTGGTAGGTCGAGAAACGTCTACCGCCATCAGAGTTCAACTCCTTTGCTAGGAAACGCATCCTTGCTTTGTTTATGAGAAATTCACACACCACCTCTCTTCCTCCTGAGTAGGGAAGGCTTTCCGCAAAGAACATCTTAAATAAATGATTGGCCTTAGCAGACGTGCCACCATCTGATGCCACGTCTCACTTCTGAAAACAGCTCCGGTCATTACCGCCTTTGACTATTTAAAAACTATCGTAATTGATGCCTGCAATTGCTGAAAGCCTAGAAAATGAAAACGAACTAAAGAAAGACGTGTATTTTTTTTTCTCCCAGAAAAACAGGACACTGTTGCACCAACTGTTCTGATTTTTCAGTGATACGATACTGTGACTATTTGTCAAAGTCAATCACGAAGGATCCTGTGATGATTGTAGATGGTAGCTTAGCAGTCAGCCCAGGGATGCACCCTTGTCGTTGCGGTAGTTTTGGCTTTTTTTTTTTTTTTTTTTTTAAACCATTTCCCTATGGTCGTATTCAAGTAGATTCCATTTCAGTGGTGTTTTCAACAATATTTTCATCTCTGCAGGCAGAACTCAGTGCATGACCTTGATTGCTTTCCCCACGGAAAATTTCTAGATTCAGAATTCCCAGGTGAGAGGGAGCATGCAACGTTTCAAAATTTTAGTTTAATTTCTTCTCGGAAATTCTGTGCTGATTGATACTTCTTTCGGTTCTGAGTGAGAGTGGGAGTGTTCATGTCCCCTCGCGCTGAGTACCCCTGGCTAGCACCTTTTCTTTTGGGGGTGGGGAGTGACTGGTTTTTGCCAAATTGAAAAGTTACATTTCACTGATTGCTAGAGAGATTAATCATTAACATTTTTTAAATGTTTATTTATTTTTGATAGAGAGAGAGAGGCAGAGCACAAGGGAGGGAGGGACAGAGAGAGAGGGAGACACAGGATCCGAAGCAGGCTCCAGGCTCTGAGCTATCAGCATGGAGCCTGACGTGGGGCTCGAACTCTCAGACCACAGGATCATGACCTGAGCTGAAGTTGGATGCTCAACTGACTGAGCCACCCAGGTGTCCCGAGATTAATCATTTTAAATCAATTTAAATCCCCCTATGTCCAACAGGGGAAGTATGTTTGATATATGTTTGATAGTTTCTTTGCCTCATTTCTTCCCCATTGGGATGCTTAACTTATCCTTGCTCTCTTATTAAATTTTTAAGAATTCCATCTCACATCTACCCCACGTAACATTTTCCCATTTAAAAAAAAATAGTCGTCTTCTCACTTAGTTTTTTGACTCGCACGTACCCTAAATCCTAACGCAGTCGAACTTTGTCTGTATTTTGCTCCGTGTTTTGTCTCTCTGGCAACTTATTAACTTACAATTCAGCAAGCAATTGCTGAGCAGAGCACCCCTGATGCTGGGGTGCGCTCAAAATCCCGTTCCCACAGGGCGCAAATATTGTTTCTCTTGTTCTTTTCCGGTTTCCCTTTTGGCAATTTTAATCTTCCATATACATGGAATTTATTATGTTATGTCATGAGATAAGAATTTAATTTATTTTAAAGTGGTTAACTATTGAATCCAAGGCAGACTTGCCTCACTTTTATGCAAATCCGTCTTAATCCTAGACCGAATAATTGCCTGAGGAGGCAGCCGCTTAGTGTGGCGCACAGGCTATTTAGATCAATGATAGCGAGGGAGGGTTGCTGAGCAGAGGTCTGCAGGATGAGACACATCCAGAAATGACTCTGTAGTTTTGAGAGCGTTTTGATAATAGAGGAACAACCGGGAGAAGTCAAGGCTTCGCCTGGGAATCGATCCTATAAAATATTAAGCAGCAGTTGAATAAGAAAGAGAAAGGACAGCTCAGCTGGATGGGGTGAAGACAGACTTCTGGGGGCTGCTGTCACTGGGGTCTATGGCCCAAGGACATCTCTTCGGGACTTGGACTTCAGCCGGGTGCTTCTGAGAGTCTCAGTGCCTTCCCTGTCGCCCCCACTCATCACCCCCGCGATTTCACGCTGTTTAGTCTTTCTGGTACCGCTCACAAGGTCTGAGTCATGGCATTTTTATTTTGCCTTTTAAGTATTTAAAGATCCTGTAGGGAGAACGCCCGTCTGTATTTTCACATGTGTGTGTAACATATTAAGTTTCACACATTTATGGTTCCAGAGGCTTTTTTGCTACTATTTTGTGAGATGAGCAAATTTAGGTTTTGGCTTAGAATTACATTATTATATTTATAGATTAATTTGGGGGATAATTGAAAATCTTCCCATTCAGGGACACGGTCTATGTCTCCCATTTACTTAAATCCTTTATTATGTGCCTTGCTAAATATTTGTTGTCTTTCTTAGAGAGATCGAGTGCATTTTTATACAATAACATTTATTTGCAGTGATTTCTTTGCTTTCTTGTTACAGTGGATGTAAGCGCCTGGCTTGGTAAATACTATCACGTCGCTGAAAACAATTTAGGGAATGTTATAACTTATCAAAATAAAATGTGGAAGTAATTCCTTATGACTTTACAATATTTAAAGTTTATTTTATTTTATTTTTTTGAGATAAAATTATTTTAGCTTATTTATTTATTTTGAGAGAGAGACAGAGAGAGCTAGTGTGGGGGGAACAAAGAGAGAGGGAGGGAATTCGTGAGGGGCTTGAACTCACAAACCATGATATTGTGACCTGAGCCCAAACCATGAGTCAGATGCTCAACCGACTGAGCCATTGGTGCCCCTTAAGATTTTATTTGTTTATTTTTATTTATTTTTAATGCTTGTTTATTCTTGAAAGAGGGAGAGACAGAGCAGGGGAGGGGCCGAGAGAGAGGGAGACACAGATCCGAAGCAGGCTCCAGGCTCTGAGCTGTCAGCACGGAGCCCGACGCGGGGCTCGAACTCATGAACCACGAGATCATGACCCGAACCAAAGTCGGATGCTTAACTGACAGCCACCAGGTGCCCGAAGGTTTTATTTTTAAGTAATCTCCACACTCAGCGTGGGGCTCCAACTCACGCGAGATCAAAAGACACATGTTCTACCAACTGAGCCAGCCAGGCACCCCTGAAGTTAAGTTTAAAGTTCTTCACTTAAGGACAAAACAAACTGAGAAACCAGCAAACGCACAAACAAACCTGAGGCTTGCTGACATATTTGGCAACGGGATCAGACAAAGTGGTCTAACTCGAAAGTGTACGGTAACCCAGGGACGCTTAAATCCCGAATGACAGGAGGCACCCACCTGTCTTCCTAAACACAAGTAACTGCCCTGATGTTTCACCTCAGACTCCTTTTTAGTTAGAGTCTGGCAGTGATTCCTCATGGCATAGCTGGGTTTTACAAAGAACCTAGAATTGGAGCTTTTGGAAATGGGGTCTGCTTCCAGGGTTGTGTAAGGACCATTCTGCAGGATGGACCCTGCCCCTCGCTAGCTGCTTGACCTCCATGAGCCCTCCAGTGAGATCCCACCTGCCTGGATCGGGTGGAAAGTGAATCCCATCTTCCAGAAGGGCGGCTCTTTACCAACCTAGGTTATACGCCTATTCCTTTCCTGGACACTTTACCCAAAGGATAAGCCAGCTTCTCACTCAATCAACCGTAGATTTGGGTTTCCCCAGACCAAGGGTTCATAGTAAGGATGGCGGATGCTAATCTTGGCCAGTCCGTCTCAACATCTAGAATATGTCATCCTGTTGTGTGAGGAAATCCATAAAGAAAACTGATAGATACAAAGGGATTTGATGGGCTTGTGGACAGTTAATCAGGTAAGGATCAGGCTTTGGAGTTTCACATATATTCTTGCTTTGGACAGAAATATAAAAGCCATACTGCACTATGACTATCGGACTTGGTAAAAACCTCCAGCTGAATGAGTTGGTTTAAATTTTATCTCATTGGTTACCAGTGTACAACTGGATAACTTGTCTACCTGCATTTTCACTCCTAGAGAGGAGAGGAGTGATCATTCGCTCTATAACTGGATGAATTTTTTTATATTCATTATTTTTCTCAGTTATTAAATTAGGAATTGCCTGATGGGAAAATTGGTCTTGCATAGGTAGTCACTGCCAGAAAGAATGACTTAGACCTAAAATTGGCGAATGATGGCCTGGGGGCCAGATCTGACCTGCCGCCCGTTTAGGAAATAAAGTTTTATTGGAGTACAGCTATATGACTCATTTACACACCGTGTAGGACTCTTTTGTGCTGGAATGGTAAACTCGAATAGTTGCGAGAGACACCGTATGGCCTGCAGAACTGAAATATTACCCGTTTGGCCCTTCCAAAAAAAAAAAAAAAATGTTTTCTGGCCCCTGATGTTAGTCACCTTCTCAAGTCATTCTTTTTCATAGGTAGTCTCTAATTCTTATCCGGTTTACCTAAAATCTCATAAAAGTTAGTTTATTCATTTCGTAAATTGCTTATTCCCGAAAAATACCAGGGTATGGGAGTGTTCAAACCAGAAAGTCTGTGTTGAGAGTTTTACTTTTCCTGGGGACGTGGCCAAACGCATTTCAGAAACCCTGCAAACTAACATGGTTGTGTCCCCGCTCTGTGGGACACAGGTGCGACGCTCTGTCTGCCCACCAGAACCTGTGTGAAGCAGGCGGAAAACAATGGTGTCCATGGGGACAGTATGTGGGAACACCTTTGACTCAGGTCTGTTGTGAGCACAAGGCTGGTATTCTCTCCAGTGTTCTTATTTTTACAAACAGACACAAACTGCTCCCAGATGCATTGCCTATTCCCAGATTCGGGCCCACACCGCCCAGAAGTAGTCCCTCGCTCACTACGATGCAATATTTATCAAAAGTTTGCTTGAAAGATACAGTACCAGGGAGAATCATAGGTGAAAATATATAAGCCATCAACTCATCCCGGTATTTGAAACCATATCTGGGCCAATCACATCAGCAGAGAGCAGGGAGCTGATGGCACATCACTTAGGTTTCCCGGCACTGGCTGTGATGCCTCAGTTTATAGAGAGTTGTTTGTGAATCAGCCCCATGAAACTCATCATTGAATATAACCTGATTCATTACATCCCAATATCCTCTTTGAGGAAACCGCTGGGAGAAAGTAGCTCGATCTTGACACCGATAAGCATACATCTCTTGACTGAGGGACATAAGTCCTTCGTATAGACATCACGGATTGCATACCCTGGAAGATTCTCTGGCTGGCTGCTGGAATGGCCAGATCAAACCCGCAGGGGCGTACACAACGGAGCTGTATGGTTTTGCTTCGTTCCTGCCTGTTGTCTCTTGCTTTTGTCTTACTGCCTCTGACTTTCGAGTCCTTTCCTGCTTTTGCAACACTGCTCCAATTCCCTCTGAGACAAGGTGGAAAATAGGTGAACCACAAAATGAAAGGGAGCAGTGACGGCACAAGTCTGCTGGACTTCCATGTGTTAGATGTGAGAGAACCTTCCACCCCTCGCTTCAGGATGTCGGAAGGTATAAGGAGTTACTTTGCAAGAAGGTGATCCAAAAGCAATAAGAGCTAAACCATCTCTAACCTCTTTTCTTTTAAACACTTTTTAAAAAGTTTATTCATTTTTGAGAGACAGAGAGAGACAAAACACAAGCAGAGGAGGGGTAGAGAGAGAGAGGGAGACACAGAATCTGAAACAGGCTCCAGATAATTTCTGAGCTGTCAGCACAGAGCCCGACGCGGGTCTAGAACCCACGAACCGCGAGATCATGACCTGAGCTGAAGTCGGATGCTCAACCAACTGGGCCCCCCAGGCACTTTATAACCTCTTTTCTTTTAAAAGGGGAGATTTTAAAAATTCAGGTCATAGAAATTAATATTGCAAACCCTTCAACAATTACATGAGAACAAGTAGAAAATAATAATAATTTTGAAAAACTATGTTGAAGCCCACTCCTCAGAGAATTATCTTGTTTCTTACAATCTGTCACTCATTTGTTATCCGTAAGTTCCCCTTGCCTCCTTTAGGACATTTTAGGACACTTTATCTTTTATAATTCTGGACCATATTAGTCTATAGAAGGAAGAAAAAAACCCAACAACTTATCTTTCTGGAATACTTATTGTGCTGCCCAGTTTGCCACAAGTTACTCTCTGATGATTTTAGGTGTTGCCGTTTTATAACTGAAGAGACAGGGATCAGGAGTTTTGGGGCCCTGTGAACCACACGGCACCTGTGTGTCCCCACCCTGCGGTTCAAGCTGGGAGCTCTGCACATTGTCTCCAAAGAGCTCAAGACCATAACTGTTTCCTCGTACCCCGGCCAGTAAGTAACTGCATGGAGAACGAAGCAGATAGGCACGAACACAGTGTACACATCGAGGCATCCCACTTTCCAAGCAGGTGCACACAGGACATCAGATGGGCATACTTAGCGCAATTAGTCAGACTCAGCCGGACTTCCGGCTGGTGGCTACAGCGTTGACTTCTTCCTCAAGGTCTGAGCAAATGCTGGCCACCCGTCGCTCAGGCACATCTATCTGCCTGGCTTGGAAAGTGACACATTTCTGCAGTGATCTTTCGGCATTTTTATTCAGCTACGCTTTCGGTTGTTTTGTCAGACTCCCTTTGCAGACTTTAATTGTCCCCCAGATGAAGGGAGGAACAGATTGTCAGAAATGAACACAACGGAGCAGCAGAACCCTAGTGCAAAGAAAGCAAATCCAACCAGAGCGAACAGAATGCTCCCCCCCTTTCCTTCTCTCTTCTCTTTCCCTTTCATCTCTCAGACTTCCCTACTCAGCTCTAGAACGTGCCCATTCACGTCCTCTGGGCTTGCTCACTAACAGCCTGGATTGATGGTGCCCAGAAAACTTGCCATCTGACTTTTTTAGAGGCTCAGAGAGCCCTCGGCATCAGTATCCGGGATGAAACCAGTATAAACATCTGCTGAGAGACTATGTTTAAACGTCGGTAAGAATATTCTTCACACACACACACACACAAAGAGAGAAAAAAAGAAAGAAAATCTATTCAAGAAAGGCTACAACTTGTTTTGGAAAATGGCTCTGAAAACAGGGAATTTGAGGCCATCTGTGATCTCAAGTCACATCTGGGGACTTGATAAGGCAAAGAAGCTTCTGGAAGCCTCTATGTAAAGGATTGTGGCATGTAGCTCAGTATAAAGATGTTCCTGTTGAAAATACCTCACAGGAATGAAGGAACAAAGCACAGTCTGAATAATGTGAAATATGCCATCTACTAATGAGACAGATGCCAGTTCTGATCCTGGGCTTTCAAAAAAAATAGTGTAAAAACTACATTTGTCTCTCTCTCTCTCCTTCTTCATCCCTCCTGTGCTGTCTTTTCAAAGAAACAAAAGATAGGCATGGATAGAAAAGTCTGGTCACTTTCTTTGTAACTACTTTTAATTTACTTATTTATCTGTTTTTATTAAAAAATTTTTTAATGTTTACGTAAATTTTTGAGAGACAGAGTGCAAATAGGGGAGGGGCAGAGAGAGAGGGAGACATAGAACGTGAAACAGGCTCCAGGCTCCAAGCTGTCAGCACAGAGCCCGATGCAGGGCTCAAACCCAGGATCTGTGAGATCATCACCTGAACCAAAGTCAGACGCTTAATAGGATGAGCCACCCAGGCGCCCCCGTAACTACTTTTTAAAAAGCAGCCACTGCAAGAAAGAGTCTCTGAAAGTTTGTAGCCAGCAACACGCAAATACCAGCTGCAAATATTTTTGGGGTCAGGCTGATTTAAGCCTCAAACCCCAACAAGATTTTGCCTAAACTAAGAATGAGGATAAGGTGATGTCAGGGATTTGTAAAACAAAGATACCAAATAAATACTTGCTTTTATCAAAAGCTTGCTCTACATGCAAAATATATACTTAATTATGATCCCCAAAAACTTGCTTTGAAGGGTAACATAAAACCCACCGGTTCATATTGTTTGAGATCAGCAGACTAGTATTAATAAAGAATTCAATTTTTGTGAGTAAATAGAAGTGGGGAAAACTCAGATTGCAAACTTCCAGAGGGAGACCAGAAAAGTCTTGATCTAAACCCAAGACCTCATGTCCCAGGAGGACCCTGCACCCCAACCTGTCATCCAAGGATTTATTGAGTGTGTCACGTGTGTCCCAGGAAGATGCTACGAGAGGGTCTGCAGAATACAGTGGTGAATCAAGTAGACGCAGAGTCTGTACTCAGGAGGTTTGGGATCTATTGACAGAGACAGATGAGAATGAGTTAACAAGTGTAGATAATTGCCCGTGGTGACAAGGTCCAATAAGATGACAATGAGACATAAGGGATGGATGACAATGGAAGGCGGGTGCTTATTCAGTTAGGTTGATCAAGGAACGTGTGCCACTCTGAAAGCATGACGTTTATGCAGAGATCTTAAGGATGAGAAGGGCCGGCCACGGAAATGACCATGCGGTGAGGAGGAGGAAAGCAGAAGGAAGCGTGTGTGTGTGTGTGTGTGTGTGTGTGTGTGCGCCTGCATGTGCAAAGGCCCTGGGGTAGGAAAGAGTCAAGCTAAACTGAGCAGAAACAAGCACAGATGAGAAGCCAAAGTGACTGGAGGTGGCCGGAACACAGAGGCTGAGGGCAAGGGGCAGAGAGACCTGAGATGGAGATGAGATTGGAGAAGAACGAGTTAAGACTTTGGAGCAGTAAGAAGTCTTCTCCCATAACCCGGCTGACAAAAGGCAGTGACTAGTACTCCGGTGGTAGTGGGCAGGGAGAGATGTGGGCAGATCCCAGATGCAAGTCTGAAGGGGATTAGGATCTGCTAATGCGTTAGACATGGAAGATGAGGGAGTGAGAGACGTTAGGCGTGCCACTCAGAGGCGAGCAGCTCCACCTTTGCTGCGATGGGCAAGGATGGGGGACGTGCGAGGTGATGTCAGGCAGTCACTGGGCTTGACAAGTCTGGAGCTGGAAGGAAAAGCTGAGGCCGGTGATGGACGGGGGTTCTGAGATCATGCACGCGTGGACCGCACGTAAAGCAGAGGAGACAAGTGTCCCCGGAGAAAGGTGTGCGTACACGGGGAGGAGCCAGAAGGTCCAGGAGAGAACCAGGAACCCTTAACCTTCACCTTGAACCCTGGAGCCCGGCAGTGAGGCGGACAGTCAGGAGGAGGAAACAGGGGAGTGTGGTGTCATGGAAACCAGGGAGGCAGGGCGTTCACCTCACTGAAGCACTTAGCACGCTCCCTGAGACCTGGATCTGTAATCATGCAAGTCAAGGTGACCTTGGCTGGAGCAGGTTTGCTTGAGCAAAGGGAAGCAGAGCCAGGGTGGTGGTGAGTCAGGGCACACATGGGGGGTTACGATGGGGGGAGCAGGTGTATACAGCTACTACTACTATCACTATTGCTTTTATTACTTTTAAGCACACTCGCCGTGTTGTACAACCATCATCCCCAGCCGCCCCCAGAGCTCTTTACATTTTCCCAAACTGGAAATCTGTACCAAGTAAATAACCCCCCATTCCTTCCCCTGCTCCGGACACAGGCAAGCATCTCTCTCCTTTCTGTCTCCATGAACTTTCAAATGGGGGAACCACACGGTATCAGTCCTTTGGTGACTGGCCGATTCCACTCAGCGTCACGTCCTCAAGGCTCATCTGTGTGGATGCCTTCCTAGGCACCATACATATAGACCACACTTCGTGGTCTCCCACTGATGAACACTTGGGTGGGGTCCACCCTCGGCTGTTGCAAATCGTCCTCCGCACACATGGTGCGCATAGACGCCTCTCCAGGGGGTTAACGGGGCCGGGAGCTGGAGGGGAGTCGTGCAGGTGAGACAGGGCTTGCTTTTTTTTTTTTTTTTTTTAACGTTTTATTTATTTCTAGGAGAGAGAGAGAGACAGCGTGAGCAGGGAAGGGTCAGAGAGAGAGGGAGTCACAGACGGAAACAGGCTCCAGGCTCCGAGCTGGCAGTCAGCACAGAGCCCGACGCGGGGCTCGAACCCACGAACCGCGAGATCATGACCTGAGCGAAAGTCGGACGCTTAACCGACTGAGCCACCCAGGAGCCCCGAGACAGGGCTTGCTTTTATTTTGTTGTTGCCCTTGTTCTTCCTGAGCTGAGGGACGCCAGAGCGTGTCTGCATCCTACAGGCGGTGATTCTGGGGAGAAGCGGAGGCCAATGCTGAGCAGAAATAACATTGGGGAGCAGGAGGGAGAAGGGGGGTGTGGCTGGACCTTCCTCTGTGGAAGAGAAAGAAGGCAGAAGACTTGACTTCAGATGCTGCCCCTCTAGCCACGTCGACAGCGGAAAGCTAAGGAAGTCTCCTTCAAATGGCTTCAGTTTGTCAGCTGAGAGCCAAAAAGAAGGGACAGTGTGGGAAGTTGAGAGGAGAGAGAGAAGGTAGGAAATGACCCCCTAAAGAAACATTTCTCTGTCCTGCCTACACATTGGAGTCGCCCGCAGAACTTGCAACTTACGCACAGCCTTGCACTGTGGTTGCGATTTCATCGATCTCAGGTGGGGCCTGGGTGTTTGCAGTTTTAACTATAGTTTAGTTGGAAAACGGCAATGTTTCACACTACAGTTGACCTTCCAGTGAGTATAACCAGGCTTGTAGTTATGGTTTAAAGTCCCCAGATGATTCTCATGTACCACCCGGAGCTGGGGGGGTGGGGGGACGGAGATGGGGGGGAGAATGGAGGTCTCAGACCAGCAAAAGGAGCCTGTTAGAGAAAAATAATAGCATTTCTGGGGCTGTCTGACCCCAGTTTGCGATTTGCGATCACAAATTTCAAGCGAAAATGAGCCTGTACGGATTACAGTGTGTGTGTGTCCGGTTCCTAGCTCAACACATTAAAGTCCTTGGGGCGCCTGGGTGGCTTAGTCTGTTAAGTGTCCGACTTTCGCTTAGGTCATGATCTCGTGGTTCGTGGGTTCGAGCCCCGAGTCGGGCTCTGTGCTGACTGCCAGCTCGGAGCCTGGAGCCTGTTTCGGAGTCAATGACTCCCTCTCTCTCTGACCCTCCCCTGCTCACGCTGTCTCTCTCTCTCTCTCCTAGAAATAAATAAAAAATATTAAAAAATAAAACATATTAAAGTCCTGCAAAACTGTCTTCAGCCTTTTTCCCTTTGAAAAGGACTCATGTGAGAGCCCATCTATTCCTCATCTTCGACTCCTACGGATAACGTAGGAGCTAATGTGGACATGTGCCAAACGCTCCTCTAAGCATCTTACGTCTACTAATTGCTTCGGTGTTCACAACAGCACCATCTCCACTTAACGAAGTACACGAAGCGCAGAGATAGAATCGGGCAGCCGATATTCACTCAGTGAATGTGTGACAACGGTGGGAAATGAGATCAGAAGTCTAGGCTTAGACCCGGTGCTCTTGACCCCAGACGGCACCACTGGGTGCAAGCTCTAAACGAGGCACCTCCAGCCCCGCCCTTTCTGGGCATGAAACAGAAAATAGAATCAATGAGAGTGCAGTTCTGGGAGACACGTCAGGGGTTGGAAGAAATATTTGGAGAAACCCTCTGGTGAGGGGGAGACCCCATGGGGCTCATGGGAGTGGTGGTCGATGGAGGGTGGACTAGGGTGCTGTTGGAAGGGGGTGAGTGACCAGTAGGGTGAGACAGGACGCAAGCCTAGATTCTCAGCAAAGAATCTCTAGGCTCTAGGCTCTCTAGGCTCTCTTTGCACCCTAGGCTCTCAGGGTGCAAAGGAGAGCCAGGAGAGTTGTTGTGGGTCTGTGACGTCTGGCATGCAGATATGTCTGAGACGGACATTGAAACCCTACTTTGCATGCCCCTATGCAATAGGTCACCGCCTGCCACTAATGTCATTGGTGTTAGTGGATTATTTCAGGGGAAAGTCACCAGGGACTGTGGTCCATGCCAAGACCCAAGGAACAGGAAGCAGACTAAACGTAAAGGCAGTTGTGCTTGGATTTTATCACTAGGGTGCTGCATACATTTTTAATGGTCTTATGGCTATTTACACAGCTAGGCTCATTAACTGCAGAATTACCTCCCCAACCCTCCATGCCGCTTTCTCTTTCTGGCTTCTAGACTGCTGTTAGTGGGAGCAGATTCCCAACCCCAAAGACTGGGGAAATCCTAGCACTACCTTTGAGTCCTATGTCTTCCCCAGAAGGTATTGAATTTGGGTTGGGCTTGACGATAGCAAGAGTAGAGCATGGGACATTTTTATCAACAGTATGAAGGTTTAGAATGACCATCAGACCAAGACCGTGTGAGATATCCTTGCAGAGATGATCCTTTGGCTGGGAATAACCCCAGTGGTGTCTCTCCTAAGCCATTTATCCAACACGCATGGGCAGGTATCAGTAGCCATCATTTTGATGGGTTTAGCGGTAAGCTGTTGGCTCCCATGGCTCCCTTGAGCAGATTTTCAAACATTCAGCAATTTCACAAGCTGGCTGTTAACCCGTGGGTCGTTAGAAATTAGTCATAGTGGGAATATCTATACCATGGAAATCAGCAAACGTAACTCGGGGTTCCCTCTCCAAGTTGCCCCCCACCCCAAGCCAGTTTCCTGGCACATTACTGAAGGCCTGGTTGTGATAAGGCGCTGTTAACATCCATTTGGAACCTAATCCTTATTCCATCCCTATTAATGAGCTCCCAGGAGGTTGGCTGTGCTGTCAAGGGTCATTTGCCTGCTGAGTAGCAGACCCAGAATGGGAACCTAGTGTCTTAAACTGAAGATGGAGTGGAATTAGACCCTGAGGTACTCCACGAGGCGTTCTGGCATCTACAGGGCCAGGTACCTCCAGAATTTTCTGTCAGAGATCCTTTAGGTAAAGGTTGGGGCTTCACTTCTGAGGCAATGCGATGCTTGAGGAGATGCTCTGGGGTTCAGCTTATAAAAAGACTCCTAATTATCAGCGTGCAACCCTGGAGGGAAGGATGAGGACTTGCAAGCATTTTCATGTGAATGTCTAGGATGATATATTTGGAGAGAATCCCCAGGACTCCCCTGAGCTCTCTCAGTTGGAGAGATTAAAGATTAAACAGACAGCTCTGGATAAGGGGAGTTTGAAAGCACACAGCCAGAGCAGAAGTCTCTGCACCATGAAGAAGTTGAAGGAGGAAATGGTCTTCCTTGCAGCTCAGGAGGTCCTGACTAAAGGGAATGCAGTGCCTGCTGCATGTTGTTGTCGTATCAACTGGGACCCCTTTGCCAAGCTGCTGCTTCTACCCCACGCCCCCCAGCTCCTGGTGAGGATCCAGACTCCCTGTTAGGGAGTGCCAGGGTGGGGGCAGCCTTCAGCCAATGTCTGACCAACATGGGGGTGCATGAGGCCAGTCCTTTGGTGTGATCAGCTCTCTGCACTTCGTGCTCCAGGGTTCTTCATGGGGCCGAGCCCATCTCCAGCTGAGCCCACATCATTGCCTGGAGACCTTCCCTTCCTCCGCCCTCCTTCCTTCACCTCCTTTTTCCCGAGAAACCTGTCAGTACGACTCTTGCCCAAGAGCCCCAGCTTCTAAGGGACCCAATGTAAGGTGGGAAACTTCTATTCTGGGGTCCAAGAGATACACAAAGTCGTGGTGGTTATTTGGAGCATCTCGAAGGGTTTTCCTGGCAAGATCATGCTTTCTTCCCCTCGATGTGCCCGTAGAAGGATTTAGGGGAAATCTGGGTCTTCCTGCTTCCTGCTCAGCCTCAGCTCAGGGGACGGTTCCATGTGACCTTGGACTCCCTCCCTTACAAGGACAGCATCCATCCTATGCACATCTTACTTAAAGGCCTTAGCTGATGTGGCAGAAGCCCGGAAGCCCAGGACCTCACAGTCCCTGGCTGTGACATCAGAGCCTTCCGTGGTTTCTGAAGGAGGTCCACAGAGCTCTGTGTGCCTGCCCCTTGAGCTACCCAAGGGACTAGCCCTCGTTGGCCTCTATATCACCCACTCAAAAGCACAGGTAGAGCCAAGGATGTGGGTGTACAATGTTCATTTGGGGGGACAGATGGCCTCTGGAATTGAGGCAAGGAAAGAAAACAAGCCTTGTATTTAAGGGTGTGTAATTGAGGCTGCTGCTAAGTGCTATGGGGCATGTGCTCCGTGAAGGGGGCTCCTGAGAAATGTGTGGGTGCCTCCTGGCACCGCCCACGGAGGGAGGGGCTCCTGTGTGGGCTCTCACCCCACACCAGCTGACAGTCAACCCTAGGGGTATTAACTCCTTCATGTTTCTGGGCTTCTCCCACATCAGTTAAGGCCTTCAAGCAAGATGCACCTAGGATGGATGCTGTCCTTGTAAGGGAGTCCAAGGTCACATGGAAGCGTCCCCTGAGCTGAGGCTGAGCAGCTGGGGCTGAAAGGCATAGAGCAGCCAAGGTAGCAGAGAGGTCTGCCCCAGGCACCCACCCCATCATTTCAAAGCTTCTTAAAAAATTCCAAAAAGGAGGACATCATTCATTAGACCTGGTTACTCACTTCCCCTTGCCTCACTACTGTGACACCAGCAGAAGCCCCCATCTTTGTGTCCGATGCCTGAAACACAGTAAGTTGTCAATATGTATGTCCTGGACACAGGGGCAATAAAAACGAAATATGGAACTTTCCACCAGGGCTTTAGGCACGGGTCAGATCGGTTCAACAAGATGAGGTCACAGCTAAGGCAGCACAGAGCTGACCGTGAAGAAGTCAGGGTCATGTCAGCCACAAGCACGGAGCCCCAACTGGCTGTGCCCGCCCAGGTGCCATCCAGGGGGGAGGAGGGGAAGCCAGCTGACTAAAAAAAAATTTTTTTATAATTTTACATAGCTTTGAAAGTCTAGGTAATATTAAGGGTTGATAATAAGAAGCATGACAGCATTAACTGATCATTTATGAAACCTGTGCGAAGCACCAGGTTCATTTCTTTTAAAAATTTTTTTAATGTTAGGGGCGCCTGGGTAGCTTAGTCGGTTAAGCGTCCGACTTTCGCTTAGGTCATGATCTCACGGTTCATGGGTTCGAGCCCCGCGTCGGGCTCTGTGCTGACTGCCAGCTCGGAGCCTGGAGCCTGTTTCAGTCTGTGACTCCCTCTCTCTCTGACCCTCCCCTGTTCACGCTGTCTGTCTCTCTCTCTCCTAGAAATGAATAAAAAAAAAAACATTTAAAAAATAAATAAATAAATAAAATTTTTTTAATGTTTATTTACTTTTGGGAGAGAGACAGTGTGCAAGTGGGGGAGGGGCAGAGAGGGAGGGAGACCCAGAATCCGAAGCAGGCCCCAGGCTCTGAGCTGTCAGCACAGAGCCCGATGCAGGCCTCGAACCCACGAACTGTGAAATCATGACCTGAGCCCAAGTCGGATACTCAACCGACTGAGCCACCCAGATGCCCCAGCACCAGGTTCATTTGTAAGCACTGTGCATACACCGTCTCCTTTCAAAGTCATGGCCCTCGGAGATGGGGGGAGAGGGGCCTCTTTCTCTCTCCACTTAACAGATGAGAACGCTGAGGCACAAAGCAGGACATTAACTTGTCTGAGGTGACATGTTTAGAAGATGGCAGAACCGGGGCACAAAGAGAGGCAGAATGTTCTAGAGCCTGATCCTTACCTACCCTCTGCACCAACTCCCAGCAATAACAAGAATGATAATGCCTGCCATTTGGAAAAGCCAGTTTTCACGGGCCAGGCCCTGCGTTCAGTGGATTCTAACACGTCGCTTAGACCCCACTGTCTGCATTCGATTGGGAAACAGATGTCAGTCACCCCAATCCAAGCCCGCGGATTGAAATCCACGTCTCCCCAGATGTCTGTGCTGTTTGGACTCTGCCCTGTACAGGAAAGCAGAGCCCCCTTCCCGCCCAATGTGGGGCACATTCTGAACCTCTGCACAGGAACCAGGTAGGCTGAGCAAGGATTTTTACTCACCTCTCTGTGGATCCCGGGATTTGTGGCTTAAGCATTACCTACGCGTGTGCTGACGGGCTGTGGGCCAAACCCCTCACTTGGCCAGGCAGATTGGGTGGCTGTTTCTGCTTTGGGAATGTTCTTGTCCAACCCAGGAAAGCCTTTAACTGAAGCAAGAATGGAAGCAGATGCTCTTCTTCGCCCCTCCCCCACCACCCAGGGCTCACTGACCTCTCAGGCACTCAGTTTAGTGGGTAGACAGGTTATGCTACAGCGTCCTGGTTGGGGACCCGGGGCCCTGCAGGGCAGGGAGGGGTCAGGGAAGGCTTCCTGCAAAAGGCGAGGTCTCACGTGTGATATCAAGAATCAGAGAGGGGTGAGCTTTAGAGAAGAGAGCAGAGAGTGAGATGGCTGAGGGACAGGGCTCCCCAGCTCATCTGTGTCCCTGAAGGCTCGGCTCTGTGCAAGCTGCAGACAGGAAGTGTGTGCTTCCCCCCTCAGTTTCCCCTTTATGTGCTTTCAGCTCTGCACACATTCCCCGTGTCCTACCCCAAGTCTGTCGCCTCCTTCACGGGGCCCGGCTTTCAAATCTTTGCTTCCCCAAGGCACAAGTGATTATGAACCTGTTCCTCCGCCCAGAGCAATGGGCACACAAAGCATCCTTTGAAGCTGTCTATGCACCCTCTCCTGCCACATTGGCTTCCTCTCCACTACCCCCACCTGGCACACCCCCACCCAACTCATCCCCTTCCCTATGGGGAAAGTCTAGCCTGGCGCTTCACACTGTGGATGGCCAGGCGTTAATGTACTCTCTCTGGTCTCTTTTAGGGCTGCTTGGATGATCTAAAGGGGTGGGGTTTCCAGGCCAGGCAGCGGTTGCCCCAAGGTGGGAGGAAAGACATCTCTGTGGAGCCAATAAGCAGCCCCCCTCAGATGTGGAAAGGCACGTGTTCTGCTTACACCTCCAAGAAGTGGCCTCGGGCACTTCCAAAGCTCTCTGAAGCTCCATGAAATGCATTGCAGACGGCGAAGCCCTGTGCAGGTGTCTGGCTGTGTGCGATGCTGTAGTCGATGATGGGTGTCCCCGCCTTTTGGGTGAATTTGCTCAGACTGGGTTTCCCAGGCAGGGTTGCTAGTGGGCTTGGTGGGGTTGTAAAATCCAGTGGCCAAGCAACTCTTGTCCATGCCCAGGGTCTGTGTCCACTTACAGCTACAGAACTGGGCTTTCCACACACAACTCTGATCTGGATTACCTGCGAGACTGAGCTTGGGTAGGCATGGAGTCTGAATTCCGTCCCCCACCCGTGCCCGCCAGCCTTTGAAAGAGTCGCTCAATGCTTTATGCAGTCAGATCTTCCTGGGAGGGATATTAAGATGGCGCCATTATCCCACTCAGGTATAAACTCGTGTCCCCCAGTGCTCATTACTCCTACAAATGAGAATGATTGATTTAGACTCTTTTAATGTGATACTCTGACAAATGAGTACTTCACTGAAACTTAATGTGGTCTGATCACCTGGAAAGGAAATTCCCTCAGAGAGGCAAGGAGCCAGCAGAGGCTGTAGGAGAGACAAGGAAGGGCTGTAGGCTCACAGCGCACAGCTGGGCAGGGGTGTGGGCGAGCAGAGGATGGCGGGGACGGTCGGAATGATAGGGCAGACATGGGGACGTGTTGGGGATATTCAGAACTGGGGAGAAAAGAGGATGGATGAACTCAAGGGCTTTCATTTTTCATCCAGTTGTTTTGGCCAAAACCTTGGGGTCATTCTAGATTCTTCTCCCATTCCACCTCCCATCTGGTTTCTCAAACTATAGGCTGCTGGTGTAAATGATCCATTTCTGGAGGGTCAACATTCTCCTATGGCTCCTGCTTGGCTCAGAATAACACCCACACTCTTTAGTGTGGCTTACAACACCCAATCTCCTTGGGCCCCGTCTTCTTCTCTAAACCTTGCTCCTTCCTTTCTCTCCTCCCCACCAGAAAGCACGTGTCCATGGCATTCCTCTGCCTGGCATCCTCAAGGCTGACTCTTCCCCGCCATCTAGCTCCAAGCACACATCTTCCTTCCTCGGATGAGTTTCTCTGACCCCCTACCTAGAGTGTGTACCATGTCACCCATTTGTATCCTGTTGCCTTGGGACCCTTATCACAACTTGCATCTGTGGTATTTTATGGGCTCCGTCATTGGCTATCCCTCCCAGCGGAGGATAAGCCCTTAGAGGGAAGGGATTGTATTTGTCTGGTTCATGCTTGTATCACCATACCTAAGAGTGCCTCGTACATATTAGGTAACTCAGTAAATATTTGTTGGATGAATAAAAAGGAAGCCAGAAGAATGCATAGCGAGGAAGCAGAGACGGAGTGTGTCTGTCATCTTGCATGCAGCAGCCACCTGTGAGTTCCAGCTACAGGGGACATGACTGGGGAGCAGTGGTGGGTAGACATAGGAAGGCCGGCAGGCGCTACTTCAACCACCGGCAGACCAAGGCCTGTGACGCTGGCTTCACTCCTTAACAGCAGAACCATGTCAAAACCTTGGGACAAGTCTCTCTTAAATGAACGAAGTTCCTCGGGCTTCTACGGTCAGGAAAGGGAGGGTGGGACAGGAGCGATGGATAGCCTCTTCATAATGGAAGAGCATTTCTCAAGGTGAAATTCTGCAGAATGTTTTAAAAGTTCTATTATCAAAGTCTGGGGGCCACGGAGCTCCCACTGGGACCAAGAGACTCAATGTGCCGAGAGCCACCTCGTTTCTGCTCTGTGCTTTGAGATTTCGCGCGGAACGCACTTCCACTCCGTCTTACCTGCCGACCTTGGGCAAAAGGCCGAGAAGGCTCACAGCCCTTCCAAGGTCACTGAGAAGTTTCCTCCAACCCACTGCCTTTCGGTAATAATAACTCACGCGTCCATCCCAGATAAGTGAGCATTTCCCCGTAGGTTTAAAAATCGCCAGAAGGCGTTGTGTTTGTTTGGTTCTGTTTTTATTACATCATGAACATTGGTACAGGGTTAAATACACAGAGAGACAGAGATCAGAAGGCTGCAGAGAGCATACACATGAACACACTTGTACGTACGGAAGGGGTACAGAGAGAGACTGACAGAGCACATAGATACACAGGAAGGCAGATAAGGGCTGGCTACGTCGGTGTACAGTCCTACACACAACAGAGCAAGGGGTACAGAGAGCAAGTGTCCGTTGATAAACATCATCAATTAAAATCCAGCCATGTGTGTTACATTTTTGACAACGACAACAATATACAAAGCCTTATTACATCTCCAAGGGCAGAATAGGTCTGGGGAACCTCAGAGGGTTTTTTTTAGAATGGTCTCAGAGGCCGGGCTCTGAGGGAAGGAAAGAAGTAGGCAGCGGCCACAAAGATAATGAGGTCAGGAGACTTGATTGTCAGGACAACAAATGGGAACAATGGGGAATGGTGTGGCATTGGGGAGGGGACACAATGGGGCCACATTTGTCAAGAATTTCAGTGACATCAAGAACAAAGGCTCTTCTCTGTCCAGACTCTCAGCCCCCAGCCCCACCTCCATTCTCCAGCCCTGCTGGAAAAATCCAGGGATTGAAAATGAACACACAGGAGCCTGTTTTTGCTTTGTTGAAGTGACATTTGGTGACTAAGCTCCCAGCGCCGGATCCTAGGCAAAGGACGTCACCCCTGCATGCTGAGAAGTGCCATAAAAGCCCCCATGCTGTCAGCCTCAGGTTCTAACCCCGGCCTTGCAACCAACTAGCTGAGCGCTCTTGGGCAAGTCACTTAACCTTTCTGGGTCTCAGTTTCTTTGTATGTAACATTAAGGCACTGGCTAGAGGACTTCTAGACCCCTTACAGCTCTTACAGAGGGAAACTCAGGTGTGTTGTAATAGCGTCTTTTTTTTAAGGAGAAACGAAACACAAAGGAAAGGGTTGAACAAAGGTGGCCCAGCTTTCCAGGCACCCGTCTACCCCTTTGCCATGGTCACCCCCGAAGACCAGAACCTGAAACCCAGCAATCAAACATCATGAGTCCTGGCTCTGTGTCCAAACCCATCCCAAGAAGGCTCCCTCTGCCCTCCCTTTCTGCCATGAGGTGAGGGAAAGAGATCCCTTTTGTCTTGTCCCCTGTCTGCAGGGCACCACTGGGACTATGAAGGGTGTATAAAATGAGACTTCTGTTCTTGGACTCTCTCTAGATGGTGGTTGTCCCCTCACTATGTGTCTTCTCCATTGCTCAGTGCTCAGGAAGTACCACCTTGTGACCACACCTGCAATCTCTCGGCCCCATGCCATTTCCCTCCATAGCTGCCAAGGGCTATTGCCTGCATGGCTGTCTTGTTCACAGAGATGGGATTAAATCACCCCTTGGTCTTCTTGGTCTTCTTTTCTAGCACCAAACAAGTCCCATTAATTCCTGTCACTGGTTCCGAGCCCTTGAATTGTCCATGACGTCTTGAAAATAGCATCTATTTGGTTGGCTCTATTGCAGCCTTCCAGTCTATACCCCTTCTATCCATTCATTGGAAGCAGTAGAGATTAGTAATTAAGCACCTAGCCTCAGGAGTCAAACAGACTCGAGTGGGGTCTTGGCTCACCACTAACAAGCTACGTGACCATGGCCAGTTGTATAACTGTGTTGAGTATGATCTATAATCCAGTTGTGTCCACCCAGTAGAACTTTCTGAGAAGATGGAAATTCCAATATGGTAGCCACTAGCGACGTGTAGCTACTGAACACTTAAAATGCAGCTGGTAGCACTCAGGAAATGACATTTTAATTTTATTTCATGTAAATGAACTTAAATTGCCACATGTGCTTATGGCTACCATACTGAACATACCCAATGGTTCTATGGACATAAATATGTATGGACATATCTGGGCCAGTGGCTACCTATGGGTGCATCTTTGCTGTGCATGAGAGGAGAGCTGGACTTTTGAGCCAAAACCAGGGAAAGCGTGGCATAAAAATGTGTCCAGGGCTGGGGGTCTCCACCTGACACCATCATGGAATCTCAGGAAGGTCAGTTCACCTCTGTGCCTCAGTTTCCTCATCTATAAAACTGGGTAGTTGAGTCATGATCTAAGATCGCTTCCTACTAGGGCTGCTGTATGTGAATTATGCATCCTCAAGGAAGCCAGCCCACATGTCACTGCTCTCGAGTCTGCAGGACAGGCTGTGACAGAGGGACAGTGTGGCTACAGCATCTGTCTCTTCCTTCCCCTCCTCCCCTTGAGAACAATCATGACGTTGGAGAAAATACCACAATCATGTATGGAGTGACCATGTCAGGCTCTGTGCTGAGCACGTGGGATCCATCACCTTGCTGATGATCTTTTTTTATACAGATCTTTCATAAATGTGAGGATACAGACACAGAGAGCTAAAGTAGCTCCTCCAAAGTCACACAGGGCATTATGAGGTTCGGTTGGAGTTCCAGCCCAGGTCTGCCCAGCCCCACAATCCCGTTCGTCTTGTTCCCTCTCCCCTCCCCCTTTCCTCTTTTTTCCCTTTTCTTTCCTTTATTACATTGCTCCTTCCCTAACTGATTGTAATTGAGGGTGAGGAAAAATGGGGCGTGGGTATATCGGGGGGCAGCGCATGGGAGACCAGCTCGGGGAAGACTCCCCCATTGGGCTGGGCTTTAATCACAGAAGACAAGGCTCTATTTAGTGCGAGAACTCCAGTGCCCTTGGTACGTCCCACCTGTGGATTCTACTCGTGTAGGAGACAAACAGGAAGAGCAGAGCAGTGAGCTCCTAGGCGAGAATTAGTGAGGGTGCCCCACCTGTCATCCACATTCCTTTCTTCCCTTCCTTCTGCAAGCACTGTGTTTATTAAGCATTTCCTGGGAGCTGGGGATTAACATATGAAGACATAAACAACACCTGTTTCTCGAAAACCAGTCTGGAGCAGGTGTGCCCAATGGAGAAATGGGCTTTAACAACACTCAAAGGTAATGGTACATGGACCTGGAAGGGAGGAGGTGTCTGAGCTTAGTAGGGAGGAACAGAAGTGGGAAGAAGGCGAGGAGGCAGGCCCCATGGAAAGAAGGAAATAGAAAATTAAGTGGCTACTAGGCAGATCTAATGAGGGGCAAGAGATCTGATGAGCTGGAGAGCTCAAGACTGTGGGGAACATGGCTGGGTGACAATTTGTGGCTAGCTTCAAGGTCAAGGGAGAGAGTTAGGACAAATATTTGATAAGGTATGATTGATTCCTGAAGGGGCATTTCCCCAGCGGTTTGACCAACTCGCTGTTGCATTCAAGGCCAGCAGCCCGAAGTGTCTGGGAAGCCCTCTGTGTCCACTCATTGTCCCAGTGTCCTTGGCTGATGCACCTTAGCCACAGCTATCGGCTCTTCCTTGGACCATTGAAGTAGCCAATTCAGCAGTTGCCCTGTTTTCACATGGGTGTGCCCCCAGCCTGCCTTTCTCCTCACAACAGCCAGAGTGATTATTTTAACCCATAAATCAGACCACTCCTCTCACCTCCCAGGCTTTGTGAAAAATCAGGACACTTGAAAATGACAGCTGAGACACAAGAATTAAGAATTTCTAGAAGCAATCTCAGAACGCGGGCCAGGTTGGTCTCCCATGAGTGCAGCTTCCTTTTTCTTCATCCATTTCCCTTGCCCGTGATGCTCCCCTCTCTTCTTCTTCCTCCAGATCAAGTCCCCAGGACATCCCCTGTCAGAATTGGTCCTAAGGAGAGGATCTAAAGGGGCCTGGCCTAGGACAGGGTTCTGGGTTTCCTCCCTGCTAGAATCTGTGACTTAGTGCCCATAGTTATGGGAGGTGGCATGCACACTGCATCTTGCCCTCATAGGTATTTCTTTGGTCTTCATTGTCTTACCTTCTTATTTGTTTATTTATTCTTTTTAAGTAGGCTCCACGCCCAACATGGGGTTGGAACTCAGAACTTGAAGATCAAGAGCCCCATGCTCCACCAACTGAGCCATCCAGGTGCCCCTGGTCTTCATTGTTTTAAAAATTAGGAAATTATATACACAATCTGGATTCCTGACCTCTCTTGAAAAATGAGAAGATAAAAGTCCCACAAGATCTCCATTATAATATCATAACTGGCTGGCTCCTTTAAATGGGACCATGGTTTCCAGTTTGCCACAGTCCTCACCAGCTTGCATTGTTTTCCACCTGTCCCACTTCATCTCAGTCTATGGCTGGCCCTGTAGCCATTCGAATTTACAACTCCCTGGACTAGGGCAATTTCTGTTAATTTCACTCTACGGCAAATCCAAATCAAAACAGTAACTCTTAGAGAGCTTGTTTTTAAGTCTCATCCTTAATGAGGGGTGTTAAAGGAATGCAGGTAGCAGAAGGTTGAGTGGGATAAAAATAGTGGGAAGAGAAAGGATGCCCTCCTGTGGCAAGGCAACTTACTTGCTGCAAGTAGACTGTAAGTACCAGAACAGCAGCACCAGATGGCTTCTGGTACATAGTAGGCCATCGATAAATAGTTGTGAAAAGATGGATGAATTGATGGATGGATGGATGGATGGATGGATGGATGGATGGATGGATGGACAGATGGATGGATAGATGGGTGAACAGGAAGATGGATGGATGGACTAATGGATGGATGGGGAGATGAATGGATGGATGGATTAATGGGAAGATGGATGGATGGATGGGTGAATAGACAAATGAATGGGAAGATAGATGGATGGATAAATAGATGGATGGAGGGAGAGAGGGATGGATAGATGGATGGGAAGATGGATGGATGGATGAATGGACAAATGGATTAATGGATGGACATATGGATGGACGGATGGATGGACGGATGGATGGATGGACATATGAATGGATGGACTTTCAGTTGCAGCTTCAGGCCTCTTCTGGTTTCATTGGGGCATGGACCAGATAAGAAAGAGGGGCCCCGGAAAAGGTCTTTTGGAATTCTCCAGATGCAGCCTGCCTTAATAATTGACATTTTCTTCCCTCAGCTTTAACTGTGTGATTTAAAAGTCTGGCCTGGTGCCAGAAAAGCACAACTGTTACACATTTCATGGATAAATCAACCCCCTGATGTTTAAAACTAAAGGGATGGAGAGAATGCAAACCAAATACACATGAGCCAACATGCTCACTTAATCCTTGGAAGAATGGTGTGGTGGCCAGGCCTGTGTCAGGAACAGTGGACAATGGCTCAGAGGCCTGGCAGTCTTCATACAACATGGCCAGGACAGGGGCATATCTAGGGGATGGAGAGGTAGGCAGCTGCCTTGAGGGGAGCCGTGAGGGAAGATCCTGGATTCAAGGCCCCTCTTTGCTAAATCTGCCAGTAGGCATTGGAAGGAGATGCAATATATGCATGCTTAGTGCAGACGCTCAGACCAGCTCTAACCCGGGCATGGCCAGGCCTCTCCCATCTCTCTCCCCCAGCCCCTACCCTTCTCTGGTCACCTGTCGAGAGACCCCAGTGCTCTTCACCTCTGTAGCACTTGGTTCCATTTGGTTCCATGTCCTGGAGAATACCATCCACAGCTCAATCTATGACCCCCCAGGGACGATGGGAAGGAAGGAGAGAGAAAAAGTACTGAAGTGCTTGGTGCAGAAGTCAGCCTGCCCAAGGTCACATAGCTAATGAATGATGGAACCTGGCTTTCTCTGATTCCAAGACTCATGCTGTTTGATGAATACACCTGATAGACTTGACAATGGACAAGACGCTTTCACCCTGGGGTTGGATTTTTCCCAGACAGACCTCTGTAAAGTCTACTGGAGGGAGGGTGACCAACTCATCCTACGTGGCCCAGGCTTTTCCTGGCTTTAGTCCTGAACTTCCCATGTTCTGGGGTACCCCTCATTCCTGGGCAAATTCAGGATGGTTGGTCACTCAATCAGTATGCAGGTCACTGTCAGCCCCACGATCCTCAGTTAGGCTGTATACCGGATGCTTTAAACGATATTAACGCTGTCTCCCAACTCCAGAGGTTATGTTTTGGATATAATTGATCCGAACATCAACCTGAGAACCAAGAGTTCTGAAAGCCTCCTAGGTGACTCTAGTGCACAATCGTGTTTGAGAGCCCCTGGCTTAGCCTGAGGAATCTGCCTGACACCATTGCTTGGTTAGACTCTCATCTGCTCAGCTTTGTCTCCGTCCTTCTCTGAAATGGTGATTTAGAACAAGAAATATATAATTGGTTTTCATTCCTGTTTCTAGCACAGAGCTCCTAAAACCTTGGGAATTTCCTAAATCCTGACTCTGGTCAAGGTGTCTTTTGTTATGTTAATGAGGTGACTTTGGGATCACACCTAAGGATGGGGGCTGGTTGACCTCCTGGGAGGGGCAGAGGGGCTAGAGTTCAGTCACCAAAGGCCAATGATGTAATTAACTGTGCCTATTCGTGATGAAGCCTCCATAGAAACCCCAAAGGTTCCAGAGCTTCTGGGTTGGGGAACACACTGCTGGTTGAGTGGCAGTTGGGCGAGAGGGTGTGGAAACTCTAGACCCTTCCCCCAAACTCTGCCCCATGCCTCTCTCCCATTCCCCTCTTCCTGAGTTACATCCATTCACAATACACTGGTAATCTACGAAGCAAGGCGTTTCTGAGTTCTGAGCTGCTCTAGGAAATGAATTGAACCCAAAGAAGGGGTGGTGGGACCTCCAATCTACAGCCAGCTGGTCAGCAGCCCAGGTGACAACCTGGGTTTGGGATTGGCATCTGCAGCGTATGGGGTGAAGTCTTGTAGGACTGAGCCCTTAACCTTCAGGATGGGAGGCTATCTCTGGGGAAGCAGTGTCAGAATTGAGTTGAACTGTAGGACACCCAGCTGGCATCGGGGAAGAAGCCCACACGTCAGGATTGGGTGTCAGAATCTTCTTCCACGGGCCCCTATTTCCTACCAAAATAAGTGTAAGCCTCTCAGCCTGGCGTCTGAGAGCTGCCCCCAACCCCAGCGGCCCCAACCTAACTTTCCAGCCCTATCTTTCTTCGATTCTCTGACGGGTTCATTTCATTCCAGCTAAGCTCCCCGTTATTCTAAGCAATCGCCCCCAGGGACCCCCATGCAAGAGTTCCAGAGACCGCATTCGGAGAAACTCCATTTCCCCTGTCACCTTCTGAGGCTCCCTGTTTACCGGAAGTTCTGTGGGTGTGCAAGGGTGGCGCCTTTACCCACAGCCCTGAGCTGACAAGTGACGGGTGATTTCGGAAGCAGACAGGGGACTGAGGGTTAGGTTTGGACAGTGAGCCCCTGTGGCATAGGATCTGGGTGACAGCCCTAAACGACACACGGAGCAAGGTGGCAAATAGGATCCAGGGGTCCAGGCAATGGATTCTAAGAAATAGGGAGTGGGTGGACTGTGGCAGCTAATGGGGGCAGGGGGAAGAGAAGCCCTCTGCTCCCACCCCCGTTTGGCTCTGAAGGGAATGAAGCCCCCAGTCCTGCTGAGCACGTGGACTGTGACCCCGAGGGGCCAAGGCAGCCCCTGGCCAAGCCCCCGTCTCCAACACGTATGTGAATGAAGACTGTCTCATGCTCGCTCAGCCCGACTTAATTGGTATTTCTCCTAATCATCAGATTTAATCACTACCTCTCTGGCGAAATAATTTTTGACTCAAATGAGAAATTAGACTCAAATGAGGGGAAAAAAAAAAAGAACAAGGAGGAAAAAAAAAATACAAGGAACAGAATTCAGTACAGGAAGCATTTTAAAATTACTTTTTGTGTGTGTAGTCGAAGGATGATTTCCTTTTCTGTTCTGTCTGACACGAGCCCCGAGTCAGGGGTTCCTGAGGGGCTCCTGAACTTGTCAGCTGTGTTGGGTTGGGGGGTGGGGGGCAGAGCCTAAGGGCTCAGAGCCCTAACCTGTCCCTCCTGATTCCGTGCCTACCTATGTGGGACCCCTGTGTCTGCCCCTTCCCCCCTCCACTGATGGATTGGAGGTGAAGCAGCTGTGATTTCTCTTGAACCATGGGCAGGTGGAAAGTGTGTTTGCGTGAAGGTGGGGCAGGGTGCCCAGGGGATAGCAGGTTCTTTATCTCCTTCCAGAAGGAGCCCAGCAGCCACAGCGAGCAAGAGCTGACCCTACTGGATGGATAAGGGAGGTCCCCTGACCTGATGGCGGTCACCAACCAGAGCCTTCTGAACATATCCGATGTTCATGGAAAAGTTACACGAGGGTTAGTGTTCGGGGGAGAGATCAGGGAAGGCTCTCGCACTTGCTACAAGGTGTTCCCTTCCTGCCAGAGACAGAATTCTGTGATGCAGGCTGGTGTGGCTGGGAGGGTTGGAAGGCTGTGAAGGAGATTCACCGTGTGTGCTGATGAAGATGCAAAAGGAAGGGGGCGCCTGGGTGGCTCAGTAAGTGAAGCGTCCGA
This sequence comes from Hyaena hyaena, assembly GCF_003009895.1. Taxonomy (NCBI): domain Eukaryota; kingdom Metazoa; phylum Chordata; class Mammalia; order Carnivora; family Hyaenidae; genus Hyaena; species Hyaena hyaena. The sequence continues at coordinate 883,582 of NW_024080689.1, forward strand.
CTTCGGCTCAGGTCATGATCTGGTGGTTTGCGGGTTCGAGCCCCGCGTCTGGCTCTGTGCCGACAGCTCAGAGCCTGGAGCCTGCTTCCAATTCTGTCTGTCTGTCTGTTTCTCTCTGCTCCTCCCCAACTCATGCTCTGTCTGTCTCTCTCCCTTCTGCTCTTCCCCCACTCATGCTCTGTCTCTCTCTCTCATAAATAAACACTAAAAAATATTTAAAAATATATGAAGATGCAAAAGGAAGAGAGGGAAAAGAAGGAGGGTTGAGAAGCCTGTGGACGGTTTGAATGTCAAGGCCCTGAGATCTAGGATCTGGGTTTGGGAGGGGGCGTGCCTACAGGACACTGGGCTTCGGCCCCTTATCGGGTGAAGGGGCACCAAGTCCTGATACACAGAGTGGTGTGTTGTAAGAGGGGCTGGGGTGGTGGGAAGACACGCGTGTTCGCTGTGCCCTCCCCACGCACCCTGCTCTGCACTAGACGCCCGCACACATTTACCCACGACCACCTGGCTTTAAGGGTGACAGCTGTGGCCTAGAAGCTTAAACCCAAAGTCTTCCTGATTCCTAAGCCAGACCACCTTGTACGGTCTCACCCAGGCTGTCAACACAGTCATTCTTTTAATGTTTATTTATTTATTTTTGAGGCAGAGCACAAGCAGGGGAGGGAGAGAGAGAGAGAGGGAGACACAGAATCCAAAGCAGGCTCCAGGGTCTGAGCTGTTGGCACAGAGTCCGACGTGGGGTTCGAACCCGTGAACCACGAGATCGTGACCTGAGCCGCAGTCAGATGCTTAACTGACTGAGCCCCCAACAGACGCCCCGAAGCAGTCATGGTTTTTACGAGTCAGGGTCAGGGTCCATTCAAGCCAGTGCTGTTGTAGCTATTGGTACAACTGGACCCTGATCAAATAAGAAGTTTAGCATTCTGGAATCTGTGCATGGTCTTTCAGCCTACGATCCTTCCCCCCCCCCCCCTCCCCTTGCATTGAGCCTTCTTGGAAAGAAGAACAGGAAGCTCTAGACAGTCCCCTGCCCCATGCATCTCCCATCTGGGACTCCAATCACATCACACCTCACTTCTCAACACCTTCAACAGCTTCCCTTGAATCACACAAAACGGGACGCTCATCTTGGACTGGGCATTCCAGCGTCTGCACATGGGCTCACGGGCCCTCTCAGCACTTCCTCCCATTACCCGCCCCGCCCCCCCCCATCAAAAGGGACGTCCCTGGACTCCACTTATGCAAATCCTCTCCCTCGCCACACCCAGCTCCTAGCAAAATCCCCAGGCACGGCCATCACGCCATCAAAGTGCTGCTGGCTGATTCTGCAGGCGATGGTCACTCAGCACATCACGGGGCTAGGCCTGCACCCGCCCCAAACCCCCATGCCCCTGGCCCCATGCTGAGTTCTTTTCTGGAATAACCCTGATGCTGGAGAGAGTCTCTCCTGACAGTGAGTCCACGGCACTGAGCTGACGGGACCCCAGAGGAGCCCAGGTACTAGGGGGTCTCCCTTCCTCCTTCTGTGCTTGCGGGCTGGGATCAGGCGTGAGGTCTGATTGAGTCTTGGATCTATACCTGTCCTGCGTCTCCCGGAAGGGCCCAGACACGGCTTGCTGCTCATGTCACATGTCACAGAGTCACCGGCTCTGTGAGGCCGCGGACCTGAAATACTCCCGCGGACCAAGGTTCTCCCTCAGCTTCTCGGCCCCACACAAACTCATCAGCAGACGCCTCCCCTTGCACGCCCACCACACTGCCAGCCACGCACAATCCGGTGGAAGAGAGACAGGGGCCGGGAGCCCGGCTGCCCTCCCTGCCCTCCCTTCCCTCTGCAGTGAACACGGATCTGGAATCACCACTGGTGTGGAGCCTCTTCAGCGTGTAGCGGAGTGTGTGGGCTCAGAAAGCGCTGGAGCAGAGTTTGAATAACGGGGGCTGCTTCTGACTTAATTAGACTCCCATTAAAATCACACTCCCTGAAGCTCGTAGAGGTGGCGGGGGGGAGGGGGGGGCTCCTCACTCCTCTATGACCCACGATGCTCTCTCCCTCCGGTCAAGTCCAGACACTCATCCCACTTTCTAGTGCTCCTCTGCTTCTCTTCCCCCTCTCCTCTCTGTGTCTGCTCCCCTGCTCCGTGGGGTCCCCATCACCCCCCCACCCTCTGCCTCCACTCTCTCGGGGACCCCACGGAGCTACAGCTGGGCGCGACTCCATCTCTCCGCTCAGTGACTGGGAGCACAGGCCACAGCCAGGGCATGCTCCGGTCGTGGATCCAGAATGGATGGCAGGGAGAGGTGTCCTTCGGCCCCGGCTCCTGGCACCCAGGCTTGTGTATTTTCCAGCCCTTTCATAATGACTGATTCAGTTTGCACACGGCTGAGGACAGAAGGGAAAACTGTTAGACGCTGTGGACGGAAACGCTTCTCTTTGGATGCTCCTGAGCTGCGGCTCCTTAGCTTCGCACTGCTGACATTTGGAGGCCAGATCAGCCTTGGTTGTGCATGGGGCTGGATGGGCGGGTGGCACCATGCTGTGTGCTACAGGGTGTTTCCCAGCATCTCTGGCTTCTCCTGCCAGTAGACTGGCATCCTTCCCCGCATTGGGTCAATCAGAAATGTCTCCAGGGGCAGGGGAGCCTGGGTGACTCAATTGGTTAAGTGTCCCTCTTCAGCTCAGGTCATGATCTCACAGCTCATGGGTTCGAGCCCTGCCTTGGGGTCTGTGCTGATGGCTCAGAGCCTGGAGCCTGCTTCTGATTCTGTGTCTCCCTCTCTCTCTCCCCCTCCCCCACTTGCACTCTGTCTCTCTGTCTCTCCCCCTCCTCCCGCCCCCCCAAAAAAAAGGTCTCCAGGCATTGCCGGATGTCCCCTGGGCAGTAAAATGGTCCCAGTTTGAGAACTATTATCTAAGTTTAGCTGATTTAGGCATCTGTGTGTTTGAAACAGAAAGTGACCTTGGTGGTGTCCTGGACTTGCCACTTCCAAGCTCCCAGCCCGCTTCCTTCTGGTGCCTTCCCTTCGGCACACTTAAGCTTCCTAAGCTGGCGTTTTGGTTTTTTTTTTTAATTGTTTGTTGTTGTTGTTTGTTTCTCATTTGACAAATGGGACCATTGCCTCCTTTACAGGATTAATGTGATGAACAAATGAGACACAAACTAGGAAGTACCAGATCACATCACAGGAGCCGTATTTAAGGACTACACGATGTTATTATTATATGCAAACAAGACCAAATCTATATACTCCAGGGAGATTTCATTTTAAGTGATGACGGATAAGGGCACTTCAGAAACTCAGTTGATTATATGGGGAGATTTGTGAAGAATAGTTTCAAGGGAGGAAAGGACTCAGCAGTCAGGATGGGAGAAAGAAAAGAAAAGAAAAAAACCATGGCAGCAGGCATGAATAGAAAAATTTCCCTAAAAGTCAGGGCCCTGAAAATCACTGTCGCTAAGAGGCTAACAGGTGGTCAAGGGCAAACTTCTCCCCCAAGGGAATCAATGAAGGGATATATAGCTCAGGGCTGATGGGGAAGTTCAGTTATCCTGGAGTGAGCGGGAGACCCAGAAAGAACTTAGAGACTGCTCAGTGAGCCAAGAATGAGCAAGGAAAAATATCAGAGCGGGAAGGATCCAAGCCGGGTGGATGGACACACCCCACACTAGGCAACTTCAGAGACAGACGAGGCAGGGAACAGCCTGGGTCCTTGTTGACTTTGCTTCCCAGAACCTCCCACCTCTTTCTCTGGAAAGGAACAGTACCCCGATTTTTCTTTGAGGACCCACCCGTTTCCCAGTCTCTGTCCATGCAGCTTAAGGAGTGGACGTGAGTATCACCTCCCCCCAGCCGCAGCAACAGACTCAGGGATGGGCATGTAATCGAGTGAGGCTGATCTGCACCGACAGCATTGGCCCTGGGACTTCTGAATACATCACTGGACAGACTGCACTCCCTTTCTGCAGGAAGTGCTAACCTGGAAGGCTGTAACAAAGCCAGCACAGAACAAAGCAGAACAGGGAGATGGACAGAGATCGATTACTGATGACATCATCTTTACACCTGGATCCAGCCATGCCTGAAGTCCAGTACCCCAGGCATTTTCAGTAAAACGAGTCCCTGCATTCATACACTTTTTTGTGGTTGTTGTTCAGCTTGAGTTGGGCTTCTCAAGTTGGAAGTGCCCTGAGTAATATAAAGAGGCAGTGCAGTAAATTGGCAAATAGGTTGGTTTAGGAATTGGGAATTCTCATCTTGGCTGTAGGCACCGTCTCGCCTCCCCAAGCTTTAGTTTACTCATCTGTAGTAGGCGGACGTTGAACAAGATGGTGTTGGAGGACACTCCCCACTAGTAAATGCAATGATTCTGACCACTCCCTTACCAATAATTCTGGACTAAACAGCATGAAAACTTCTTCAAGGACCCCATTCTGCTCTGTGTGGAGTCTAGTTATTTATCCAGACAGCTGAGGGCTCACAGGGCTGGCCTTGGGCAAAAATAAAGTCAGGAAAACTTTTCTCCACTGGTTGAAACCTAGTACTCTTCCTCCAATCTTATAACGGTCTGGGTTCTTCAGTGTCAATACCGTGGATCAAAACAAAAATCGATCTGATGATAGTCTTTCACCCTTTAGTCCAAATGAGATCTGAACCAGCTTTGCCTTTTAAAGTAATTTGGGCAAACATTTGGTTGGGCATCTTGTGTTTGTTGAGAGGCATTTTACGACCCTTGAATTAGCTGTCCTGAAGGTGAGTTATCACCAATGCCTTGCTATCGAGAATGGCCATACCCTTAAGAGTAGACTCCAGGTTCTCCGGAGGGGCAATGCAAGCTAATTTCATTCCAAGTTGAAATACAAAAGAGACGGGGAGACCAGACAGGATATTTACAACAGGGTCCTGACATTAGTAAAGCTCTAAATTGAAATGTTTCCCATCTTCGAAAGACTCAAGGCCATTAGGATGTTCTGCTTGAGGCTAATCCTATTATTTGGAATTCTATCAGCCCTTTCTTCTGGCTTGAGGCTAATCTCAGGAGTGAATTAGCGCAGGGGCTGCTTTTCATTCCTGCCATCTATGCTGTGACAATATTTCCTGGGTACGAGGCTGGGTACGTGGCCGTAGGACAAACAAGAATACAACCGGCTCTCTCCTTGCCCCCATCCATCCAACCAAATCTCACCACATGTCCTGGGTACACCGATTATGATTCACAGTGATGAGCCAGGGAGAGTAACAGCGGATGTCTACTTTCCGTTCTAACACACGGGCTTTCATCTCCCAGCAATCGTCATATCCTCTAGATGCCTGAGAGAGGGTGAAAAAAATCTCACTACAGTGGGGAACTCCATTTCTCATTTCATTCATTCATTCATTCATTCATTCTTTCATCTGCTGCCATGGCTCTCCGTGCATCTCGATGGTGGACAAGGTGATGGTCCACTTTCACTTTTGCAAGCTCATGCACGCATGTGCACAGGGCTTCCTGTGTTCTCCCTGGATTCAGGCTCAGTAAACTCTTTTCTGTAAAAAGCTAAAGAGTAAATATAGTAGGCTGTGTGGGCTGTATGGTGTCTGCCACAAGGATTCAACTTTGCCATTGTGGCTGGAATGCAACCATAGACAATATGTTAGCAAATGGTGGGGCTGTGTTCTAATAAAACTTTATTTACAAAAGCAGATGGTACCAGAAGTGGCTGGCTGGCTGACCGCTGAGCTAGACACCAATGGCACTGAGTGAGTCTGTTTACTAACTTAGTCACGCCAGCTTGCCCCTTTCTCCCCCACCCCTTCCGTACCTGGTGTTGAAAGCTATTTTGATAGGATGGTCTGAGGGCAACTGATAAAGACAAGCAGGGTATTAGATATGGGCCCTCGAGTTAAGGATAGATGAAGAATAATGGAAAATTCTACCTCTGTGGGTCTAATTATGGTCTCCCTTTGGGTGGTATTCTACTGACATGGAAAAGGTCCTGAAAGATCACATGGCACAGCCCCCTACCCAGGGCTGGGGTCTCTGACAGCCCATCTCATTGATTCTGCTAGTCTTGTGGCTTTTTAGTGAGTATTTATTCATTCATCCCCACGTTCTTCTTTTTAGCAGCACTCTGCATATTTAGAGTGGAGATGTTTCATAATTATGTGTTGAATATCCGCCAACTAGGTGTCTGGCCTCGTGCTGGGCATTCTGGGTTCAGAGGAAAAAGGCCTGGTTTCTGGCCCCAGGGAGCTTATGACGGAGGAGGCAGGAAAAACCATAAACAATCACAGTGCAACGTGTTAAGTGCAGTGATGGGGGTGAGCAAATAATACGACAGAAGGAAGGAAGGACAGGTCAGTTCAAGGGCCGTGGCAGACTCAGGTAGCTAGTGATATCCCGAGGCCCTGTCTCTTTCTGGGACAGAATTCCAGGCCACGGAGCGCCACAGGGAAGGAAGAGCTCACCTCTCAGTGGCCGCTTAAGTGCCACTGAGGGCTGTTCACCTGCTTAGAATCTCAGGGAGCTGAGGCAGAGGCCTCCAAAGCACATTTGGAGGAACCAAGAGAGGCCCATTCAAGGAAAGAACAAAAAATAAAACAACTCCCCCTCTTTGCTTCTTACAGCAGTTTTTGTTTATCTCATTAACTCACAACCTGAAGAACGGGACCATCTGGTATGCGGGCATGTTAACAAGATCATAAATTAGGAGCAGAAATGAAGCCAGATTTCCATAATGGTCGCAAGACAGAAATCAACAGCGCCGGGACGGAATTTGCCGGGAAGGTAGGGTGGGAGGGAGACGAAGCAAGATGAAAATGCCTCAGCACATCCAGTCTGAATGAAAAACACAAATCCAGAGTCATTTAGAAGGAGGGTTTAAAAAAAAAAAAAATAAAGTGCTGGCAAAGCATGTGTGCTTCCCGGAGACATCTCTTTCTGCTCCTCCCTCCTCTCCCTGAGCGTCCCAGGTCTTACCCGAGGACTGAGGCCAACTTGATTCCCCTTGCTCTCCTAGGTCGTTACGATAATAATTGCTGGAAAACTCCCTATGCTTCTCATCTGGCGGAGGAAGGCTCGCCCAGTGCACACGGCCGCGTGCTTGGGCCCCAGCTCCAAGCCACCGATGTTTCCATAGATTCTGAGTATTTCCTGGGACCCTGCGCCGCGGGCTTGGCAAAGACAGCACTGGTGGGTCATTCATGAGAGCGGGGCATTGGCCACCAAGGGCCTGGATGCTGAATGCCCGGGACAGGTACACACACGGCATTCCCCTTGTCACAGCACGTCAATGGCTCTCGGCTTCCTGAAGGAGAGGACCCCTCTCCTCCCCGTTTGCCCAGCAGGGCCACCCCCCGTGCGGTGGCCCTGGGCCCCGTTTCCTCTTCTGCCAACCTCCTCACTCCTCCCTCTGCTTCTCTGCAAAAACTAGTCTTCTCCAGGCGCTCGGCCATTCCGTCCAGACGATCATGATAATAAAAATGCTAAGTTTTAAAAATGTGGGGAAGGGGAGATAATTATGTTCCAATGACTGTTCTTACAGACGGACATCAGGGAACAGGGTCTGTGCTTTTTTTCGACAGAGTGAGACCAGAGGCAGGCTAATTTCAAGCTACTTGATGGAGAAGAGGCTGATATTATGAGGGGGGAAATAACAGTCTTTTTTGATTTGGAAAAGCAACATCATGATGGATTCACGTTGGTGATGACGATTAAAGTAAAAGCTCTGATAATGCCCGCAGATATCTCCGTTCGATCTCTTTTTGGGGTTGGGGGGCAATTCATTGACAAATCTTTCAATTTCTCCTGTGATTTTTCACAAATCCGGACTTTTAAATATTTTTAAAAAGTCAATTTTGATCATTTACAGTTGCCTAGAAAATTTCTCTTTTTGTGGATACAAGAACACGGATTCTCTAGATCTGTGGTTTCTTACCCTATTTCAGTCTTTATTTTGTGTATTTCTATCTCTCTAGAGCTAGTTCTCATTAACATGGACATTCACTTCACATATATATTTTTAAAATTTTTTTTAATATTTATTCTTGAGAGAGAGAGAGAGTGACAGAGCATGAGCGGGGAAGGAGCAGAGACAGAGGGAGACACAGAATCCGAAGCAGGCTCCAGGCTCTGAACTGTCAGCACAGAGCCCAACGTGGGGCTTGAACTCATGGACTGAGAGATCATGACCTGAGCCGAAGTCAGACGTTGAACTGACTGAGCCACGCCGGTGCCCCTGCTTTATATATTTTATTTGTGTTTTGTTTAAGCACAATTCTAGGGTCCATTCTGCTAACTGAATCTGCCTTCTAATTTATGAATGTCCTTTAAAAACGTTGATCAATTATGCCCTGCTATACTTGTGGGGATGAGCACTGGGTGTTATATGGAAACCAACTTGACAGTAAACTATTTTTAAAAAAATTATGCCCTGCTAATTTCCAATGACTTACCTAACTGTATCTTTCTATATTCTGATACAAATAGGTATTTCCCCTGTTCTCTTTTATTTTTGTTCAGTCCATTAACTGACATTTTCTTAATAGCACCACATACAGCCCAATCTTGTAAATATCCCACGGTCATAAGAAAAGAAAACATTTTGATTTCTTTGCAGATTAGTGATGTCAATACAGAACTATGAAATATTTATGCAGATCAGTATGTGCTTAATAAGGAAACATTCCCCCATATTATTATTATTATTTTAAGAGTATTTATCTTGAAGGAGAGACAGAGAGTGTGTGCAAGGAACGTGAGCAGGAGAGGGCAGAGAGAGAGAGAACCCCAACCAAGCTCAGCACTGTCAGTGCAGAGCCCTACCTGGGGCTCGAACTCACAAATCATGAGATCATGACTTGAGCCAAAATCAAGAGTCAGATGCTTAACCAAGTGAGCCACCCAGGTGCACCCTCCGCCCAGACTGTATTACTTATGTCAATGTTTCTTTTCATTCCTACCACTTTCACTTTATATATTTTGATGTGATACTATTATGCGCACAAAGAGATAAGTCCAGTAGCTTTCCATGTGGATTATTTACCTTGTCAATAAAAAGTGACCCCACCCAAGCAGTGATTTGGAATTCTACACGCCATTGCCTTAAAAAAAAAAAACAACTTTTTTTGAACCATTATTTTTGGAAAGCCTGTATTTTAACATAGGGATTAAATCCGTTTATCTTGGTCTCAGGCTTGGTTCATTTGTACTTATGTCTGTGTATTATTATTTTTATGGTTTTGGGTGTGATTTTTTGTTGCTTTTTATGTTTCCTTGATTGTTTCTTTCATATCATTAGTTTCACGGGACCATGTTTTGGTTCCCCGCCCCCTCCCCGTACAATGTTAATTTTCATTCTATAGTAATTACCTTCATCTTTACAAATATTGTCAAGTCTGTGTTTTTTCTATTATCAAAACCCATGGCGAAACCGTACCTAATGACCTATACGGGGAGGAAAATGTTACCGTATATTTACATCTCCTCGTCTCCCTCCCAGATTTACCTGTTAGGCTCTCAAATATTTGGCTCTGACTGATGTTCACAAATGATTATCTGTACAGCGTCCCTAGTTTTTTCTTTCAAGAATCATATTTGTATCATTTTGTGACTACACTGACAATCTTTTTTTTTTTTTTTTTTTTAGATCTTATGTGTGATTAGTTTCCAAGGTCCTCCAGTCCTGTGCCTTCTCTTGAGGGCTCTTTGACTCATTTTTTGGTCATCAGGTGCACGTATTTGGAACCTTTACATATCTGAGGAAACCCCTGTATCATCTCGACAAGTGATACCTTGGTTGGCTGGTACATTCTTGGATCAAAACCTTTCCCTCTCCTGTGGATGGACCAGTCCTCTCTCTGTCTCTCTGTCTTTCTCTCTCTCTCTAACGCTGTCTCTTCTGTCTCTCTCTCAATGTCTCTCTGTGTCTTTCCCTCTGTCTCTTTCCCTGTGTCTCTCTTTTTTTCTCTCTTCTCCCTATCTGTTTGTTTTTTTTTAATATTTTTATTTATTTCTAGGAGAGAGACAGACAGCGTGAGCAGGGGAGGGTCAGAGAGAGAGGGAGTCACAGACTGAAACAGGCTCCAGGCTCTGAGCTGGCAGTCAGCACACAGCCCGACGCGGGGCTCGAACCCACGAACCGCGAGATCATGACCTAAGCGAAAGTCGGACGCTTAACTGACTAAGCCACCCAGGCGCCCCTCTCCCTATCTGTTTCTATCTCTCTATTGCTCTCTCTTCTGTCTCTTTGTGTCTTTCTCTGTCTCTTTTCCTGTCTCTCTTTTTCTCCCTCTGTCTCTCTTTCCCTAGCTCTCTGTGTCTGCTCTCTCTCTTTGTCTCTCTCTGTCTCTGTCTCTGTCTGGCTTTTTGGATGCTCTCTCTGGAACTCACAGCATTTGTATCATGGAGATCTCTGTGGCAAACCTAACTTGTGTTTCTTTGTACACAGCTTTTTTCTTTTCCTTTTTCTTTTTTTTTTTCCCCTCTCTGCCCCAACCTGGACACTTCAGTTTTATCCTGGAAACTAAAAGGAAAAAAAATCATCAGTATATGGTGTATTGGTTACTTTCAGCTGATTTCATCCAACCCATCTATCCATTGCCGTCTTCTGAAATTGAGAAAAGTTTCCTTTGACTGTGTCCTATTTTATCCTTGTAAGCGATTCGATTCCTTTATTTAAAAAGAAAATGAACCCCTCTTTTTGTCCCCCACACTCCCTTTAAGTAGATGTGGATTTTCATTCTATGAGCTCAGGCTCCAAATGCCGTTCATCCGGCCCCTTCCATCCATCGTTCCTTTCTGGTTCGGCATCTGGAGACCAGCGTCTCTGGCTTGCCATCCCCATTCCTGTGGCTACTGCTCGTGCAATCGGTTTGCTCCCCGGCATTTCGGACGGCAATATTTGCTGCCTGTATCGTTCCCTTAGCCTACTGAGGCCTTTCCAAATTTTCTAGTCTGTCATCTTATTACCTCCTGTTTTATCTCTTATTTTATTAAGGGTGCGGCCTCTTCGATTTCAGTGAAAATAGATACCGTATTCGCATTTCCAAACGTTTTTAGAATCATTTTCGATCTCTGATTTTTAAAAAAAATTTTAACATTTTTTTTATTATTGAGAGAGAGACAGAGTGTGAGTGGGGGAGGGGCAGAGAGAGATGGAGACACAGAGTCCGAGGCAGCTCCAGGCTCCCAGCTGTCAGCACAGAGCCTGATGCAGGGCTTGAACCCACAAACCACGAGATCGTAACCTGAGCCGAAGTTGCATGCTTAACCAACTGAGCCACCCAGGTGCCCCTGGTCTCTGATTCTTGAATGCTAGGTATCTCTTTCTAACTCCTCTATATATTTAATAGACTTTACCCCTGTCCCTCAGCTGACATCTTTAAATGAGATGGTCACCTCAATTTGGAAGAGCCTCCCCCTCATTTGATGCTGTTGGACTTTCTTTGGGGGGAGCCCTTCTGTTCCAGCCTGTGTGCTGTTCCCCACTCAGCTCCTCAGCTGGCCTACATTTGCACACACCATGGCCGCCTCCAGCATGGCATCGTGATTGCCATGTCATTTCTTTCTGGCAAAGCTTCGGCATTTCCTGTCTTGTAGGGAACAGTGTGGGGGCATCTGGCTCCTTCTTGGAACCGTGTGGGGGGCACACTGAGAGGAAATGCAGCCATGGGGACCGTGCTTCCCCCAGTCAGCAGAGAGCCTGGAAGACGGGGGGCCATGTGACTTGGGGGTGAACCTGGCCATGTCTGGGTTCTCTGGACACATCCATTAAGGCGGCACATCCCCTGGAAAAGCTCCTATTCATTATTTACATGCTTCCATCCATTCATTCATAAATGGGAGTTTGCCCACCCATTCACTGAGCAAGGGCTTGAGGCTACCCGCCAGGTGCAGTGCTGGCTGCTATGGGTGTGACTGAGAGGGAGCCAAGAAGAGGCCCTCTCTGCGGACCTTGGTTTCGGTGGCTCAAACACATTCCATATCCCCGGTCCCCAGTCTAGGGACACATGACATGGAAGCCACAGCCAACAGGATGATTGCAGATGGCAGTAGATGATGCGGTAGATGCTTCAGGGTCAGCTGCCGTCACTGTCGACCCAGAGGTTGAAGCCACCCCCCTCCCACCCAGGAGATGACCCTGAGCAGAGCCAGGGAGGCCCGTGTGTGAGCGAACAGAAATCAGATGACACACTGGGTGGAGTCGCCGCACGGTGTCCTCTGTCGGCTCTCCAGATTCACTAGCACGGGCTCCACTCTGTGCACCCCAAAATCCCCCTCTCCTCTGGCTCCCGTTGGGCTTAGTCAGTGGGGATCACCAGCAGGAGATGGGGGGGGCAGGACAGTCCCCTGGGGTCTCTGTTGTCCCAGCACGTGCCCACGTGGGTCCCTGCGGGCTGGCCCCCGCTCCCGCAGCTGGTCTCTCCATCCCTTCTCAGGGTTCCTCTGGGTTCTGGAATCAAGTCTCCCCTTCCCACTCTTGGTCAGCGATTGCAACAACTCCTCGCCACTGTCAGCCCCCAGGGACTACACTCTCCCTTGTTAGTGCCTCTCAGCACGCCCCTCCCCCTTTCTTCGGGAACCCAGTACCGTTTGTTTGCCTCCTGCCAGAGGAGAGCGAGGAGAGATAGGAGAGCAGGGCAAAGCAGATGACTGTTCTCTGCGTGCCCGCCCCCCAACCCCCCATCACCACACACTCCTCCAATGCCCCGTTGTGATTTCAGGGTTCACCGAATTGGATCACTGTGTCCCTCATGTCGGCCTTGTTATTCGTTTTCATCTCCTTGCACCTGCCATTAGTGGAGACCGAGGCGGGGATGCCCACTCATCTGGAAGGCCGGGTCGTGGCTGTTCTTGAGGAAACTGTGTTGTCGTCCTTCTGGGAGAGAATCCAGGCTGAGGGTGTTGGGGGTGGCCTCGGGTCCCCTGGAGGGGGACCTTCTTCCTAAGTTACGCGGAGGCGAGGCGCTTTTCTGCCTATGGCCTGGGGACTGGGGTCTGCTGGGGAACCCTCCCCAGTGCCGGGGTCCCCACTCCCTGGGTGCTTGCAGTCGGCCCCTCAGAACGCAGAACTGGGAGCAGAGAACAGAAGAGGTGCTCTGAGGCGGCCCGGCTGTGCGAACAGAGGCTTTGGTCGGAATCCGCAGCTTGATGGCCCCAGGGTGCGGGAAGCCCGAGCTGGACCATCTGCTGCCAAGGCCGGGACGGAGCCCGGAGAGGGAAGACATCGGCTCTCGGTCTAGAGCTGATGCTCTGCTGGGCGATCGGGGACACAGCAGGAGGCCAGAGCCCCCCCCCATCCCCCCGAGCTGCTGAGGACACCCCTGCGAGGCTCGTGTGATCACGTGCACCTCACCCAAAGGTCGTGCAAGACCTTCAACGCATGATCTGGGTTCCTCCTCCTTAGAGGGCGTGTGAGTTGCCGCTGTGACCCACGGGCACCAACTCGGGCTTGAAACGGCATGAAAGTACTGCCTTCTAGTTCTGGAGCTCCGGGGTCTGAAATGGGTCTCCACGAACTACGCTCAGGAAGGTAGGGGCTGTGTTCCTTCTAGAAGCTCCAGGGAGTCCGTCCCCTCGCCCTAGAAGCTGCCTCTGTTCTTGGCTCGGGCCCCTTCCACCACCTTCAAAGCCAGTCACATAGCACCTACCGATCTCTCTCTCTCTCTCTCTCTCTCTCTCTCTCTCTTTCTGACCCTACCATCTGATCATAAGGACCCTTGGGATGACATCAAACCGGCCTGGGCAATCCAGGCTAATTTTCCAATCTTAAATCCCCCCTGCCATGCAAATACCATATGCACAGGTCAGGAATTAGGATGCGGGCAGCTTTGGGGCCCAATATTCTGCCAACATGGGGGACTCATTCTGAGCCAGAAGTTTTCTTCTGTCCTTGGTAGGCCGCCGGGGCCCAGGGAGTCATCTTCATGGGAAGTGGCAGAAGCCATAACATCTACATCAGGAGACAGTGCTCCCTGGGGCCCCAGGAACAGCCTTTCCTGCTCAGGTGGGTTTGAAAGGGAGGACGCACTGGCCTGAGCCACAGGAACCAAGACGCAGTAGGGACGCAGGAGCAGACAGCACAGCAGACACCCAGCCCCACTTGAGGCCTCTGACTCAGAGGGCTGGCTCCCAAGGTCAAATGCACTCCCAGCCCTGCAACCGGAGCAGGCTCAGGATGGCAGGCATCCCGGGGCTACGTAGGTTTGGAACTCAGTGCACTGGGGCGGGGGGGGGGGGGTGTCTGGGGGGGGCTGGGCTGTGAATGGGAGCCAATCAGGGAGCGGAGGGAGCCGGACTTGTAAACGCACCTCCCCCAAGTTGCTGAACTGGGAGAATTAAAAATATAAATTAAATAATGCATCCGTTCTCCAAGGTCCCTTCCAGGCTTTAAAATTTTATGCTTCCATAAGCTTTCGGGGAAGAAGAATAAACCAACCACTAATATCAAGGAGATTTTGAAAGCTTTAAAGGTTTTAGAAGCTGTAGCTAACAGGAACGAGGAGGTTTGCTGCAGGCACGGAAAGCTCTGGAGGGAAAAGTGAATACTCGGCTCTCCGTTATCTGAATGGAGGCTTATCCAAAGCAATCCCTGCTTTTAGGCACTTACACTGTATCTATTCTGCTCAACTAAGCTCTCAGAACAGGGATACTGTGTTCCTCTTACATCAAGAGGAGAGACCTCTAATCCCTCATACAGCCCCAGTCCCCCAAGAAGTGAGGACCACTGAAGACAGAGAGCCGAGACTTCTCTGCCATAAGGGGGGCTGGTCTGGCCAGAAGCTGGGAGTTGTATCACATTTGGTTGTGACAATCATGGGGGCGGGGCCCTCTCCGTGGGTTTTTTTCCATCGATGGAGGGACAAAGTCACCTGCCATCCTTTGCCATCTAATAACTCACAGGGGGAACTGAGAAGTCATTGAGGACCATTGCCGTAATAGAGCCAAGGCGACGAAAATCAGAAGGAATCTTTAAACCCACAAATTAGGGGAGGAGAGGTCTATACTTGAAGTCAAACATGCGCGCACACATCTGCGCGCGTGCGCGCGTGTTTGTGCGTGTGTGTGTGTGTGTGTGTGTGTGTGTGTGTATGACCATCGGTGGGTAGAGACCATCTCCAGCTTGTTCATTACAAGGCTGAGGCCAAGAGTAGCCCGTGGACAGTAACTGACGCTCACCTAACCTCGAATGCATGCATGAATGCATGAATAATTAGGAGGGGAATAAATCTTCGGGCCGCATGAACTAACTCTGAGTGCCTGCAAATATATCTAGGAAACGGTCCCCCAGTGAGATTCCAGAAACTAGCCAGAGGGAAGACCCGGAAGACATGGTCCTGCGTTTAGCAGACATTTGGTGACCTTTGGGACATGGAAAAAAAGCATATTCAAATTTGCATAAAGGAGTCAAGTCAGCAGAAAGGAGGCCAGCCTGTAAGAGGCCGTAAGAGCATCCTGTGGACGCCAGCGGTCAGTAAGTTTCTGGGATCAATGATGTCTGACATTCACTTAGAAACCACTTCCTGCTCTCTGCTTCCGTTGTACCCTCCTGTAGTGTGACGCAGGAGCAGACTCAGGGGCAAACTCATGAGTGGCGGGCTGCACAATGCCCCCCTAAAGATGCCCCCCAAACCTGCGAATATGTTATTATCTTGCATGACAAAGAGGGGCTTTACAGATGCGATTAAGGACCCTGGGAGGGGGAGATTTTTCTGGGCTTTCTGCGTGGACACAATGCAATCATACCCAGGGCACCAGGAAGATCAGAGTCAGAGAAGGAAAGAGAGGTTTTGGTCTTGCGCTCACAAGCCAGCGTGTGCAGGTGGCTTCTGGAAGCTGGAAAAGGCAAGGGAATTTCCCCTGGAGCCTCAAAAAGAACACCGCCTTGCCTGAATCTTTATTTCAGCCCACTGAGCCCTATTTTGGACTTCGAACCACCAGAACTGTGAGATCATAATTTGTGTTGTCGCAAGCCACTGAGTTGGTGGTATTGGGTTACAGCAGCAGTAGGGAACTATTGTCAAGCTTTCGCACAGAGAGTCAAGGAAAAAGCTACCCCTTCAGAGAAGGCGGGCTAGGCGATGATGGGGTTCCCACGAATATGGGGGTGGAGCGTGAGGAGTTCTGATCCCCTGGACATTCAGGTTCAGTAACAGGTAGTTTAATGTGGCTTCCCTTCCGCCCTCTGCATTCTACATGCAGACCCATGAAAAAGCTAGAGCATGGGGGTGGGGGGCATGAGAACTCTCCTTCCCAACACACAAGTCCCGCCCTCTCCATCACCCATCCTCCACCAGGATCCCTGATTGACTGGTGACTGGACTGTGCAGCAGAAAGGCGGGTCCAGAAATTATAGAGCTGGTTGGGACCTACATCCAGTCCTGCCGAAATTTTATCGACGAGGCACTGACGTGCAGGGAAATGGCTTGTCCAGGAACAAAGAGTGAGCACAAAGCAGAGGTGGAATCAGAACCTCCAGCTGCACATTTCCAAGGACTGAGCTCCAGCGCGGGGCTGCCTGACTTCCCACCTGGAGGCAATGTCCTTCTAAAATGCACAGCCCAGGGAGCCGGTCTGGAGGGCCCATGTGATTATATGTGACCACAGGGCCATCCAGGTCCCTCTCTCCATGGCAACAGACCCTTGGGGACCTCAGGTTGGGCGTGCCTGTATCTGAGTGCATCGCTTTGAGACAGGTAGGTCCGGTGAAGTGGGTGTTGGGTTGATCATTCCTCCTAAATGACTTTTACACCCACAGCGGTCACCAACCCAAAGGGGACCTTGCAGTGAAAGCTGTTTCCTTCCTTTAGGAATATTTCTCCATTTCTCAACTCCCTGAACGTGCAAGGCCTGGTTATCACTTTTGGATCCCTTCCCCGGCCACCCCCTTGGCCTGGGACCTCTCTCCGTCCAGGGGATCCAAAGCACCTGAAGGGTCTATGTCAGCATTCTTGACTTGATGACAGTCATGTTCCCCAGGATTCTGTTTCATGAGAACCTTCTTCGGTTTGAGCTTCTCAGCACTGGGTTTGGGACGGTGGCCGGAGGAATGTGTCTGCCATTAGCAGAACTGAGTTGAAATCAGCAAACCGATAGGACTATTTGTAAGTTCTCTCTTCTCAGAGGGGAAGGTGTGCAGGCCTCACTGACACAGGATCCCATCCCACAGTGGTGTGGGAACCACAGGGACGTCAGGACAACCTCTGGGGGTGGGGGGACGGTGGGGGGGCGTGGCTCAGTGACCCAGCATGAAGCTCAGTGTCAGAGCAGTGGCCTGGGACTGGATCAGAGAGAGAGAGAGAGCAGCATTCTGGCTCAGGGGGTGGCTGGGCTGTGGGGGCTGCAGGAGAAGCCAGGATGGGTGTGACTCCAGCATTCTCCAGAAGCTTCTAGTTCCCCTGGGAGGTCAGGGAGAAGGGGAGGCAGCTGGGACATCTCAACCGGGAAGCAGAGGAAATAGCCTACCAGGTGAAGAGAGGTATTTCTGCACTGCCTCCCATATGCCAACTTCCTAGCTCTTCTAAATGCCCCCTCCTTTAGATGACGACCATACCCACTCCTCCCCCTGGCATCTACATCAGCATTGGCAGCACTGGAGGCTGAGAAGGCTAAGAGGAGTGTTTTTGGAAGCCTCCTCGCTCTTCTCCCTTCCACGCAATGCAGAAAGCCTGCCTGCTAGATGCTCATTTGGGGAATCCAGGAAACCCTCCTCGAAAAGTGAACGGTGTGACTCTACATCATGTTCTTAACTTAGTGCCGTGTTTTAAAATATGCATCATGTGCTTGTTACATACAGGAGATAGGAGGTAGTAAACATTGCTTTACGGGGCCTCATCCCTATCCTCCAGGACCCGGGAATCTAATACAGGACACGCTGCTATATATATTCCAACACAGCAATGCAAAGCTGAATACGAGAAGCATCGTGAATATTAAAATAATTTAAAAGACAGACACAATTGGACAAGGCTCCCTGGGCTAAGCAGGCTCCCAAATGCCTGTAGGAGTCAGTCAGCTGGAGCCGGGAAAGAGACCCCAGGGTGAGGCAGGGAACGGCTCTGTGTTGGGAAGACAGATGGGGGAGTGGACGGGTGGGCCACATCCCGTGGGAGGTGAGGCGTGGCAGAGGCCGAGTGGTGAAGTCTGTGAGAGCTGGCCTCTGGGAGCTGAGTCTTCAAGGTAACAGAGGCAGTTGAAAGTATGTGGGAGAAAGAGAAATGTTGTCCAACAGTGGCTTTTTGATTCCTTCCACGACCTGAACAATAGGTAGGTGTTTCCTTGTGGGCTGGACTGCTGTTTTTGCCTGAGGGCAGGACCCGGCCTTCTCTGCCCCATCTGTGGGAGCTGGGCCTTCTGACCCCCTGCTCCAGGGAGCAAGGTGTGACTAGGGGGAGGTCCCCCACCTTTCCTGATTTGCAAAACAGGGAAGGTCCCTCTGGCAAGATGGGAAGTAGAGTCTCTTTCCCCCTCCCCCAAATCTGTGCTCTTGGGGGTTGGGATAATCATGATAATCATGATATGAACAATTAGAGTTTATCCAAATAGGAGGAAAAACCCCACAGAATCTATAGCTCACGTGGCTGATAGCGTATGATAAATTTAAACCAAACCCTCCACCCCATCCTAAATTCAATCACTTTCGTCCAAATGCCTTACTAGTTAGTGCCTGACATGTATTTACAAAATGTATGAGCAAAACGTTTCCCCCCTCATATCACACTAGAAACGTATGAGGGCTACAACTTAAATATCCATCCACAAGGGACGTTGACTAAGATATGATGGCACGTTTTGTAGCGGGGAGTATCGCGTAACTATTAAAACAAGAACTCGGCGGGTCTGAGCGAGCTGGCCAGGAATATTCTCCATGATACACCATCAAGCAAAGTAAGTTCCAGATGAGTGTGGAAAGCAGGTCCTGTTTTCACATGAAGAGATATGTGTGTACATATGCGCAGCAAAATACTAGAAAAGACTTTGTGAAAGGCACCTACGTAATGGAGCGTGGGCTTGGAGAGGAGGCCCCAATTCCTACTTTTCTCTTTCATCATCATAAATGGTGGGATTTGAGGCAATTTTGTTTTCTTTTTGTCCTTCCGTGTTTTTAAAAATCTTTTTTTAACTTTAGTTTCTTTAGTTTTGAGAGAGAGACAGAGCATGAGCGGGGGAGGGGCAGAGTGAGAGGGAGACACAGAATCCAAAGCAGGCTCCAGGCTCTGAGCTGTCAGCACAGAGCCTGACGCGGGGCTCCAACCCATGAACCGGGAGATCACGACCTGAGCCGAAGTCAGATGCTCAACAGACTGAGCCACCCAGGCGCCCCTGTCCTTCTGTATTTTTTTAAAAATAAAACCCTTTTAAATGATTCATGAAGGGCCTGCACTATTGAAAGGAGTCATTATAACAGCTTTTATTTGCTGAGTGCTTGTGATATATCATGGCTCTTGTCAACAGCTTTGCAGATATTATCTTGTTGACTCACCCCTTTTGAGGTAGACACCATTATTATCTCCACTTTGAGGACAAGGACACAGACTCATGGCCGCTGGGAGACCCACTGGAGGTCCTGAGTCAGCATGTGGTGGGGCCAGTATTCCCTTGGAAAGGGGAATGATTGTGTCCTGTCTTTAGGTTTTTCATAGGACTGATTTTCAAACCATGAATATATGATAGGGCAATTCATGGCAATGACCAGTTCTGTAAGAACATCTGAATGGACTGTTTTACTCTTCACCCTATCTTGAGTGGATAATATGCTGATTAATAAATATATTTCTAAAAACATTAGCCTCTAACTACTGCCCCTCTGGGGTTTCCCCAAAAGCCAAAAACTTGGCTGTGTGAATTATCATGGGGTTTTCTGAATGGGCAAGTGAGTTTTAGTAGAGACTCTGACCTGATGTTGAAGACCTCTTAATTCTCCCTCCCTCCCTTCCTTCCTAGATTCCTTCTTCTCTCCCTTCTTCCCATTCATCCATTCAGTGTTCCATCTATACATCCACCCATCCACCCACCCATCCACCCTTCCATCCATCCATCCATCCACCCACTCATCCATCCACCCATCCACCCACCCATCCACCCACCCATCCACCCACCCATCCACCCATCCACCCACCCATCCACCCACCCATCCACCCATCCACCCATCCACCCATCCACCCACCCATCCATCCATCCATCCACTCATCCATCCACCCATCCACCCACCCATCCATCCACCCACCCATCCATCCACCCATCCAACCATCCATCCATCCATCCACCCATCCATCCATCCACCCATCCATCAATCCACCCACCCATCCACCCATCCACCCACCCATCCATCCATCTACCCGCCCACCCACCCATCCATCCATCCATCCATCCACCCACCCTTCTATCCATCCATCCATCCACCCACCCACCCGCGCACCCATGCATTCATCCAACCTTCCATCTTTCCATCTATCCACCAGCTTAGCAAACATTTACAGAATGGATGCAGGGGAGTCTGCTGGCAACAACAAAGAAGACTAAAATAGTATTAGACAATTCTCAAGGAACTCTCAATTAGCACTCTGCCACTGTGACATGGCTCTTAGGCTGGACGGGTTGAAAATCACCATAATGGAGTGGAAGAAGCTCACTCATCCCACCACATCCTTTGGGGGGTGAAACCCAGAAGCCTCCACACAGAGCATCTGGAATAGGGGTCTGGAATGTCCAGGGACGTGGCAGCCTGTGTATCTTGCACTGAGGTTGGGACACCGTGGGAATTGGGATTACGCCTGCTTTTGATCTTTTTAAGAAGAGACTTGGGCTTTAATGAGTCCGAAGAAAGCCTACTTTGTTCAGCTGGGAGGTTGGTGTCTTGCGATAATGGCATGGCTGTGCTTTTGTGGGAGATCTGAGTTAAGAGCACTGGCGAGGTGGATGGTGGGGGTCCCGGTGGAGCTGGGGGAAGTGGTCATGGGCAGTGAGGTGCAGCCCCCAGAGCTCTCTCCAGTGGATAATGTAAGACTCTGCTCTCAGCTTGGGGCTGAGGATCAAGATGGAAGAACAGGTGTAACTGGTGGCTACGAGGGTTGCTGCTCTTCCCTTCCCCCTCTCTAAAGCTATGGTGTCCTCAGGCACGGATGCTTCAGATTGTCCAGGAAAGGCAACTGTGATACCAAGAGAAGAGTATGAGATCTAGCACCGAAGACCTGAATTCAAACCCTCCCTCTACCCCTTAATGAATGGCCTCATGGTCACTGGCATGCAACTCAACCTCTATCAGTCTCTGCTTTCCTGTCAGTAGACTGAGTGGTCATGGGGATTAAATGAGAAAACCATGGGGCAGCACCTGGCACGGGTGCTCTGTTTTTATTTCAGTGCATATTTTTGCTGATGAGCGAGGCTTTTTTCCAACTCCAGATTGCCATTAGCCCAGAAGCTGTGGGACATGCCGCAGTTCGAGAGTCAGGCAGGTCAGAGAGCCCCCCATGCTACAGGCGGGGAGCCGGTCCTTCATAGATGAACTTTTACACCTTCTTCTCAGTTCCTGTGCTTCCGGGGCAGCAGCCCTGAAGCAGGACCCATTTGGTCCCCAAGGGGACATTTGCAAGGTCTGGAGACATTTATGATGGTCCTAACTCAGAGAGAGGATGCTACTGGCTTCTAGTGGGTGCAGGCCAAGGATGCTGCTAAGCCTTCTACAAAGCACAAGACAGGCCCCCATGACAGAGAGTGATCCTCCATAGTGCTGAGGTTGAGAAATTCTACTCTTGAGTCAAGAGCCAGGATCCTGATGCCCAGGCAGAGAGAATGTGATGCATTATGGCCAAACTGAGTTGTTGATGCTAACAGCGGCCCTTACTGAGATCTGAGCTGGGGGACAAGCCTTTTTAATAGTGATCCTAATCATGACTCCTAATGATGATATCAAAACAACTGACCCCTGGCATCTTCTTTCCCCATCTCAAAAAAAAAGGCACCACCAGTCTGGTCCGAAGCTGGAAGCCTCCAAGTTTGCATTGAGGCTTCCTCTGCTCCCCTCCCCACATGGCTCTACTCTACTGCTGGTGCTGGCACTCCAAAGTACCCTGGGAATCCACCTGCTGCCCGAGGCACCCTCCTCAGTCTCAATGTCACCATCCAGCTGCCTCCTAGCTGATGGACTGATCTGCTTCTCATCTTGCCTTCCTGAAATTCTGTCCCCAGAGAGCTGCCAATGTGATCTTTAAAAAAAACATCACTTTAATTCACACTAGGCCCTGCTTCAAACCCTCTCACTGCCCCTTGGGATAAAGTCCAAATCCCTTGACGTTCCTTGGAGTTTATTTCCTCCAATGAGTCACATTCTTTCCTCCTTCTGGACTTTTTGGGTCTTGTGATACCTGTGATACTCCTCCTTGAGACTTGCTCAAGGCTCCCAATCCCCCTTCCCTTTGGAGAGGCCAACCTTGATCTCTCCAAAGAGGTCCACCTTACTCTCCTCCACACACCGCTGTTCATTCTGCCCATACGTGTATACAATGCGTAATTAGCTAATTATGTTTACTTAGCCTGTATCTCTACTAAACAAGGGCATGACCCATGTATCCCACATGCACCACCGTGTCTCCAGCATCTGGTATAATACCTAGCTCCAGCAGATGTTCAACGAATGTTGGTCAAATGAATGAGCTGGCTCTTAAAATTATTCAGGGCGTTGTAACTGACAAAACACGGTCAGCCTTATTTATGATCTCCAGAAGGAGGGAAGTAAAGGGAAGATCTCGCCGAGGGTTGTCTTACAAATCAGCATTGACATTGGCGGTGGCTACAGAGTAGATACTGGAAAGAATGTCCCCCACTGGCAGCCGTACTACACTCCATCCTGGGCTCAGTGGGTGGGGGGTGGCTCAGTGGGTTACAAGACATAGACTGGGTGGACAGCTGGGTTACGACTGGAACTTGTGATCTTGGAACACAGACAGACTCCTTAGGTCATCATGGAAAGAAGCCCCTTACTGGTGGCATCCTTAGCAGGCATCCTCATTGGATAAGCCACTCAGCCTCCAGGTCATGCTTTACAGACCAGAGATTCACAAGGACTTTGCCCTCCCCCACCCAGGGTGGAACAGAAAGAAGGAGGGAAGGGGAGGGACAGACAAACTTTAGTCTCTGCTGTCCCTTTGCCCCATTTCTCTAAACTTGCTGGTCTTTTCTTTCTTTTTTTTTTCCTCCTTTAGCATGGCTTTGCTGGAGATATTTTTGCATCTCCCTAAGGCTCATTAATTTCCAATTGTCCACCAACATCAAAACAACTGTAAACTGTGTCCCCATTTTCGCTTTTGGATGGAGAGTTGTGTTAACTGAATTTTCTGTATTCTGGATGCTCCCCCATCTGTGGCTTTGTGGAACAGAGGGAAGTACCCCATCCCTCCCCAGGTTAGCTAATTCCTAGAGAGATCCAATGACTTGCAAGCCTTTCATATGCAAATCACATGCAAACTAACCAATCCGGAGCCTGCATTCCCCACCCCCCACCCCCATCTTTTCTGTGGGTCTTCTAGACTCTGGACCACTATCTGCCTGCCTTAATGGTACTACGAGTCAACAGCACTTATGCCTCAATGTCCACTGAGATTATTCAAACTAGCCATTCCTAAACCTGTTTACCCTTCCTTGCCTTGTCTTTTGGGCTGAAACTACGATGAAGACTCTTGAATGCTGAGAACAAACTGAGGACTGATGGGTATGGGGGGGGAGGGGAAGGGGAGTGATGGGCATGGAGGAGGGCACTGTGGGGATGAGCACTGGGTGTTATATGGAAACCAACTTGACAATAAACTATTTTAAAAACAAAGTTAAGAAAAAAAAAAGTGAGAGGAACATTCCAGGTTGGGATGGAGAGTAGGGAGTGCTTTCTGTGTGCATGTAGGAAAATTAAAATAAAATAAAATTTACCACTTAAAAAAAAAAAAGACTCTTAACCATGTTTCCTCCCTCAGTGATCTTGCCTCCTGACCCACCCTCGTGGTTCCCCCATGGGAATGCTGTGCCTTCCGGTTGTAGAGATTTGTGAGCATAAGAACTTCTTCCTGCATCACGGATATTTCCATTTCTACCTGTCTTCCTATAGATACCTACCGATAAATAAATCCTAAGTGAATTTTAAAACAAGAGTGTTTTCTATTGAACTGTCTATCAAAAGATGATGTTCTATCTCACAAATATTTTTATTTCTAACATGATTCAACACACACTCTTGGGGGTATACTAACAGTTCCCGATGAAGACAGAAACCGCTATGTATTCATTCATGAATTAATTGTAAAAC
This sequence comes from Hyaena hyaena, assembly GCF_003009895.1. Taxonomy (NCBI): domain Eukaryota; kingdom Metazoa; phylum Chordata; class Mammalia; order Carnivora; family Hyaenidae; genus Hyaena; species Hyaena hyaena. The sequence goes on from NW_024080689.1 coordinate 907,851, forward strand.
TCAGTGCTGGGAAAAAAACCTCTCTGTGTTGCAAGCACTCTTGTTATTCCAGCTAAAATCCATTAACTATGGCTTTCTTTTCTTTTAATTTTTTAATCTTCATTTATTTTTGAGAGAGAAAGACAGAACATGAGCAGGGGGAAGGTCAGAGAGAGAGGGAGACACAGAATCTGAAGCAGGCTCCAGGCTCTGAGCTGTCAGCACAGAGCACCTGACTTGAGGCTCAAACTCAGGAACTGTGAGATCATGACCTGAACCAAACTTGGATGCTTAACTGACTAAGCCACCCAGATGCCCCGTTAATTATGGCTTTCTGTCAATCGTCAGCTGATTTAGAAACAGTCCAGGGGGGCTTGTCAGCTCTCTGTAGGCTCACCCGTCAAGGATACGGGCTTTGCCTCATGAAAGACTAGATGTCTGGGGGTCTCTGTGTACCCCCCACCCTTGTCTGATGAGTCACCCCAGCATCCTGGATCCACTCAGAAAGGGGCAAGCCTCTCTTTCAGCCCCAGATGCAAAAGTTGTTGGGCCTCTCTGCTAGACTTGGGTCCATCATTTTTACCCAGAAAATCTGAATCCCAGGAGCTGCTTCTGGGAGACCTTCCCAGCGGTTTAATCATGCTGCCGACTGCCAAGCAGTGGAAAGTTCTTCCTTAATACGTCTGGACCAAATCCCTCCTGCACCAGTCGGGTGCCCTTCGCTTCCTGTTCGGGCAGATTGAGCCAGGCAGCGCCATCCCTCCTGCGGAAAATGTCCACGGCCTCGCACATTATTATTTGTTCTCCACAATATATCAACCAGACGGCTCACGCTTTCCTCACAGGTCCTATTTTCTGGCCTTTAATCATGTTTGTTGAATCATGTTGGCCAATCTGCCGGGCAGCCGTCTGTCTGAGACCTGCATGTCTGGGGCCGTCCGTGGTCCCTCTAGAACTCGCTCAGGGTTCTGGGGTCTGATGAGTGATCACCCCCATCAGCAGGCTGGATATTAAACAGCTGGGGCTCTCTGCAACCATTCCAGGGGGGACTGGCCCAGAAGACAAGGAAGCAATTTCAGAGACAAGAAGCAATTGCTTCCAAGACTCCATCCAGTTCCCTCTAAGTGTTCTGTGGCTGAACACAGGCGGACAACAGGGGGGTGGAGCTGGGCTCTGCATTTCACAGCCATGATTTCCCACTTACATCACCAGCTCGTGCAACTGGGGTCCATCCCCGAGGCCAGGGAGTGCGGACCCTGAGAGAAATCTCCTTCTCTTACCTCCACATCCTGAGTAGCACAGAGAAGATAACACATGGGGCAAAGTCCAGGTAGAAGGGTCTTCCGCTCTTTCTTTTTTGTTCCACAAAGCATTTTTTAAAATGTTTATTTAATTTTGAGAGATGAGAGAGAGAGACAGAGCGTGAGCAGGGAAAAGGCCAAGAGAGAGGGAGACATAGAATCTGAAGCAGGCTCCAGGCTCTGAGCTGTCAACACAGACGTGGGGCTCGAACTCATGAACTGCGAGATCGTGACCTGAGCCGAAGTTGGATGCTTAACCGACTGAGCCCCCCAGGTGCCCCATCCATTCTTTTATTCATTAAACACTTCCTGAACATCTACTATGTGCCGGGCATTGTGATGCCTACAGGGATGAACATAAAGGCATATCTTGCCTGCCTATCCCCATTGAGATTCTGTCTAGCTGGCAAACAGATCCATGCACATGGCCCCTCGCTCTCCCGGGCAGGCTAGGAGAAATGCAGTAACAGGGACACGGTGTTAATATTCAGGAGGCAGTCCCGAGGAATACAGGATTAATTCTGCGTAGGAGGACAAGGGAAGGCTTCGTGACGATGAACATTTGGAATCAGTCTTGTATTCGCGGTGTCTTTTACCCACCAGGACTCCACTGACTCCCTGCAATGACCCAACGATGTGGGCAGGTTTATGCCCATCTGTCTGATGGGATGTCAGGACTCAGAGAAGTTGAGGGAGCAATTGAAGGCTGCCCAGAGAGTGGGTGCTGGCCCATGTCGGGAGCCTGGCTAAATCTGGGAGCCGTGTTGAGCCATCTTGTTCCTTGGGAGAGCAGGGGACGCCAACCTGCATCTGGGGCAGGGTCACCAGTGGATGCCCAGTTGGTACAAGGACATGAAGGTAGCTTCAGTGCTAAGCAAGGGGACCCGGTCTACTCTGAAGATTGGCAGAGGGGTCCTCATCCTGGCTGCCATGACTGTCTGTGTCCCTGGCGCGGCATCCTCCAGGAGTACAGATCTTTCTAGCACACAGCCTCATCCATCCTCATTAGCGTGTGGTCGACTACACTCAACAGGGAGGCCACAGAAATAATAGCTCCTCCTTCCGTGTCTGTTTCCGTGAGGCTCCAAGCTCACTCCTAGGCCATTCATACTCCTTTATTCCCTGACAGAGGAGGAGAGCAAACGGGCAGGGTGGGGGGAACTACAACCAGCCGAGCAAAGCCACCTCCCTCTCACCATTTCACCTACGTATCAGTGCAACGGGCAGGCATTTGCTCCATCTTCCTGATGAGAAAACTACCAGCTGAGAAGGTGTTGCTGTGACCCGGGAGATACTCATTGGTTTGACCCAGGATAAGGTTTGCAAAGAGCTTATGACACTTCTTCACACGTGCCACGTGCTCTGTAAACACTCGGCTGTCTTGTCGAGGATGTCCCTCCTGCTCGGCACCAGCGCCATCTAATCTGACAGAAAGCAGTGGAAAAGTGGGATTTCGTCCTGCAGCCATTGGCCTCATGAAGTCCACGGGAAGCTTCTGTTCTGCAGAGAAGGGTTTTGATTTGGGCTCTAACTGTGGTCTGCATGGGAGAGGGATGGAATTCAGAAAAGGCTGCCCTAGGAGGTGGAGGCGACTAACGCCTAAAGGATTGATGAGTGGGATTAACAGCACAGGGAGAGGAAGAGTGCATGGTCGAGAGATGAATGACAGGGACAGCACCGGGGTGGGGGTGGGGGTGAGGGAAAGGGCCATCTGCCAGAGCCCGGGGAAGGCTGCATATGCATTAGAAAGACCGCGTGCAGACGTGGGGAGAAGACAGGCCCTTATGGAGTTCTTCTGGCATAATAAATATTCAGTTGGTCACCATGAATATTCAATTAGGCAGAGACTTGTAGATAGAGCCTTGAGGGAACCAGAACTGACAGGGGGCGGAAATCTTCTAAGACTCTCCCAACACCGAGGGGACATATGCCACAGCAGAGACCTGGACAGGATGGCAGGTGGAGGCAAAGAGCTAGAAGCTTCGATGCAGAGAAGTAGGTGACTGACAGCTGACAGGAGCTAAGCGTCCCCCAGACAGTCCAGAAAGCATCGTTCAGTTCAATGGCCAGGCCACACAGTGTGATTTTGGGGCTTATTATTTCCATTTGTGTGCGACTGTCTACAGTCTCTGGGGGATATTTTCCTGCTTGGCAGATTCTTATATCACATAGCATTGAAGAACACACTAAAAACAGACCTCAACTCCTGCTGTCCTCAACCACATGCAAGGGACGCGGCATGGCCATTGCCCGCCATTACCCACCGCCAACAGTGTGTCCCCAAGGTGACTCGCTTCCCTGACTGGCTTCTGAGAACCATTTTGTCAGAGGACAGGGCTCTGCGGCTACAAAATAAGATGTGTGAAAAGTAGCTGTCTCGTCCACTCCTCATTTTAGGGATGTGGATGCCAGGAGACTCCAGGCTGAGACTCAGTTATTCTCCCTGCTGTCTGTGAAGGGGGCGTTCTTGGGACTGCTGCCAGCTCATTGGTGGCTGTGGGTGAATCGGATAAAGTGGGGGGAGGGCTCCTCTGGGTGGTCCCAGCCCCGGTGAGCAGGTGCCTCTGTGGGTGACCTTGAGTGACCACACACTGGGAGTGGATCTGGAAAGTTTCATGATGCCATTTACATATTCTCCTTCCTCCTTCTGGTCTCTTATCTCCCTCTCATCCACTTTTTAAAAACGTGCATTTAGGGGGCACCTGGGTGGCTCAGTCTGTTAAGCATCTGACTTCGGCTCAGGTCATGACCTCGCGGTTCGTGGGCTCCAGCCCCATGTTGGGCTCTGTGATGACAGCTCAGAGCCGGGAGCCTGCTTCGGATGCTATGTGTCCCTCTCTCTCTGTCCCTCTCCCCACCTCTCTCTCAAAAATAAATAAAGATAAAAATATTTTTAATGTCTTCGAAGAATCACTTTGACTGCTTTGTGGGGAATGGGTGATAATGGGAAAGGGCAGAGAGGATGTAGGAGATGAGCGCGCAGCTCCGTAAGACATAAAAACAGTCCCCATTGACACGGTGACAGCCAAGATGGACAGACACAGGCCCTCGGAAGCCACCGTTTGGAGGCAGAAGATTTGCAGAGAAAGTGCATGTGGGGAGTTACAAAAGAGAGAGACCGAGAGCGATTTCTAGGTTTTGACTTTGAGCCTGAAGAGATGGCAGCCGCTTCAGAAAACCCTATGACTTATTGGCATCCGCAACCCAACAGAAGTTCCTGGTTCAACTCACAAAATTAAACATAAATATACCCAAATACTCAGAGATCTCACTCCAAAGGTATCTATCCATGAGATATAAAAACTTCTGTCCCAATGAAACTTGAACCCTAAATGTCCTTTTGTGGGCGAATCCACATAAAACACATCGTGATAGATGCGAGCCCTTAATCCCTGGCAACCACGGATCTGTGCTCTGTCCCTGCCGTGTGACTTTTCCAGAATGTCATGAGTGGAATCGGAAGGACGTACCCTTTGGATCCTGGCTCTTCTCCCTCCACCTACCTCCTCTGAGAGTCACCCTTGCTTCTGAACGTCCCACCAGTCCCCTCCTTCTTATCGTGGAGTACTTTTCCAGCAACACTTTCACCGAAAGCCAATTTTAATGCATGTAAATTTAAAAATAAAACTTGACAAGTGTTTTGGAATAGGAAAGGAGAAAGCAAGGGGCAGAAATGAAGCCGGAGTTCGGTGCATGGTTGTAGGGCTTCTGGAGGTGGGGAAGACAGTGGTGGGGGGCGGGGGGACAGAGGGACAGGAAGCTAGATCTAAATGCCCCAACTTCTGGTTCGGTAGGTTGGAATTCAGCTCAAAGGTAGGTTTGGTCAGCAGGAAGTGAGCAATGTCCCTCTGAGGGTCTTTGGGGGCGAGAAGAGTGATCTGCCTGAGAGGGAGGAATCTGGGGGAGGGGGGCTGGGGACAGATGAGAGCCCACCAGCCTTCCCGAAGCCGATGACACGGCTCAGACCCCCGCTCTCCCTCACCGAGCATCTGCTGTGCAGTCAGCCCGGCAGGTGACCTTTCAGCATCCACAGCTGGCCATCTGCTGCCCCCATGGCAGGCACTGTTTGGGGCTGGCGCTCACTATCTCTGGGCCTTTGCCAAAATTATTAACGTCGATTAGTGAGTCATCGCAAGAGGAAGGGAAGCGCTGGAAGGGAAGCGCTGGAAGGGAATGGGTGCTGATGCCGGTCTGTGCTCTGGTCCTGAGGTATCCAGTGTTTCCCAGGGACCCAAGGCCGAAATGAGGGTGGGGAGGAAGGGGAGGAAAGGATGAGGAGGGGGAGGGGAAGGAAGAGGGAAGAGGAGGGTGAGAAGGACGGGGCGGGAGGGAGGGAGAGAGGAGGAGGTGGGGGAGGGGAAGGGGGAGACGCTGGCTCCATGGTGTGGCTCCTTCCAGCAGGCTCCAGTGTGTAGGGCACACCTGACCTAATGGAGAGCTAGTGCTGAAGCAGCTCCCCAGGCACCAGTGGCGCCCACTTCTCGTTTTCACAAACGGGAAAAGCATATGTGTATATATCTCTCCTTCTGAAATGTTTCTGCAACAAAAATGCTAAAAGGAAGATACTCCATTTTGAACAGCGATTTCCTTTAGGTGGTGCAATTATGGTCGACTTTAGGGGAGAAACGACCATAAAAAGCAAAACCATCCAGAGCCTCAGGCTACAGGCGCCACAGAGCAACAGGGACAGTGTCAGCCACAGAACCATCAGGAAGCTTCTGTCCCTGCTCCTCCTTCCCTGAATGTCTCCCGTGGCACAGTTCACGTTTCCCTGTGGCTGGTCTGTGATTTGTGGGGAAATACTCTTCTGTTAGATCATAGGAAAGATCGTCTATAAACTCTATGAGTTGGGAAGTGTCCTCGATACTCTGAGATAGTAGGTGCTCAGTAAACACTTGCTATAGAAATAGAAACATCATGGGCGGCCAACTTCAGCTCAGGTCATGATCTCACGGATCATGGGTTCGAGCCCCACGTCGGGCTCTGTGCTGACAGCTCAGGGCCTGGAGCCTGCTTCAGATTCTGTATCTCCATCTCTCTCTGACCCTCTCCTGCTCATGCTCGCTCTGTCTCTCTCAGAAGTAAATAAAACATTTAAAAATTAAAAAAAAAAATAGAAACATGACCCATGTCAAACGGGTGATGGCCAAGAGAAATGCGACACAAGCCACATATGCAATTTAAAATTTTCTAGAAACAAGCAAACTTAAATTTAATAATATATATTTACCCAATCCCCAGGAGATGGAGTGCTCAAGACACGACAGTCAATGCATTGCATGGATGAGAGTTACGAATTATCACATTGTGCCCAATTCTCCCTCTAGGTAACCTCCATGTCTTGAGGGAGACAAATTTGCATTCATGTCTCTGTTTCCACTCAAATGCCCCTTCTGCAAACAGGTCTGCAGTACATTTCTAAAACCACCTGGCCAATGATCCTTTCTTGAAATTTTTCCTCTCAGCGTGGTCTCCTTGTCTCTAGATATTTTGGTTCTTGCCTTACTTTTCTTGGAAGGAACCAGGTCTGGAGATTTCTAGAACTCGGACACAATAAATCTGTCATTCAAGCTACAGTGCATAGTACTTTGTCGTAACAGCCCAAAGAGTCTAAGACACTCTTTCTTTGGTTGATTTCTTTTCTTTTTTCCATTTCCATTCTGTTTCCTCTTCTGTGAGCTTCCCACCCCCTGATACTACAAGACCTACCATTTAGTCCCTCTGACCGCTGGAGCGAAGTCTTCCCAAGCCGCCATTTCTGTTCCTAACTTTTCCCTCAACTTCCTACAGGGTCAACCTCAGGGCCGCGTATACACTTGAGACCTAACCTGGACTGTATCAAAGTGAGATAATCTTTCTCCTCCACCCAACTGTTTCCAAACACCCCACCTTCTGCCACCTGCCCTGGTCATGCATTTCCTCAGCCACACCTAAATTTTTTGATGACCCTGTTCCATCCCATGAGTGAAACTTCTATATTTGTCACTTTTTCTCTATAGTTCACTTCTTACCATCTTAACTCAAGACCATGTGAATGGATTGCTGTTGTAATAACCCACAAACACATCCTTGCAACCAGTCTTGCCTCCCCTGGGGGCCATGAGCTCAACAAAACTCAACTTCCCCCCAGCTTGTTACTCCTCAGGGACTTGCGATCTTGCTGGCAACACTGAGCGCGTCCCAGACCAAACTCACGTTGCCCAACCTCAGCGCCACATCTGATGCATCTCCTCAATCACCCCTCCACTGCCCATGGGTGGTGCCACCCCAAATTGCATGGGGTAACCCCATTGCCTTCGTTTATGCATGCTTATCTCCAGAGCCACCGACCCTCAGGCAACACGATGGGGCTGTGTTCACTAAAAGTAAATGATGTTCTCTAACCCGTGAGTTCTTGTGGGTCACGATGCATTAGCCTGCCAGCACTGTTTAGTAATAATAATTGAATTTGTAATCGGTAACTGGCATCAGAGGAGGCTGGGGGTAGACATGTGGCTTCAGTGGTTAAGGCTGGTCCCATAGTCCGATGTGCCTGTATGATCAGCTCACGGTAAGAGACGCCCACCATGAATGGACTTGGGCTTCCTGGTACCTGGGTGCTTTGCAGGCGTCCTGGTGACGCTTTAAGACGTGGGGACAATCGATGTCCTGTGCATCAGCCTGCACTCTTTGAATGCATACCCTTCTCCTTCCTTTGCTGTGCTATATCCCTACCCTGTAGCAAAACTGTTCTGTGCATATAAGCTGTTTGGGTCTTGTGAGTCCTCTTACAGACCTTGAACAATTAAGGTGATCAGTGGATAATAGATGTAGGCTTTACTCAAGCCTTTCTGATACATGAAATGCCCAGTCTTTTTCTCCCTCCCGTCTTCCCCACCCCCAGTCTCTAGGGAGGTCTCAGTCACCACCTTCCAGGCTTACTGATCTTCAGAGAGCATGGCCTAGGGGGCTTTCAGCACTCGGCTAAATATCAACTCTGCCATCCTTGAGCATCAAGGTTTAACTAACAAGAAGCCCACTGCCAGCCAGTCATTAGCTATAGAGATTCGGGAAGTTACTTAACCCTCTGAGCCCCTGTTTCCTCACACACATGGGGATGCTAATGCCTATCAGAAAGGATCGTGGTGTAATCTGAACAAGACAATGTAGGAAGACTGCCTGACATTCAAGACGCAGACAGTCAACGTCAGCTTTCCCCTTCTCTTCTTGTATATCCTTTCTCTTTTCTTTTTTTTTAAGTTTTTTTAAATGTTTTATTTATTTCTAGGAGAGAGAGAGAGAGACACAGTGTGAGCAGGGGAGGGTCAGAGAGAGAGGGAGTCACAGATTCTGAAACAGGCTCCAGGCTCTGAGCTGGCAGTCAGCACAGAGCCTGATGCGGGGCTCGAACCCATGAACCACGAGACCATGACCTAATCAAAAGTCGGACGCTTAACCGACTAAGCCACCCAGGCGCCCCATATCATTTCTCTTTTCAAAGAGACTGACGGTAAACTCCTTAGTAGAAGGGATCTTGTTTTAATATTTGCATGGTTTCCCCCCCAAAACAATAAGCCTGGTGGGACACAAAATAAACACTCCAGTCACAGAGTTCAGGACGGTCATATGAAAGCTAAGGCATTCATGATATACACTGAGCATATTTTAATATACGCATACGCACGCTGGCTTGGCTTGAAACAACTTAATTTTTAACAGCCTTCCTCTCCTTATCTTTATATTTATATCTTTATATTTATGTCTTTATATTTATGTATGTACTTACTTTTTAATGTATATTTATTTTTGAGAGAGAGAGAGAGAGAGAGAGAGAGAGAGAGAGGGGCAGAGAGAGAAGGAGACACAGAATCGGAAGCAGGCTCCAGGCTCCCAGCTGACAGCACAGAGCCCAAAATGAGGCTCGAACCCACAAACTGTGAGATCGTGACTTGAGCCGAAGTCAGATGCTTAACCAACTGAGCCACCCAGGAGCCCTTCTCCTTATTTTTTTAATAGGACAATCAAGGAATACTTTCATGAACTAAATACAATAACATAGGCAAAGTTCCTGGTGCTTCGGAGGGATTCCATAAATATTAGTTCTTGGCTACTCTTTTTTTCCCTTCTGCTCCCAGGGAGCTTATAAACGAGGCAGTTATTATATCTCCATTGTGTGCTCTAGCACGCAACTTCCTGGGGACAACAGACGGTCACATCAGAGAGTATGAAACATCATTAGAAAGTGAAAGTCACCATAATCATGGAACTGCCTATGGTCTCTGCCCACTGCTGTTCTTAGGTTTGATAAGCCTTCTGCTGGTTTATTAGCCCTTAGCTCTTAGGTTTGATAAGCCTTCTGCTGTTTTATTAACACGCCCCCTCTCACACGATGGGGTACTGCCATTAGTAATAGAACACGGCCAGCCATGAAACACTTTGGTTCAGATTGCAAGAAAATGGGAAGAAGAAAAATCCATTGAGAAGATAATGCCAAGACAACAACAAAGAAGATAATGCCAAAGCAGGTCTCGTGAATCCTCCATAGAGGGTCATTGAGGAATCTGTCCAACCAGCAAGTCTACCACGTATGGAGAAGTATGAAATGCCTGCCTTCCCTCTGAAAAGGTTTAGTTGGGGGGGAAAGAAAAAACCAACCCAGCAGAGCCTGGAGTGGGGTGAGGCTGTTAAGGAGTCTGGCATTAAGAGATCTGTGTTAATTCAAGGAAGGGGGCTTCTTTCCCAGGTTCCATTCAGCCCTTTCAGGGGAGCTGTGGGGAGTCTTCCCTGAGGTCAGCAGCCATTAAGCTAAAATATTCAACTGCTCATTATTCCCACAGATTACACCACTTTCCCCAGAGTATTTTGGGAACGAGACAATTGCCTCACATTGGGTGAATCAGCCCAGCCCTCAATTTCTGAGGATATTGCCCTTAATTTGAGAGGTACTTCCTTCATCTCATTGCCTTCTTACCCTTCCTCCTCAGAAAGCTGTAACTGCGGTAGGTTACTCTGCCTCTGAATGTCACCTTCACACCATTTTTTGTGTGCTTTTGTGTGTGCACAAGCTTCAATGTGTATTATTTGTTTCACACACCCGTGGCTTCATTTACATCTGAAAAACAGTTCACTGTTATTGAGGCAACGGCAATGGCTTAGCTTCCTTTGGAAGAAGTAAGATGGCGCCTGGTTTGAGAGAAGATTGGCTCAGATAAGACTCCTAGAGTCTGCCCAGGAGCAAGATCACATTGTCAAGACGGCGCCTGTTTCTTCAGATGGTCAGACTAAAAGACGTAGAAGCTTCCAGAAGCCAGATCTCAATGGCTTCTCCCCCAACTATGGGAGACCCAAGATGAAAAATTTCCTGAGCTCCACACCATGGAGGCTGGGTCAGGACAAGCTGGATCAGGCAGCTGGTCAGAGACATCCAGACAGAAGGGGAACAGTGGCTTGTCTCCTGGGCTGGACACGAAAGGGAACCAACCACATCTACTCCTACGCTTTGCCCACGGGTGGATTTCATCTTAACTGCCTGCTGCAAGTTCTTTTCATTTAATACATGTCGAAGAGTGTGTTGCTGACAGCAGCCTTTCTGGAGAGGAGTGTTGGGGAATTGGATTAGGAACGTTGTATTCTAAAGGTCAGAGCCATGTTAATTAACACGAACATGCTTGAATCGGGGCAGCCATGAACAGCCAGGACAGGGCACCACTGGGTCTCCATACCTCCTGAGGCTGTGAGTCTTTGTCTCTGAAAATGGTCCCACCCTAGATGAAGGGTGTGCGTGTGTGTATTTTTCTATGCGTTTTTATCTCACACACAGATACCTGTGCTCAATGGACATATAGTTCCACCCACGCACACCTGCTTTGGCCCACCCTCATCCCTCTCTATTCCTTAGTTTGACCAATGCCTGCCTATCTTTCAAGACTCAGCCCGTAGATCTCCTTTAAGAAGCTTGGTCTGATGTCTGGTTGTGGACAGGAAATCTTGTTTACCTCTTCTGCTCACCCTGCTACAGCCCCTCCCATCAAGGACAGTGCCTCTTATACATTTGTACCACCAACACTTAGCCTTGTGACTGGCACATAGTAGGGCCTCAATCACTATTTGTTGAATGTAACTGAGAGGCAGAGAGAGAGGGAGAGAGAGAATCCCAACCAGGCTTCGTGCTATCACTGCAGAGCCCAGCACAGGGATGGAACCCACGGACTGTGAGATCATGACCTGAGCTATAACCGAGTCGGGTGCTTAACCAGCTCAGCCACCCTGGAGCCCCTGGATGTAACTGGATTTCACAAAGAAATCTCCCATGGCCAAGGGCAAAACCACACACGGGCAACATCGTCACGTACGAGGATTTAATGCCTTTGGTTAGGATGGGTATACTTGCACTGCTAAAACACATTATTATCAAATTAATTCGAGTTGTTTTGCAAGGATAGATGTGTGAGTGCATATAGTGATGCTTTGGCGTGCAATTATGGTTCTTCCTTAAGGACTGTTAAGTACTATGCTGATTCTCTCCTAAATACTTCCACCGAGTTTTGTTCCAAGTTGATCAAAGTCCAGTTTTAAAAGGTTGTTTTAATTTTTTTTAATTTTTTTTTTTAATTTATTTCTAGGAGAGAGAGAGAGAGACAGCATGAGCAGGGGAGGGTCAGAGAGAGAGGGAGTCACAGACTGAAACAGTTTCCAGGCTCTGAGCTGGCAGTCAGCACAGAGCCCGACGCAGGGCTCGAACCCATGAACCGCGAGATCATGTCCTAAGTGAAAGTCGGACGCTTAACTGACTAAGCCACCCAGGTGCCCCTAAAAGGTTGTTTTAAAACCACCTCTCTACACCTGCATTTTCTATAAAACTGTCACTCATTGCCATCTAACAACTTAGCTGCACCATGCCATAAAGTTATTTTAGAATTTTACATCAAGAAAATCATGGTCTCCTCCATGGAATTGGTAAGGCTCTGTCATTGTCATAACCACGTGTATATCACTGATCATCTTTTCTTTTTTGACGTGGCTGCCAGGAAGCTCAGGGTCACATCTGGTTCTCATTTACTGCTTTTCAGTCATTATGTTAACTGTTTTCTGACTTCCTGTGATTTCTTCCGAGAATTATGTAAACCATTGTTAAAAGAAAAAAAAAAAAAAAACTCTTTTGCTTCTCTCCTTGGTGGAAGTAAGCCCCATGGGGCTGCCTGTTTGAGGAGAAAGTCCATCCAGATCTACACCAGCACCTAGAAGCCTCTCTTCTGGAGACTTTAGATTTGGAGCTGAGTTTTTTGGTCATTGTTGTGATTTCTGTTTTGCTTTGGTCCACAGCATCCACATCCACAGCGCCCATCCGTCCTGCCTCACAGGTAATGAGTGATCTCTGGCGGCCCTCTGTTTGCACTGCTCTGGAAGACCACTGACCCCACTAAGGTTCCTTCCAGGACCTCTCAAGAAAGCATTTCATGGGGTGCCTGGGTGGCTCAGTTGGTTAAGTGTCTGAGTTTGGCTCAGGTCATGATCTCATGGTTCATGGGTTCGAGCCCCACATCAGGCTCTGTGCTGACAGCTCACAGCCTGTAGCCTGCTTCGAATTCTATGTCTCCCTCTCTCTCTGCCCCTCCCCTGATCACGCTCTGTCTTTCTCAAATAAAATAAAATAAACATTAAACATTTTTTAAAGAGGCTTTTCATGTACATTGCATCACCCATTGGCCATTCTCATGAAATACAGTAACGAAAAAAGAAAATTTCTTATGGCTGTTTTCATGAAATACGGTAACGGGAAAAGAAAATTCCAAATGTCCGTTTTCACGAAATACGGTAATGGGAAAAGAAAATTCCAAATGTCCGTTTTCACGAAATACGGTAATGGGAAAAGAGCCACACACTTAACTTTCTCCATCCTTTCTTGGTCTTGGTTTTTCTACTCCTCTTTTATTTCCCTGACTTTATTTTTTTACTTGTCACCCATGGTAAGCTGTCACGGATCCTTTACAGAAGGAAAATGTGTGTCTGTGTTCAGCTCAAGTGTTTTTGACTCCCCCACCCCGCTTTGCCGACTCTCCCCTCCCCCACCCACCTCAATAGCATTCTTTGTTTCAGAACAATTTTCTCCTACTACTGCTCTGTTACAGCACAGATAATATCATATTGCAATCGTTATGGCTGAGAATCCCCTTAGACTACGAGCTTCTTGAAAACAAGTGAGGCGCCCTGTTATCTTTGTGTTCCAGGGGCCCATCGTCAGCAGAGACGAGGATAGAGGCAAATTACACACACTTTCTGTGCTTTGGTTTCTGTATCTGAAAGATAGGCACTCACTGAATGCTATCAGGTTACCTATTATTAGTCGGGGGAGGGGCCCTATTAGTTTTAATACTTCCATTGTTTAGCAGTGCCTGGTACGCACGCAACTTAAGGCTCAAGACGTACTTGTGCAGTGATGCTGAGCGAGTGGTGAAGACCTATATGTTACGCCCCCTCCTTGTGAGGGGCATCATGCTCCCGCCCATTTCTGAGATGGGGAAGTCGAGGTAGACATACTCAAGGCGGGAGCTGAAGCCACAATCCAGGCATGTAAACTCCTGACTACATGCTTTAAGCCAAAATGTAGAGCCCTTGTCTGAGGGCTCAGGAGGCTGCAAGAGAAAGGAAATGCTTCAAACCCCAGGGTGGCCTTCAAGAGTCTGAAGACACGCTTCTCTTCTAGGGCTGGGGTAAGCAGGGTGCTTTCAAAGCTGTCAAATACCCGACACTGCCCGGGAGGGAGCGTGCAGAGCTCAGCGCAGTCGTGAGTCCTTCAACCTGAACCCACCTTTGAGCTCGTTCTCGGCTTTCTTTTCCTCCTAAGAAGTACCAAGATGGACAGGATTTAGCCCTATCTTACCCCCCACCCCCGCCCCACCCCTTCCTAGCCTGAGCTCCGCGGAAGGGCTAATGAGCTCGGCTCAAAAGGAAGGCTGCAGGTGACAGTGACACATCATTAGTCTGGACACTCAGTTCAACCCTGCCCAGCACCGCTGTGCTGCGTGGGACCCACTGCACCCTGCAGACTCCTGTTCCTCGGCGTTCCCTCCCAGCACTCCTGTGGTGGTAGTGGTGGGGGGACCTCTGTTGCAGGGTCCCATCCAAAATCAAACTCCCACCCCCGGAATCTATTAGCACAGATATACCAGCTACCCTTGTATGTGTCTGGCCCGGGGCTAAACATTTTATATGTTACTGTATTCAGTCCTCGAGACAGCCTTCTGAGAGCGGTACTGTTACTGGCTCCATTTGTGGGTGAGGAAACCAAGGCTCAGAGAGGTTAAGTACTTTTGCTAAGGTCACACAGCAAGTGAAGGCTGAGCTGGTAGTGGGGACTCAGGACCCAGCAGGGCTTTGGTGCAGGCACAGAAAGGGACAGCGAGGTTTCCTGGTGGGAGGGACTAGGGGCCTGTGGGAAAGGAAAAGACCAGAGAAACATGACAGCCTCGGCTGGAGGGCAGATCCCAGTGGCCAGGTCCAGGCTGTCCCCAGGCAAGATGATTTCTTGCTGGCAGTCCGGGGGGGTGGGGGGTGGGGGGAGAGGGGTTGTGCACCATCCACGTGACCTGGAGTCTGACACTCCATCTCTTTAGCTATAAAACAGGGATACAAATAAAAGCATGGCAGAATTATAAGCTTCAGATGCCAAAATGCTGGTGAGCAGCCCTGTGCCAGGGTCATGAAAGAGATGATGGTGCTGGGCTTTCTACGCCCAGAAAGGGGGTGACAGAGGAAGGAAGGGTCCCCCAGAGAGCAAGGCAAAGGTGTGATTTCAGCTTCTCGGCTTTGCCCCTGGTCTGCCTCCGAGGGGCCGCTCTGGGCACTCTCCTTGTGAGGAAGAAAAGGCCTCCGGCGTTCCCTGGTTCAACAGGGGTGAGGCCCTCAGGCCTGCTCCCCGCACACACGAGGCCCCCCCGCTGGAAGTCCCTACTCCGTGGCTCCCTGGGCTGGGCCCCGTGGTGTTCACCGGGGGACCAGGCACAGCTTACAGGCCCCCGAAAGAAGTGCCGTGAACAAGCATCAGGATGCTTAACGCAGGGGAAATGTGTATCACGGACATGGGGACTGGGTGTGAATCCATCTGGGGGTTGCATTTCAAATCCAAGGGAACGCTTTCCGCATACACACCCACCGCTCTAGAGAGTATTTTGGAGAGTAACTTTAGTTTAGGTGTCTGGGTTTTTTTTTTTTTTTTTTACTGTTCCTGGAGACTCAAATTGGAAATGACTCTTGCGGCACCTGGGGGGCTCAGTCGATTGAGCGTCCGACTTCGGCTCAGGTCGCGATCTCATAAGGGATTCTGTCTCACCCCTCGCTCTCTCTGCCCCCTCCCCTGCTTGTTCTCTCTCTCTCTCTCTCAAAAATAAATAAACATTAAAAAAAAATTCAAAAAAGGAAAAGGGACCTCCATATGCTGGGTGGCTGGCACTGTATTTCGGGCCTGCCCTGTGCTCTCCCTGCATCTCACACCCAGTGTAGATGAGCAAACGGCTGCGTGGAGAGTCCGGCTTGTCCTAACCCACAGCGGGGTTACGGTCATACGGTATGGCTTAAATAAGGCCTTTTGAGATCCAAATCCAAAGCCATGTTCTCTCCCATGCTACGCTGCTCCTGCATTTGCTCCTGGGGAAATCCAGGGCTGGCAGAATGCACGGAGGAGGAGGCAGAGGGAAGGGGGGAGCAGGGGCCAGGGTTGCTGTGTTCTCTTCCTACGACTCGAATCGTATCCTTCTCGCCTCTCCTCTCTCCTCTCTGAGAAACCCACAGAAGTCACTGGGCGGCTGTAGCTGTTGACTGGAGTTTAGTGCAGATGATGACGTAGCAAAGACTTTTAGTTCCCACTCGTCATCTGTTTTTCTGCACCTCTTTCCCCTTTGCTGTGGGTCCTAAACAAGACAACTGTCTGCAGGGCAGGTTCCCAGCCTTGGTCTTTCTTGTTTCCCGCTCAGCACTCAGCAGGTACTTGATACATACGGAATGATGACTTCAGTCGTTTGTTCACTGAGGGCCCTCCAGCTGCCTCCTCTTCGGCTGGGACGCACCCCGCTACCCCCCTGCTCGCTGTCTTCCCCTTCCCTCCAGCAAAGTACGAGGAGGTCTGAATCATCAAAGAGGGTGAATCTCCTCTCTTCTGCTAAGGAACCAGAAAACATGGAAGGAAAAGCTGTCGCCCGACCATAAAACCCTCTCTCTCCCCAGAGGGCTAAAACCCTGAGACCCAAAGAGACCCAGAAGGAGGCAGAGATGCCTTCGGATGTTTCCAGAAGCAGGCATGCGATTGCTCGGAAGGAAGGGAAGGCTCGGGCGGAAGGAGAAACTGTTAAGTGTTCCGTGGGTGCAGGATAACTTCCGAGCAGCTGCATCTACGTGACACTTCCATCTTATAGATGACGTGCAGGATTAGCTGGCCCTGGGGACTCTCTTGACTAAGGCCACATACTTACCAAGTTGTAGATCCCAAGATCCCACTCGAACACATGGGGCTCCAATGCACACCATTTTCTGTCTTTTTCAGGGGTCTAAGAGGCCACTGCATTTTGAAGCTTGTACTCATGAAGTTTGTGGCTCTCCACCGCTAAATCCTAGGGCTTCTTGTGTTATCATCGGGAAAGAGAAAGGCTAGCAAACAAGTTTTGCATTTCTTTTTTTTTTTTTTTATGTTTTATTTATTTCTAAGAGAGAGAGAGAGAGACAGCATGAGCAGGGGAAGTTCAGAGAGAGAGGGAGTCACAGACTGAAACAGGCTCCAGGCTCCGAGCTGGCAGTCAGCACAGAGCCCGACGCGGGGCTCGAACCCGCGAACTGCGAGATCATGACCTAAGCGAAAGTCGGACGCTCAACCGACTAAGCCACCCAGGCGCCCCAAGTTTTGCATTTCTTAAGTCAGAGGCAGAGCTGGTAGGCACGGCCAGCAGCTGCCCAGGACCCTGGCTCCTCCACTGGCCCCTTGTCCATGAAGAGGTGTCCTTTATTCTTCTCCCAGCCATGCACTGGTCACTGCTGATGGTCAACCTGACCCCTGGGGTCCCCTCCATTCTTTCTGCGCTCCCCTCCTTTAGGCAAAGTGGGCTTTTGCCTCCGATGGACACACTTCTTCGTCTCTTTTCTTGGAAGGATTTTCTTGGGTTCAGAGAACCGGAAATACCTGGAAACTTAGGTCCCCTGGCCAAGCCCTTAGCCAATGGCTGATAGGTCTGGGAGTAGGAGAGGTCAGCCTCCAGGCCAGCATGGCGGTAGGTATAATGAACACTGTTGTGGGAAGAGTCCTCAGGACTTTGATTAAATTCTCATATTTGCTTCTCCCTCCTTGCTTTCCTCACTCCCTTACCCATCTCCCCTTGGACTTCCTTAATGAGTCATTTGCACATGAATCCTCAGCTCTGGGTTAGCTTCTGGGGAACCCAAACTTTCCATAACACCTGTTGCATCATCTGTGACATAGGTCGTGGAAGATGAGTCAAATCTAGCCCATTGTTTTCCAACAAGATTAATAGTATCTTTAAAATAGAATGAGTTTGTTTCATATGCTTAAGATTAAGGACTGAATTACGTCACTGCAAAACTCGTATATAGAAGCCCTGACCCCCAGGGAGACTGTATCTGGAGAAGGGGCTCGTAAGAGGGTAATAAAGGTGAGATGAGATCATAGGGTGGGGCATGAATCCTGACACCAGAGCTCTTTCTCTCTCTGGGCACACCCATGGAGGACGGGCCATGTAGGGACAGACTGCTGACTGCCAGCCAGGAAGAGAGCTCTAACCAATCCAATATTGGATTTCCAGACTCTAGAGTTGTAAGAAAATTAATTTCTGTTTAAACTGCCAGCCTGGGCTATTTTGTTATGTCAGCCCCAGCAGACTAATACAGTTACTAATGGTACACCCTAGACTTTTTAAAAAAAATTTTATTTATTTTGAGAGAGAGAGAGCGAGCGAGAGCGAGCATGTGGGCAGGGAAGGGGCAGAGAGAGAATCCCAAGCAGGCTCCATGTTCAGCACAGAGTCTGACTCCGGGCTCGAACTCACAAACTCTAAGACTGTAACCTGAGCCAAAATCAAGAGTCAGACGCTGAACCGACCAAGCCACCCAGGTGCCTTTGGCACACCCGCGGGTTTTCAAACATACCTTGATGTTTAAAGAAGGATGAGGGGCAAAACAGTTGGTGAAAACAATGCTTAGGTCAAAACATATCGCTCATTAACAAACTAGCTAAACATCAGACAAAGACTGAGTACCAAGAATGGAGACTGGGGATGAGGGATGCCCTCAGGAGCAGTGCAGCGTAAGAAAACCTTGTAGAAAATGTGGCAAGTAAGCATGGCAGAATTCTCATCCACCCTGGCCCAGCCTGCCAAGAATCAAACGTCACCATTATAAGTGACATCAGGCCAAAGTCCTTGATCGCTATTTCCAATCTTAACACCAGCCCCACCTTCAGCAGGATCACCTCCAATATTGCGGAGCCACTACCAAGGCCATGTTGATTGCTCTACAGACCAAACCCACCACTACACCTGCTGCGAAGGACCTGTAGATTTAAGGACTCGCTCGCAGAATCAGAAAGTGAGTAAGAGAAATGCACGGCACCCTGGCATTAAAAACAACAGGCAAGCACATGAAGTGGAAAGCACTTTGGGCCAGGAGAAAATGACTCATTTGGGGAATCCTCCTATTTAGCCACTGAAGAAATCTATCCCGCCAATGCCCAGTGTGCTTATGGATTAGGGAGCAAGCCTATCGCTGACTTAAACCTAAGATGAAGAACAAAGGAAATGTGCTACTCCAAAGGAAAAATGCAGAGCTGAGGCTCTCCAGGGTAGCAGGCACTTGGGCTATTCCATTTCTGATTTCAGGTACAGTGATGGGAGACAGTTACCCACAAATGTAGACTCATGCTGACCCACATCCCGTGCCAAGAATGCATTGCCTCCCTGTCCCCTTTCTGCCTTGAGCCTTCTCCAGCCCCCTGGGAATCCTTAGTTTTCACCCAATGGTAGCCTTGAGAGGTGGGGAGTATATGGTTCTGAGGTAATCCTTGGCCAACGAGACGGGAGCCATTGGATAGGTGACCAAGCATCCCTGAACTTTAAGTAGACAATTCTAGATACTTTCCAGAGATCACATCTTAATCAAGCCTCTGTTGTCTACAGCAGTAACTTTGACAGTACAACTGTAGATTGGCTCTCTGTCCTTCCTTCTCTCATCTCCTTGCCCCTCACCATCGCTTCCTTAGAATAACCTCTCTGGACCCAAGACCCTCTCTCAGGCTCTGCTTTCAGGGGAACAAACTAAGGTAACTACTATGTAGCAACACATGTGTTCTACACAGGAGATTGATGAGTTTTCTCCCAGGACCATGGGCTTTAGTTGGGGGTGGTCATTATGGGAACAGCCCTTGGGGGTGACCTTATGACTGGAAAGGCCAGATTTCCAACAAGGGTATCACTAAGTTGAAAATCAAATCTTACAACTCCATTAGGCTCATTTTACAAAGTCTAAAACAGAATCCTCTGCTAGAAAAACTAAGTCAAGACCTTATGACTAGAAAGGCCAGGCTTCCAATAAGGGTATCACTTGAAAATCAAAATCTTACAATGCCATTAGGCTCTTCCAAAGTCTAAAATAAGTCAGGCAGAGAAGGACAGATGCCATATGTTTGCACATATAGGAGGATTAGGAGGAACTTAACGGAGGACCATGGGGGAGACGAAGGGGAAAAATAGTGGGGGGAGGGAGGGAGGCAAAGCATGAGAGACTCTTGAATGCTGAGAACAAACTGAGGGCTGATGGGGGTGGGGAAGAAGGGAAGGGGGGTGGTGGGCATGGAGGAGGGCACTTGTGGGGATGAGCACTGGGTGTTGTATGGAAACCAACTTGACAATAAACTATTAAAAAAATAACATAGAATCCTCTACTAGAACAACTAAGCCAAGATGTTATTAATCAGTATGGTTCAGCTGCCTCAGGATTCATTCATTCACTTAAACATTGAATAACTATTTCTCAGGATCTTCTGTGATAAGTTTTGTGCAGGACAGATAGAGACCCTGCTCTTAAGGGGTCTGCGGTCTAGCAGGATAAACAGACAGCAAACAACCAGTTAAGTAGACTGGTTGAAGTACAACCAAGGGAGAAACACAGAGATATCATGAAAGCAAACAGCAGGTATCTGATGAAGAATAGGGTGAGGGTAGAGTCGGCAGTCGACGCGTAACTGTCATCTAACATTTATAAGAGAAAGATATAGCTAAACGTCTCCCCAAAGCCTCACCAAAAAGTACCTTCATACTCGGGGTCAGGGCGTCAACATACGAATTTGGGGGGAGAGGATACAAGCATTCGTCCATAATAGTCCATCTTTCAACAGCCTTTTAATGGCCTCAATCTTTAAATCTGTGAAAGAGTCTACGGTAAGGAAGATTTAGAAATGAGATGATAAGGTCTCCCTTCCCTATCCTCTCCCTTCCCTCAACTCTCTCTTTGCCTTTTGGGTTGAAGACTATTTGAATGTACTAGAGAAGCAGAGACAAAGCGATGCATTAAGACTGGAAAAGAATTTAAACGTGGGAGAAAGTGGTGCTAGGTACCAGTTTACTATTACAGAAAAATGATAGTGTATGTAATTTTACCTTTCACATAATGGAAAGCTCTATAAAGGGACACCTGAAGAAAGTGAAGACGGATTTGTCTGAGCCTCATTACACCCCCTGCCTTATGCTAAGCAACACGGAGCCGCCATCCTTTATCTGTAAAGGAATCGAAGAAGGGGTGGTCAGAGGGGTACAAGGCTCAGGTCAAGTTCAGCCTGCGCTAAGATTAGACATGGCTACAAATACTTGTAAGAAAACTGGGGAGGGAAAGTGTGTGGGCTGACATAAGTTTGGACCCATAAGCTTGGACAAAAGAATTCTAAAACAGGGAATCTCTCATGATACACAGAAGTGGGCTCTGGACATACCGGAGGAGAGTGTGCCCTGATCCTGGCCTCACATCCACTCTCCTCTCTAGTTACAGCCTCTTGATTTCCTTTTGGGCGACCTGCTGTCCATTCGATGTAGCCTTGTTTAGATGACAAACCCCAAGCAAGTTAATAAGATGATCTCTTGGGTCTTCATGTCTCAAGTGGAATAAGCGAATATGAGGACAAACGTGGATGGGCGACTCACATCCAATCAATGGGAGTCACCCTTTAAAAAGTCTTGGGTCCTAAGTATTTCTTAGCCATTCTGGCTAAGCCATTCTGGCCATCCAGCCTCCTCCTTTATTTTTTTTTTTTAATTTTTTTAATGTTTTATTCATTTCTAAGAGAGAGAGAGACAGCGTGAGCAGGGGAGAGAAAGAAGGAGTCACAGACTCCGAAACAGGCTCCAGGCTCTGAGCTGGCAGTCAGCACAGAGCCCGACGCGGGGCTCGAACTCACGAATCGCGAGATCATGACCTAAGCGAAAGTCGGACGCTTAACCGACTAGGCCACCCAGGCGCCCCATCCTCCTTTATTTTTTAAAAAAGATTTTCTGTATATCATCTTTCAAAAAATATATTACGGCCTTATTGAGATATAATTGACATACTATATACAATGCACCCATTTGAAATACACAACTGTTCAGTTTTTAGGATATTCACAGAATTTTGCAACTATCACCACGATCAATTTTAGAACACTTTAATCATTCCCAAATGAAGCTCTGTACCCACTATTAGTCACTCCCCATTTTCCTCCAGCCCTCCAGCCATGGGAACAAGCACAGCCCTACTTTCTGTCACTACAGATTTGCCTTTTCTGGACATTTCTTACGAATGGAATCACACAATATGTGGTCTTTTGCGACTGGCTTCTTTCACTTTGCATAATGTTTTTAAGCTCTGTCCGTATTGTAACATGTGTCAGTATACATCACTCCTTTTGTGGCTGAATACTATTCCATTGTATGGAGAGAGTACGTTTCCACTTATCCACTCATCAGTTGATGGACATTTGGGTGGGTTTCTCCCTTTTGTTTTTATGAGCTACCCAATGTCCTTTCAATAAATTCCTCCCCTACTTAGCTTAGGCAGGGTCGGTTTTCATTGCTTGAATCTAAACCACTGTAACAGACACAGTTTTCTCTATAACTGCCCGTAGATATAGATGCAGTAGGCCCAAGGTTCAGGTGGTGTCCAGCCCAGTGATCCATTCAACTTCAGCCTTTTGTGCAGGACTCTCAGTGAGGGAGGCTGGGCATGAACATCAGGCCAGCAAAGCAAAACTTACAGATAACTGAATGTCTGGGGTATCTACTTAAGGGTTCCCTTGGCACAGACTCTCAGCAGGCATCCACCCTGCTCTGGGCCCAGGAGCACAGCTCATGGCCAACAGCGGAGTCCCTGCTCTGTGTAAGTGTGAGGTCACGGGAATCTCGCTTTTCATTCTTCCAGCGTCTTCTCGATGAACCACCACTTCACAGCTACCAAGCCTAATATTTGTCCTCTCTTCTCTGACCCTCCAATTCTCAGTCTTGTAGAAGAATGCAGACTTGCATGTTTTTGGTCTTCGTCATAAGTCAGTTTGCTGGTATGATCCCAGAGTTCCTGAAAGGCGCTCTGTGGCCGGCGAGGCATTTCAAACCAGTTTGCTACATCTGTAAGAGGAGGGGCGAGAGTCTTCTCACGATGCATCCGTGATGTGTCAACTTTATTCAGGAATAGGAGATATTCTTCAAATGGATCATAGGTGGAAATTGACATCACAGAGAGAGAGAGAGAGAGAGAGAGAGAGAGAGAGATCCTGGGTGTGTACTTAAAGTACCTAATCTACCTTGGAAGATGGTGCTCGATTCCCAACCCCAAGCCTTGGTGTGGTTGTAGGTTGAGCAACTTGTCTTAATAAACCTGCTCCTGGGGGTGCGTGGGTGGCTCAGTCTGTTGAGCATCTGACTTCAGCTCAGGTCATGATCTCACGGTCCGTGGGTTCGAGCCCCATGTCGGCCTTTCTGCTGTCAGCACAGAGTCTGCTTCAGATCCTCTGTCTCTTCCTCTCTCTGCCCCTCCCCTGCCCAAGCTCTCTCTCATTCTCTCAAAAATAAATAAAAACTTTAAAAAAAAGGAAACCTTCTTTGCACAGAGGGGAACAGGGAATACATAGCTCTTAGGGGAGATCACTCAGTACAGTGGGATTTTCTGAAGGGTGGACACAAATTCACAGGGTGGAAGCTTGAGGAAGAAATCATTCCAGAAAAAAAAAAAAAGAAAGAAAATCTTGGACTTGAAAACAAAGAGGCCAAATTAAGGACCCATATTGTCCATAACTTCCCTCCCTTAGGAAGGGTGTTTTTTCCCTGCGACCAGGGAAAATCCAGACTTGGGGGAGGGGTCACTGAATGCACCACTTCTTTGACTCAGCTGATACACTGTGATCTTTGATGCAGCCACTCAACCATATGTGAAGGGAGGGGGGGTGTGCGTGCGCTAAAGGGGCAGAGCCACAGTGGGGGCCGGTGCGTCTCTGCTGGCACCTGTGTGGACACGGCAGCCTGCCAAGGGACCGAGTCCATCTGGGATTTGTGCCTGTGAGCAGCTGCAAGTCAGTGCTGCCACTGCTCAGTGGTACAGAGGGCAGAGGAGGGGCGCACACAGCCAGAGGGATGAGCTGCTGGGTTGGTGACCCCGGGGAAGCATAAGAGAAGGCAGTCCTGCCTCCCAATGGAAGAATGCACCGGGGACATGATGTTTGTGATGCCTAATAATCTAGACTTGGGACGCTCCCCAAATTGTCCCACGCCTTGGCACCCGACCCTCTGTGTACCGACCAGTCACCAGCCCAGCTAAGGGGGAACTAGCTTAGCAAATGGCTGTCCCAGCCACCAAGGCTCCTCGGTGACAAGCTGCTTTGATGTGAGGACCCTGTTCCACTTAAGCCGCTTTCAAAAGCCTCTTGCTGAGCTGTGTGTATCAGATCAGGCTTGGTAAGGGAGCACACTGCTCAGGCTCTGTTTGTGCTCTTTGCTGTTCCAAAGTGAACGAGGCGGCAGGGTTCTTGCCCTGCCTGTGAGTCATGCCGTCTGTCCCTCTGGTCCTGATTCTATCTAGTTGTGTTCAGAAATAGAAGGCTGTGGGTATGTGGGCACCGTGGGGCCCGGTGACCGAGGTGAAGGTGAGTGCCCGCCATGACCCCATGCCAGCCGGCTCTAAGGACCAGAGTCCCTGTGTGGCAGCCTCCACGCCCCCTTACTCTCGGCTCCTTCATCTTTTTTTAGAGAGACATCAATCGGGAGAGTTCGAATCTCCCCCGCCAAACCTCAGTGACTCCTGACAACACAAGTTTACTTCTTGTTCCCGCTACAAGCCCACTGCAGGTTGGTGAGGGGTGGCCTGAGAGGTCTGCACATCAACCACTCAGGGGTTCAAGCCTTGCTGGTGCCATGGCAGAGGGAAAGAGTCCTCTGAGAGGTCTTACAATCAAGCGCTGGGGCCTGGAAGAGAGATGCTCCAGCTTACGACTGGTCCCACCCAATTGCAAGAAGAGTAGAAAGTACGGTTATCTGATGGGCCCAGAGTGGGCAGAACGGGAAGCATTTGATTAATAGCACTAATGACTGATGAAAGGAAAAATGTGCTTTTAGGGGTACCTGGGTGGCTCAGTAGGTTGAGCATCGGACTCTTGGTTTCAGCTCAGGTCATGATCTCATGGCTCATGGGTTCGAGAACTACATCGGGCTCTGTGCTAACAGCGTGGAGGCTGCTTGGGATTCTCTCTCTCTCTGCCCCTACGACACTCATTCTCTCTCCCCCACTCAAAAACAAATAAACATTGAAAATTTTTTTTAAAAAGGGAAAAAATAAAAACGTGCTTTTAGGGACAGGAAGAACTGAGTTGCAGCCCATGCACCAAGCCCATCGTGGGTTGCATGATCTTTGCAAAGATCTTAAGCAAAGTCTTTAAGTCAGATTCCTCTTCTGGACACTGAGAAAATAACAGTACACGCAATAGGGCAGCCATAAGCATTAGCTCCCTTCCCTCCTTTTCCTATTCAAATCCCTATACACAGGTAACTACCTTGAAGGAGAAGACATAGTAATCAATTTTACCCTAGAGAGCAAATGTAAATAACTTAAGTTTATTGATTTTCTCCCCCAATTCCTATGAGGGGTATCTGCATTTTGATAGGTTAAGTTTAACTGGACAGATAGGCTTTGAACTCCATGGGGTGCAGTCCTCTGAAATGGCTCCCAGGATTCTCACCCCCAATATTAACCTCCTTGTGGGATCCCTTCCCGTTGAATGTGGGCTGGACTCAGGGCCTTGCAAAAGTGATGGAAGTCACTTTTGTCACGCTCTCTCTTGATTGCTCTGATGAAGCAAGCTGACCTGCTGTTAGGGAGGCCCATGTGGCAAGGACCAGGGTGGGGCATGTGGACAGTAGCCCCCCAGGAACTGAATCTTCCCAACGAACCCTGAGTGAACTTGGAATTAAGTCATCCACCATTGAGCCTGGAGCTGATGGTAGCCTTGGCCAATCTTGCGATTTCATTCTTATGGGAAACCATTAGCCAGAAGCACATGTGGAACGCTGTGCACGGATCTCTGACCCACAGCGGCCGTAAGATAATGGCCGCAGTTCAGCTCATCTATATGTGTCGCTCCCTCTTCCTGACCCAAAACAGAGTGCTGTGGACAGATAGATAGCAGGATACTTCACTTGGGGGTTTTATTTTGTCTCACTTATGTGTGGGCTGGGGTTCTC
Organism: Hyaena hyaena; assembly: GCF_003009895.1. Classification (NCBI taxonomy): domain Eukaryota; kingdom Metazoa; phylum Chordata; class Mammalia; order Carnivora; family Hyaenidae; genus Hyaena; species Hyaena hyaena. The sequence goes on from NW_024080689.1 coordinate 933,853, forward strand.
TGTTCTCTGCACCTCCCATTGGCCCTCCGACCACTCCCCTCTGATGCAAAAAAGTTCTTTCGTGTAAGAATTGCCATCAGTTGGGTCATGAACACAACTCATGAGAGGCAAATTGTTCAGGAACATTTTTTAAAAATTTTTAAGTTTTTGATTTTGAGAGAGAGAGAGCAAGTACAAGCAGGGGAGGGGCAGAAAGAGAGGAAGATACAGAATCCTAAGCAGGCTGCACGTCATCAGGGCCCTGCCTGGTGTGGGGCTTGAGCTCCTGAACTGTGAGATCGTGACCTGAGCGGAAATCAAGAGCCTGATGCTCAACCGACTCTTTCACCCAGGTGCCCAAGAAGTATTTTTAAAATCATTAATTACTTAACTAATTAGTTAACTAACTTTCAGATGCCTCTGCATCTGGGAGACCGAGGGTAGGGGGGGGTTGTCTTGCATATGCAGCATTGAGGGCATCATGGGAACCGGCAGAAAGAAGCTTGGACATGGAGTTCGGAGAGAGCGGCAGAAAAGGGGGAAGAGACAAGGAAATGAGAGACAGGTTCTTCTGGGTGTTCTGACCAAAAGGCCACCCAGAAGAGCCTTAGGGAATCTTTACACAGGGCTCCTGAGCACAGTCCTTAATTCACAGCTCAGAACGCCAATCTGCTTCCGGTAATCTCTTTGTAGCTGTTGCAGGTTTCTGTTGTTTTCTGGATGCATGGAGTGTGGGAAAGGAGGCTGGAGCAGGTTTAAAAAGAGGAAGGTGGGGGATAGGGAATATCTAGGTCAACAGATAAGGATAGAAGGAGAAAGAAATGCTTCCCCACCTCCCCATATGTTCCTCCCCGCCCCCCGTGTTCAGGGATGTTGGACTTGATGGGGGTCAAACCCAGCAGAGGTGTGCTGCGTGCCTATTCTGTGTAAACTCACTGATTTGTATTTTCCATTATTAAGATTTATCTATTTTAGGTTTATTACTTTTTGAGAGTGGTTCAAAAATAAATGTAACTTTTCTCTTGCAGTGCTGTGAAGATAAATGATTTATAGAATCCCATGTTCTACTTCTCGCAGAGGCACCACAGGCAGAGTTGTTACTCATCTTACACAGTGTCCTTCTCCGAAGGTGAGCACAGCTCCACAGCCACCTCTTGGTAAAGAGGCCATGCTCTGTCTTCCATAAATCTACATAATCTGCTCTTAAACTTTCATTTTCACCATTGGGGAATATCTCTTGGTCCATATTTCCCATGATGTCATTCTAATTGTTTTATTATTTTTCAGTGTAGGCCCCATGCCCAACATGGGGCTTGAACTCACGACCCTGAGATAAAGGGTCGCATACTCTACCAACTAAGCCAGCCAGGAGCCTCACTTCCCATGATACCATTAGAAAATTCTGTCATTCTACTTAGAACTCATTTGACTGGACTAGAACTAATCCTTCAAGCTAAAGAAGCCTCAGGGTGCTTGAGGGGCTCAGTCAGTTGAGTGTCGAGTCTTGATTTCAGCTCAGGTCATTATATCAGGGTTGTGGGATTGATCCCCATGTCAGGCTCTGTGCTGACAGTGCAGAGCCTGTTTGGGATTCTCTGTCTGTCTCTATCTCAAAAATAAATACACTTAAAAAAAAAAAAAGCTAAAGGAGCCTCTCTGCCTACTTCTGGAATACTGGAATTGGAAAGCCAATATGTGTTTGTCTCCACATGGCCCCTTTTTGTGCTTTGAATGGTCCACATTTTGAAGATTTCTCTCCCACTCTTTGTCATTCTGCATACAACAAGGCTTGACACTCTTAGACTGCCCTTACTAGGAGATCACTCCTATAGTTTTGTGAGCTGTAGTGGCCATTTGTTTTGTCAGTCTGATAGCCAGTCTTATTCTTTCTGGTCCCTGCATCCTGGTTTCTATCCTGGGAACTGGCATCCTCCCCTGCTCTCTGTCTGTGTGGCTGAGGTAAAGCTGTGCCCACTCCATAGTGGGAGCCTGTGCAGCTCAAGTAGATCAGCACATACCCTCCCCCCCACCCCACCCCCACCTCCCCAAACCCTATCTACAATGACTGGCTCCACGTTGGGCTTAGAACTCTATCACAGCTAATGAGACACAATGAGTGTTTCACTGGGACTTCAGGGAAAGAGATTTTGCTTTTCTTGCAGAACAGAAAACTTAGACGATTTAGAACTGGAGCTGCTGTCACCATCTGGCTACAACCACCATCTGGTCTGCCACGTGATGGCTGAGAAGGAAGCCAATGTAACTAAAGACCCACTATGGAAGATTAAAAAAAAAAAAAATACCTGGGGCACCTGATAGTATTTTTGAGCTTCAAATCTAGCTGTGCCTCGAGCTAGACCTAGCCCTGTGTTTCAACTTACACAAATCAAGAATTTTTCACTGTCCTTGAGCCAGCTCAAACTGAGTTCTCAGTCACATGAAGACAAAGGAATCCTTACTAATACAGCTGCATTAGCGAAAGCCATTTTTATGCCCTAAAATGTGGCCATCTGAGAAGTCAAAGGAAGCTAAACAAAAGAATGTTGCAAATGGAAAGGATCTTGCTGATTGACAGCTCCAGCCCCATTGATTAAACAATGAAGAAAACTAAGGATCAGAGCAGGGAAGTTTGTGCCTGTGTCCACATGGTTGCTCAGAGGCAGAAGTGAAGGCAGAACCCAGATTTGACATCCAGGTCTCCTTTTCAAATGGACTCCCATTGTCTACAAGGGTGTTTGTTTCCAATCACTGTCAAGAACTTACCAAGGTGAGCCACCTCTCTCTTCCTTCTCCCTGTGGTTCTCCTTTCCTTTCTCCTCTTTCCTAGTGAACGTAGACTCTTTCTTCTGATGTAGATTCTTTTCTTTATAAAACTGTATTTTGAAATAGTTCAAGCACACAGAAAGTATGGAAGTAAACTAGCAGACACCAGGTACTGCCATCTAGATTTCAAAAATGTTAATATTTCGCCATTTTTCCTCCAGGTGCTTCTTTTCATTGAAAAAGACGTAAGACACTGAAGTTGTAGCTGACATGTCACTGATGTTCCCATTTCTTATGCCTCCCTTCTGTCCTATCCAGCAGCAACTACTATCTCAAATGTGGTCACTATTCTTTTACACTCTTTTGTATTCTAAATACATGAACAATAGATACTCCATGTGTTGGGCTTCATGATTTATGTCAATAGTATTGCACATATTCTGTTAGAGTTTGCTTTTCTCACTTAGTATTATGTTTCAAGTTTTAATAATGTTGATGGAGGTTGATCTCTTAGTCTTTATTTGCACAAGACTGTATTTATTTTGTCTTATCTCCTGAATGACAGTTTAGTAGAGACTCTTAAACTGATGGTGATTTTGATTCATCACATCATTGTCTGGAACAACTGTAAACATCGAGAAGCCTTCTGTCAGTTCAAATTTTTTTCCTGCAGAAGGAACCTGGAACCTGTCATTAATTTCTATCTGCTTTAAGATGTTACCTGAGAATTGGGGTTATGATTATTTCACCTGCATGAAGGTCAGTGTTTCTTGAATTTCTGGATTCATTCATCAGTATTGGAAAACATTTTATCATTATCAATTCCAATATTGTTTCTCCCATATTTTCTTTGCATCTTTTCCTTCTGGAATGTACAACATATTAGTTATATGTGAGATTTATAGATTTTAAATGATGTAGCCTAATTCTCCCTGTGTACACTTTTCTCTCTGCTCAGCATTCTGTATAATTTCTTGAAATGATTTCTGATCTACTAATTCTCTCTTTGGTGGTGTTTGATCTATTATTTAAGCTCTCCACTCAGGTTTTAATGTCAGCTGTGAACTTTCTTCTGCCTAGAAGTTTCGTGTTTGGTTCTTTTTCAGTTACCTGTTCTTTTTTCATAAGATCCTCATATCTTTTATTAGTAAGATAAATCCTTTTTCTTTATATTTTCAATAATTTTAAGTACAACTTTTTAATGCTTTTTCAGATTGCCCTGCTCAGGTTCTGAAAGTCTGATTATCAGATAGTTTGTTTGGCCATATGGTAAGCTGATCTTTTGTGGGACGTTCTTTTTTCCTTAAGAAATCTTGTATTCCTTGTATTTTTGTTTTTGCTTATACTGAGCACTCTAGTTATTTCACTGCCTCGGGACCAATTTTTACATGCTTTACGATGTAGTTTTACCTTGATGGTTCCCTGTAATTGTCCAGCAACATAAATCAGACTTCAACACTAAGAAATGCAGTCTGGTTTTGACTTTTCAGAAGAAACTCTTCTGCCCACCCAAATCCAAGCTTCCTTGTCACTGCCTTGTGTTGATGGGTATATATTTTTCTATGTGTAGTATGGATGTGGTCCTTTGAGATCCCCGACTCTGCTTCCCACTTTGCTCAGGCTTTAGGTTTTGTGTCCTTTTTCTGTGTAGGAGGAAAAAAAACCCCTCAAATCTCATATGTTACTGGCATAATAAAAGCACTCTTTTCCACCCTCCAAGGGTAACTGCCAAAGCAATCCATACGTTTACCAATATGCTTTTATTTCCTCTTTTTTCTGGAAGCAGGGATTTCCCCTTCTTTCTTTTGAGTGCAGGCATGCATTTTAATTTATTTGTATTCTATCCAGAAATTTTTAGTACGCATAGTGTAAAGTGATCTTAGTATACGTAACCCAGGGTATTCACCTCCCTTGGCCATGTCTTTCCATTGATGGTACTTTTGAGCCTCTGCAAAGACCCCCTAGTCCAAACACATTCTCGTAGGTGCAAAAGGAATGTCCATCTCTGTTTTCCCTCCTTCGTGGTGTACCACTTGCTTAGCTGACTAGGGTCTCTGCAGTGATTGTTCTAGGTCCCCCATATCGCTCATAGGCATATCTTGTGCCTTCATGTAGGTGGCTCTTGTCTCTAATTCCTGGGCATTCCTGTTGCTACCGAGGCATGAGATGCTGTGGGACTCTTTGACACATGCAATATCCTGTCGCCCCCCCACCCTCCACTGCCCCAGTGAGGCCACAGGTGACGAGATGGGTTGTACCAGTGGCTTGCTTCCATCACAGGCTTGGCCTGAGTATTGTGGCTTGTGCCTTAGATACTTACTGCTTTCCTAGGTGCCACAGATCTGGTTTCCTAGGTGGCTACTTGAGGACCTGGGAGGTAAACCCCAAAATGCAGGAGAGTGGATGCCACATGGGACAACTTTGGACAAAGAGAGACCAGAGACAGCATACAAATTCTTCTCCCTTCCTCCTCCAAGATGGACTATTAAAATATGCAGTGGTTTCAGTGGCCTCTCTAAAGACTTCCTGAGAGACCAGGCAATCCACTGTGCTTGTTCTAAAAGCTGGGATAGAACCCCTTAAATTTGCTTGCCTGCCTTTCCAGAGTCACTTTTGTTTTTCCACCCACCTCCCTGCTGAAATTGGACTCCTCTACATAATGTTAACACTAAGTATTTCCCTCAAGTTCCATTTTCTAGGAAAGTCAGATTGGAATGTCTATTTGCCATCTCATAGAATACACGGCCACTCTGTTTCTATCAGGCAACAGTTGGGGGGAAGGTAGGAAGCCTCTCTCAGAAAATGGTACATGCTTCCATTGTTTGTTTATGTGGATATCAGCCTTGAACAGACTCCCAAAGCTTCCATTCTTTCTACCCCATGACCATACTGTATCTTAGTGCTGGATACAGGCAGTGAGGAGAGGATGTGTGTGGAAATAGCTTGCAGTCTAAGATCTAGCCAGTGCAGAAGCAAGCCAACTTCCAGACTGATTCTCTGGTCTGTGTGTCCTTGACCTGTACACACCCTTCTTTGGCTTATATAATAAAGCGTAACAGTGGACATTGATGGGGCCTGAGAGATCCCCCTGGTGCTGTTATTTCCTCTCTCTTTTTGTTGAGCAAATTATCTTTTCCAGCCATGTCTCTCTGCTGAATCGGCAGGATACTTCTGATAGTAATCTTCATACTGAATTTGAGGCTCTCTAAAATTTCATTGTGAAAACAATGTTCTTTGCACAGTGCTTTATCACCAGGAAGATGCTACATGGAAGCATTTAATCATAAAATCTGAAAATTGGAGAACTGGAGGAATCCCACCACCATGCCTGGTATATGGGAGAGATTCGATCATTATCGAATCTGAATGTATTTATATATGAGGAAATGTAAAAAAGGGTGAAAGGATCTAGGAGACAGAAAACACAGAGACATGGGGTTTAGCCCTGGCAGCAATAATCTGTAGACTCTGAGTAGTTTATTTGACAAAAGCATGCCTGAAACTGACTTCTGAATACCCCACCTCTGTGGGGACAAATCTCAAGAGACATAAGACATAGAGTCATGCCTCCAACTACAATGCTATTAGGCAAGTGACCATTTAGAATGTATTTGGGTGGTGGCAGTATCAACTCCTTCTTGGGGCCAGGGGCATTGGCAATGGATCCAGTTGTGACATGAGCTGTGCCCAATCACACCCATCCAGTGGAGTGTTACAGCTGCAGATCTGCCCCCCTGCCCCCTCCTTCTGTTAATTCCTGGACATTTTCTGAGCCTGTATCTTCAGATTTGCCATTGAGTCTGTGAGCGATGTGATATCATCCCATATGTTTCTTTTCTGCTCAACTTACAGACTTAGTTCCCGTTGCTTTCCACTAAAACCCTACAAGTAGATGGTCCCAAATCTCCTCCCTTGTTTCTAAAATCCCACAAACTGTGATGTAATCCTATGGATTTTCAAAGCACTTTTATTCATATGGTCATATTTCGTCTTTGAAATGACCATATGGGAATGCCTCCTTAACCCTACTGACTGTATGGGAACAAATGAAGACCGCAAGGGTCAATGGTTTGCTAAAAGTTGTGCAACCAGTCCTCACGGGGCAGGGCTTGTGCCCAGTTGGATTCTGCATGCTTGTTTCATGTCACCAGTGGAAACATGGCCAGGTAAAAATGACATGATGAATGTGAAGGCGTGTTCCAATCTGAAGAATGCTGTACAATTGTTACTGTTATTTAAGGTCACCCAGGGAGAAGGTGGCAGAAATGTAACATAAACTCAGCTCTGAATTCCAGCCCAGTGTCCCTTCCATGACTCAATACCTCCTCCCTCCAATGCAATGCTTCTGTTTAATTACATTTATGGGTTACTATTTTTGGTACTCATTTTTACAGGTGGTTTCAGCTCACAAGTGAGAAATCTTTTGGCTATGTTCAAAGAATTCAAGAAATTTTTGCATGGTGTTTTCAACAGCCACACACACACACACACACACACACACACACACAATGTCTCCACCATGCCCCAACTTTTAATGGTTCACTCAAGGTCGTCTATCTATTATAGTGATCTCATCACATCTATTGGTTGAATTTATAATAGCAATGGAAAATCTGCTCTGAAATTATCCCAGTACCTTCCAAATTGTCCTAACAGTATGCCTTTCTTCATTCCCATCTTTCCTGTCCTCTCCTTGTTGAGCCTTGTGACTTAATCACATCCCTTGGCATTCCTGGCCGCCTCTCATCTATCTCCTGGTAAGGCAGAAGAAAGCCAGGTGAGCAGAGAAATGGAAAGACAGGCAGAACCCCAATTAGTACTAACCGCTGAGCAGATGAAAATGGAATCGCAATGAAATGCTCTCCACTGACCAGATAAACAACGCTCAAGTAGTTAAAAGGGAAAAGAACAAATCCATCATAAACTCTCGAATGTGGTGGTAACAGTAGGCGGGTGGGGGAGGGAGGGAGAGGCACTTCTTTCCCCAGCAGACTTTTCAACAAACACAATGTCTGACAGCCTCAACCGGGGACACACTTACGCTCTGCTGGGAAAAATGGAGATAGGACAATAATAATCACAATAGCAAACTTCTATTTAGATAGCACATTACAGTTTGCAAAGTGAGGTGGGCAGAGAAGTTATGACTTCTCTTTCTTATATAAGGAAATAGACGCCAAGTTGTTAAGAGACTTGCCAAGCATCACATAGCCATTAAGTGATAGAGCCAGGAATCAAGCCAAGGTGTACGCGCAAGTGTGTGTGTGTTTGTGTGTGTGTATGTGTGTGTGTGTGTGTGTTGAGTGGAGGGGTGCAGTCGGGGGGGGGGCAAAGAAATAAGAGGGGATGGCTAAGAAAGGGAAGTGGAGAAAATGTGCAAGAGAAGTCTCTCATATAATAAGACAGAACTAAGAAGAATGATACTAATAAAATATCCAGCATGATAGGACATTGAGAGTGCAGATCTCAGCCAAGTAGACGGTACAAACAATGTGTCATCATCACCTGGGCACCAAGACATTCACAGATTTTTAAGAAATCTCTGTCATAATGATTTAAAATTTAAAAAAAGGCAAGATCACAGAGCATAACGAATCATAACATATTTCACTTTTTGGCGGGGGTGATACATGTGACACAGTCTCTCCTATTTCCTGCATTTGGAAGGCATGTGCTGTTGTCAAGTGTGAGGGTAAAGGAGGGTGCATGCAGCCTGTACTCCACCTGTACCCTTGCTCACCAGACAGGGAGGGCATGCTGATATTTGTTTCCTGAGTACCTCCCCTTGATGCCTTGCCCTTAAAACTGCCCAGGCTAATTCCTAGATCTCGTCCCCCATTAAACAATAGAGGCTGCACTTACTCGGGTGGGAACACACATCTTGACTTCTGATGTATTATTTTGGTTCCACAAAATACTAATTCTAGCTCAAATTCTAGAAGCTCCGTTCCTACTGAGACCAAAATGCCAGCAGGGACTTTGATAAAAGATGATATGAAGCATCTTAGTTAAATCCTAATATGAGTGAAGGTTACGACTCCAACTGGCCCCAGGCTATAATAGGCCAACTCTGTCCCAGGGAAGTCCCAACTGCCTTGTCAACATCCCAGCATGAATCTACACTGTCATTTATACTGAACAGACTGTCTGTGTGGTCATCAGGTGGTACCAAATGGCATGCGGTGAGGAGTACCATCATCTTACATGATCTCACAATCAAAAGTTCCAAGCGCTAATTACTCAGTTGTGTATCCATCTACTTCTTCCATCTACTTTACGTTTTTTGAATAAGCCATGTCTTTGTGGGATTATGGGTAAGAATTTTACTAACATAAAAATTTTTTTTAATGTTTATTTATTCTGAGAGAGAGAGAAAAACAGAGCATAAGTAGGGGAGGAGCAGAGAGAGAGGGAGACAGAATAGGAAGCAGGCTCCAGGCTCTGAGCCAGCTGTCGGCACAGAGCCCGATGCGGGCTCGAACCCGCGCACCGTGAGATCATGACCTGAGCCGAAGTCGGACAGTCAACTGACTGAGCCACCCAGAAGCCCCTCAGTTCTAGTTTTGATTGTTTTGGCTCTCAGACAGGCATAAGCTGGGTCAGGGAAGACTGTCAGCTGATACTTAGGAAGCATAAATTATTTTCTAGATGTACTCATAATTACTTTTGCACCATGAATTACAAATAAACAGAACACAGTGTGTTCTCATGGTTAGGAGTAAGGGCTCATGTCAGACAGAGATGAAACCGAATCCTGATTCTCTAGGCATGACCTTGGAAAACCCATCTCTTGTGTCTGTGCGTTGGACTCGTCATATGTAAACATGGACATATTTCCTACCTAGTTAGACAGTTTTAAAATTAAATCAGATTATGCAAAATGTTTAGCACACTACCAGGCACAATAAATGCTCACTATTATTTTATGAGCTTCAGATGATGAGTTTATATTTTTCTTTTGTCCTTTTGTAAATAACAACCTTCTTTATCTTCAGAATATGTATTGTGTGTGTGTGCGTGTGTTATATATATAGTCCCCGAAACACCAATGTTCCCAGAAGTTTTTGCATCCAGACCGCTATTTACCCACATGCCATTTACAGATTATTTGGCTCTCAAGTAAAAATCCTTCGTGTGAGGTATTATTATACGCAGGTTTTTGAAGGTCTCCTTTCATACCTGATCACAGACTATGTTTCTAGGGAGAGCTAGGAAAGCAGCGGGAAAAGGGGTAGCCTTCTGTACTCACGGACACTTTCACAAGTGTTTTTGCACTGACTGACATCTCAATGGTGAGGAGGGACAGCAAAAGAAAAGAGGCATATTGCCTGCATCACTCCCCTTTCCTTAACACCTCATCAGGAACCCGTTTTGAGGGCTGCCCGGGCCAAAATGAATGCTTCTAGGGATATTCACTGGGGCAGAGGTTTCTGACAGTCTGAGAGAGATCCTGGTCCAAGAAAAACTTTATTAGCAAAGTCAAGGGTCGGGGTGAAATGAGGGTGGGGACTGCAAAGTGCTCTGTCCCAACACTCTTTCCCACATGCTTTTCCCTGGCTTGTCATTATTACAGGGTCTGGCAAAGCTTACAAAAAAAGGAAGGCAGAGGAAGAGGCCAAGGAGGAGCAGGAAGAGGAGTGGGGGGAAGATATGGAGGAGGAAACTCCTCACCATTTGTGAGTTCGAGTCCTGTGTCGGGGCTCTGTGCTGACAGCTCAGAACCTGGAGCCTGTTTTTTTTTTTTTTTTTTTTTTTTTTTTTTTTTTTTTTTTTTTTTTTTTTTAATTTTTTGATGTTTTTATTTGTTTTTGAGAGAGAGAGAGAGAGAGACAGCATGAGCAGGGGAGGGTCAGAGGGAGAGGGAGACACGGAATCTGAAATAGGCTCCAGGCTCTGAGCTGTCAGCACAGAGCCTGATGTGGGGCTTGAACCCATGAACTGTGAGATCATGACCTGAGCTGAAGCCGGACGCCCAGTTGACTGAGCCACCCAGGTGCCCCAGCTGGAGCATGTTTTGGATTCTCTGTCTCCCTCCCTTTCTGCCCCTCCCCTGCTTTTGCTTTCTCTCACTCTCTTTCAAAAATAAATAAACATTTTAAGAAAAGAACTAAATGGACTTGAAAAATATTTAAGCAATAAAAGAAATGAGAAATTATTTTAAAAAATAAAGAAGAAGATCCCTCCCCAGCTGAGATGCCCAAACTACCTCCCCACACGGACATGAGTTAAGCAAGTAGTTGTCGCTAATGTCCCAGATTGGGATGGTCTGTCAAGCTGCAGCAGAGAAGTGATGTAGAGGCAGAAATGAGTATCTGGTGACACTACTCTCCCTCTGTCCTTGCACTCCTGTCCCCAAGTGCCTGGATGATGTGACAGCTGGAACCTTCCAGCCATCAAGCAACTATGAGGGAAAGAACAGATTCCCTGTTCGGTCAGGTAAATAAACTCATCTTAGTGTAAGGCTGGTTTTCCGTTACACGCAACTCAACATAACCCCAATCAGAAGGGGGTGGTTCTGAAAGTCAGACTGGAGTTAGGCTGACCAGTGAGGGCAGGTGTCGATAAGCATAGAGACCTGGGGGTGTAGAATCAAAGGGCATTTACTCATTCATTCATTCACTCACTCACTCACTCATCTGTTATTTCACTCAGTTAAATAGGCAGTAGTGTCTTTCTGCAGACTTGCTAGTGGAGGGACCGAGAGGATGGGAATCCTACCCCAAAGGCTCTCACGGTTGGGAGGGAGTAGCCAGGTCCTACCTACCTCCAATGAACCCGGACATCTCTGGCGGGCTCCCAGAGATGCCTCTGTCTGATTATTAGAAAGTGACATCCAGCTAAATTGTCATCTCTCTACTTAGAGCTTTCACCCACTGGTCAAAGTCCTCCTTTCTAGTCCTTTCCATGCTGTTCCTATGAAGTCTGCCTAAGAGCAAATGGAATGGACAGAATACTCAGGGGTGGGGCTGCTAGAATATATAAGATATAAAGCAATAACATCAGTTTATAGAAGTTTAAATTGCTTCAAAATATGCTTTCCCTTCAAAACTCAAAAACACGAAGGAGAATTCAAACAGAGTCTTGGTTTTAAGAGATCATAATTGTTTTCTTACCAAGATAAATCTGATCCTTGGGGAACATCCTATTTATCTAGAAGCTTCCAGACTCCTACTCCTGAAGAAAAATAAGACCATTTTGTCCTCAAGAATAATAACGGTTATTTATTTGATGCCCACAACATGTTAGGCACTGTGCCGGGCACCTCATCCACCGTACAATTCTCACAACAGCCCTATGTGGTGTTATCTTCTTCACATCAAAAACGGAAAAAGAAAGTTGAGAGATTTGAATGGATTCTTTCCCAAAGTCTCAAAGCTGGAAAACCACAAATGATATTTAAACACAAGTCTACATATCTCCAAAGGCCATCTTTCCACTACACCCTGCTGTTAATAAGCAACAGCATCACATACTCAGAGACAACCTTTTTCTTATCTTCTCCAAATATCCCTGGGGAGGTAAGGAAACTATGAGAAAATCACATTCCCTTTAAAAAAGGGAATCATAAAGTGGTGGACACTCATTAGACGAAATGGAAGGGGGAGGCAGAGTTCTTCTGCTCCTTCTAGTTTTTTTTTAAGCCTCTGCATCCTAGAAAGACCAAAGACATATGAACATACCCATTGGAATCCTAGGGGCATGTGTGTGGTGAATAAAACTTTGGATCCCCAGAAGAAAATCCTAATCATGAGGCAAGGTCAAAGAGGAAACAGGCTGTTGTTCTTCCAAGATGGAGAGGTTAGATCAGTGGTTCTCAGACTTTGCCTATGTAGGTGAATCACCTGGATGACTTGACAAAACCCAGATTCCAGGACCCCACCCCCAGAGATTCTGATCAATAGTTCTCGGCTGGTATCTGATAAGGTACATTTCCAACCTATTCCTAGGTGATGTTGATGCAGTAGGTCCAGGGGCCACACTTTGACAATCACTACCTCCTAAATGATTTCTGGAGCCAACCAGAGTGGCATACTATATATATGCTTGGGGCCAACTCAGACCTATTAGATGCACCAGGGAAGGCTGATTTGCATATACCTGCAAAACTTCCACATAATCAGCGAGGTTATTGAAGTGCAGTGCGTTGGGGTGACCCACTTTCTTTTTTTTTTTTTTTCCACTTTGTAACTTTATTTTTTTTTCCTGTATATATATGAAAATGGAACTATTATTTTATTTTTTTTCTTTTTCTTTTTTTTTTTTTACAAATAGTTTATTGTCAAATTAGTTTCCACATAACACCCAGTGCTCATCCCCACAAGTGCCCTCCTCCATGCCCATCCCTCCTCCCCCCCACATCCATCAGTCCTCAGTTTTTGTCAGCATTCAAGAGTCTCTCATGGTTTGCCTCTCTCCCTTTCCCCCACCATTTCCCCCCTTCTTCTCCCGGTTGGTCCTCTGTTAAGTTCCTCCTAATCCTCCTATAAGTGCACACATATGATATTTGGGGGTGACCCACTTTCATAATGAGGGGCAGGGAAGAATTTGGACTTTAAAGTTAGGCATTACCCTAACCCTAATGCTAATGGACCTGAGCTCAAACACTAGCCCAGCTGCTTAAGAACTATTCAACATTGCTGGACAATGTCCTTGTTTGTACCAAACTTGTAGAACTGTGATGGGTATGAAAGAAGACAGAGGTGAAGACCCTGCTGGCCCAAAGTGATGTTCAAGAATTGTTCGGGGCACTAGGGTGGCTCAGTTGAGCGTCTGACTTTGGCTCAGGTCATGATATCACAGTTCATGAGTTCGACCCCCACGTCGGGCTCTGTGAGGACAGCTCAGAGCCTGGAGCCTGCTTTAGATTCTGTGTGTCTCTCTTTCTGCCCCCCCCCCCCATTCTCTCTCTTTTAAAAGTAAACATTAAAGAAAGTTTTTTACAAAAGGAATTGATATGGCTTCAGGGGACTGGGTAAACTCATCCAGCCTCCTCTGAGAGAAGGCATTCACACTGGGAAGGCGAGGTCAGAGCTGACTTGAGTTATTCCTCCTGGCTAGAGCCCGCCCCTATGAACTGGACCTTCAGGGAGTCAAGGCTGGTTTAAAGGTCTTAGGGATGGGACTGTTAGAATATATAGGGGCACAGAACCGAAGCTAGTCTACTGGTCCCAGTAGAGACCCACCACTCACTAGCTGCAAAGGATAGATATTGAACCTCTGGAAGATTAAAAGTTTACCAGGTCTTAACCCATAGTGTGTAGCTAAGCCAGCAGAAGTGAATGAGGAGAGCTGAACTCTTCCACCAACACTAAGAATTCTGCGAGCCTATGATTTCTCACCCCTTTCTTTCCAGTGCTATATAAATCTTTCATCTTGGTACCCCTGGACTCAGAGAAAGGAAAATGACCAAAGACAAGTGGAGCAAAAGTAATATGTTCTGTCCCACCAATGGTCTACTCAGGGAAATTGCAGTGGTGTCAATTGGGGTGGGGGGAGTTCCACAAAACTCTGATCCTTTATGACATGACCCATACATGGCTGGGATGATGCCTCAAGAAGTCCTAACTTTCCCAAACAGACAAGCAGAGGGTGATTAAACCTAGTATCCTCCGTAGGACAGTATTGGAAAGGCAGGTTAGTTACTGTCTGACCTAATTAGAGATGTAACTTTTAGATTTCGTACTGGCTTCTTCAAAAAGTTGAAGTTATTTCAGATGTTGTAGCTATAATGGCACGATGATACATGGATCTAATGAGTAATTTTATCAAATTAATTATTTCTGAAAGGATACATTTTCATCCTCAGAAAAATCACTCTGCTTTTTTTTTTTTTTTTTAATGTTTTGATCTTTGTAACTAATTTTAAGGACCGCACTGCGGCTGTTTTATTTGTTCTGTGAGTCTTGCAATAGCCCCAGTTAAAAGCAATAGCATTCGGAATTTGACCAAGGCCCCAGTCTTTATGGTCTCTCAGTGCATCCTATCACCCTGGGTGATTAAAGTCACTGGTTGAATTAACTTCAGCTTTAATATCATAGTTTCAATAAGGCAGCTGTGAGCAAGGAAGACAGCTGAGCTTTTCCAAGTGAGAATCATCTGAATTCATCATCAGCCTTCAACCACATCCCACCTGCCTTGATCAATGGGCAAATAACGGTCTGTACACTGGGGAAGTGTTTTTCTGGGGTCAGTAATGAATGGATGGCTTCAATTTCCCAGTGGTTTGTGTCTAGCTCCTTATTATAATTCGACTCAAGCTTCATGCCTGATACAAAGCTTCATTCCTAGGTAACCTATCGACTAGGACATCCTTTGAGGGCATGGTACTTAAATAATGTACCCTTTGCATCCATCTACTTGGGTGAGGTCATATATTAAGAAGCGTGATTTATTATATATCTTAATTCTTTTTGACAGTAGTTCTCAAACCTGAGCATGCATCCCAACTACGCAGAGGGCTTTTTTAGAACACACGTTGTTAATCCCCACCTGGAGTCTCTGACTTGGTAAGTCTGGAGTAGAACCTGAGAATGTGCATTCTACCAAGTTTCTAGACAATGCGGAAGCTGCTCACCTTGGGGACACACTTTGAGAATTGCAGCTTTAAAGATACTGATATTACTTTTATTTATTTATTTATTTATTTATTTTAAAAATAGTTTATTGTCAAATTAGTTTCCACATATTTATTTATTTTTATTAAGTGCTAATGGTTTCTCGTGTAGCATCAAAAGGACAGAGAATGTAGAAGCTACTGCAAAGCCCTTACCTTGCTGGGTATCTTTCACAGAAGAGTTTGCTGTAGAGTATTTGTTAAAAATGGCAGCTTCCGGATTCTCCTACAGACCTCAGAGATGGAAAGAGGCAGTGTCCACATGGTCTGACCACATCAGAGATGTGAGGGAGACCACATCTTGGAAGAAATGGCCACACAGAACCATTCACTCCACGTTTGCGTTTTTCAAAGGTGACGTCACCAATGAAATGGTTCTCACAAAGGGTACAAAACTCTAGGAATGAGGGCAAATTCGTTTCACAGGAAGGACCCTGACTGAGTGACCCTTCCATTCCAATTTTCTTCATGGGGAAGGGGATTGGACATACCCCAGAGGGCACAGCTTCATGGTTGACCCCCCAAATAACCACCAGGTAAGGACAGAGAGAAATATCATTAACAGGAGTATTTTAGACTCTGAAACTACCAGCCAAATTTCTTATCCCTAGTCTTATATGCAAAGGAAATAAAATTCTAGAAAAACAGCAGCACTGTTCTCATTCTGAAAAACTTTCAATTTGCAACTATAGATAAGTTGTCCACTGAAGGTTTCTGCGTCTCTATTTCCTGACAGATGAGTGTGTGTGTGTGTGTGTGTGTGTGTGTGTGTGTGTGTATTTGAGAGAGCAAAAAAAGTCAACCGGTATACCTAGAATTTAGGGACTGCTACTCTAATAAGATAGAAAACCTCTGCTTTCAGGGGTCAAGTGAGGTCTCTTACTTACTCACACATGAACTATGGGGGATGTTAACAGAGTCATACTGAGATAGCTCATTAATGTTCAAGCCTAGAAGAAGTCCGCTCTCTGGTGCAGTAAAGAGCACAGACCCGAAGCTAGTCTACTGGTCCCAGTAGAGACCCACAATTTACTAGCTGTATAATCTTGGCCACGTTACCTACTCTCCCTGAAGCCTTAGTTTCCTCACCTATAAAACGAGATGCTAACAGTCCTTCCGTCATAGGGCTGCTCTGTTGAGCAAATGAGTTAATATATGTAAACCAGTGAGAGGAATTCCAGGCACATAGAAAATACTATATAAATACTAGCCATTATTATTTATGTCCAAATACTGTGCCATCCTTCTCCTTTTGTTCTATGCAAATTCTTCATGCTAATGCTATTTAGATTGGCTAACATCCAACATTTAGACTTCTGCCATAATTATCTACATATGGCAGCAGGACCATTCCAGAACCACCCTAATGACTTTGATTAGAACCAATCACCTGTGCCTATTTACACAGCAGAATGATTGGCAGGCTTTTGGAAGCCCTGGGTTTTCCAATTATACTCTTGTTGGGTATGGAATGGTTTGAGGAAATAATGCCAGTCAGAATCATGCTAAAGCAGATCAGTGCCTGTACATTTTATACAACCAGTAGAGAAACCAGAAAAAAAAAATTTCTGAGTAAGTGATTTATTAAATAAATGTTGTTTGATCCTTTGTTCTGAGCTGGGTGCAAGATGGTGTAGACTGAGGGGTGGGCATGCCATGCCCACTCTCAGGAAGCTCACTGTCTCCTGAGAGAAGCACATTAGAAAATCAGCAAATGCTAGGGGCGCCTGGGTGGCTCAGTTGGTTCAATGTTCGACTTTGGCTCAGGTCATGATCTCATGGCTTGTGAGTTCGAGCCCCATATCGGGCTCTATGCTGATAGCTCAGAGCCTGGAGCCTGCTTCAGATTCTGTATATCCCTCTCTCTCTCTGCCCCTTCCCCACTCACACACTCTCTCCCCCGCCCAAAGATAAACAAACACTGAAAAAAAATTAGAAAATCACCAAATGCTGCACATTTTACTGAGGATTATAACAGACACTCCCCTGGGCTACTAAGGAGCACACAGGTGCTATAACTGCAGTGCCTATCTTGGTCTGGGGAGAGAAGGTCCTCCCAAAGTCCAGAAAGAAAGAGCTGAAAGACAGGGAGGAGGCAGCCATGCCACCAAGATGGGCAAATGCATCACCACAAACCCTGTGTGTACAAAAGTTCAGACATACAGAAGACATTGAAGAAGGTGGACGATGCAGGGAAGCAAAGTCCTAAAATCCCTTCGGGTTCTTAAGGAAGTTAAGACCGGCGGGATTGTCCAAGAAGTTGATCCCATGCATGTGATGTGTCTACGTATCACATGCCTCTGTGGCCCTGTATGTGTACAGCACAGACTTCCCCAGGAGAGGGAGAAAAGCCAAGAAACCACTAAGCAACAACTGAGAATTAATTTTCTGTACAAAGAGAATGTACTGGGTGTATAGTCTTTGCTAATGTTGCTATTGGTTATCTGTAGAAAGGGATAGGTTTTGACGAGCTCTTCTGTGATGATAATATGCATTGTCTAGCTGTCTGGAAAGAAATATGCAGTGCCCAGCTGGTTGGAAAATGGAATTTGGAGAGGAGGTAGCAGGTCCATGGGTGGGATGGGAGATAAGGAGCTCAAACACAGACCCACTCTACTGGGACACAGTTCTTAGACCACTGGTTCTCAACCTGGGTTGCGTAAATTTACCACCTGTGAAGATTTAGAAATTACTGATGTTTGGGTCCCGGCCCCAGAAACTATAGATTCGTTGGCTCGGGTTCAGCCTGGGCAACAGGATACCTAAAAGCTCCCCAGATGAATCTAATGTGCACCCAAGATTGAGAACCCTAACTCTATAGCTCTGTTACCTACAGTCTGTCCCCGGACCAGTAACAACCAACAACCAACCCCAGGCACCGGTCAGAAATGCTGCATCATGGGTCCACCCCGGGTCCACTGGCTCAGAATCTGCATTTTGACAACATGATTCAAATGCACTTGAGACTTTGAGATGCACCCATCGCAGCTGCACATCCGAATCACCTTGGAAGCTTATCAGAAATGACAGATTTGCGCTTCTATTGATTATGATGCAGGAGGTCTAGAAAGGAGCCTTGAATCTGCCTATATGTCTAAGTTTTGATGAGCCTGATGGACGGCTGGCATTGAAAACCACAGTGCGACTGTGCAGATCAAGTTGGACAGAGGATGACACAGGGATGTGGGTAAGACAGCTCTGTGCAGAGAGCTGGGGAGGGAGGCAGATGCTTCTGGAAGAAGGGCAGTTCCACACTGAGAAGGGGGGTGCATTACGTGGCATAAGGACCCCGTGGGAGGGCTGCCTAGCCCCTTGTAATTGCCGCAGGAACAGATGGAGATAAGAAGCCCAGAGGTGAGGTCGTTCTTGGGCTGTAAAATGACTCACAATTTCCATGTGATTCTCCAGAAAGGATAGGCGAGGGGCAAAGAGTTTCAACCTCCTTGTGCTCGTGTGTGTGTGTGTGTGTGTGTGTGCGTGTGTGTGTGCGTGCGCAACAGGGCATTACCTACAGCGTGCCCTTGAGCATCCTGCGGTTGTCATGAGAACATCTCTCCAGTTGAGGGGGGTCTGTGATTCATGCCTCACACTGACCTCCTTTGGCGTCTGGCCTGCAGCTTGTAATTGGTAGAGAGTTCCAGGCCTTTCTAAGCAGTGACAGGGCAGACGGAGGCAGCCAGCCAAACATAGGGAAGTAGCCATGGGAGTGAAGCGTAGGCATTTTCCTCCCTGGGAAGCTGGGAGCATCGCAGTATATCTGAGCCAGACGGGCGCTAGGATACAGAGGCACAGGGTCTCTGGACGCTGTCTAACCTCATTCTGCTTTTTGAGGGGAGGGCATGGATCAGGACCTGGCAGGTTGCCCAGACAGGATCTTGGCGACAGACCCTTCCACGGTCTAGCACAGGGTCAAATGCATAGAATGAATTAATGAACCAATGGGCGGATGAATAAATGAGTGAATAAAAAGTTTGCTGTTCTTAGTGCAATTCTTTGCATCCAAAAGAACAAAGAGAAGATTCCCAGTATCGCTTGTGCCAGGAGCTTTTTTACCGAGTCTGGCTTTGATCTCCCTAGAAGCTGCTCGAGACTTTTCTTTTTCTTTTGACAGAACACCTCGCTTCTTTGGCTGAAGTGTATAATTTCCTACCTAGCTCTCGAAGGGTGCCTCAGTCCTCACGAAGAAAGCAGGTGGCAGTGTTTCATGTGCCTGGGGCGTGGCCCCAGGGCCTCGGACACCCTCCCGGTTGTCCCTGCCTCTGGGTTTCCAGGTGACTGTGCTCCTGAGTGGCCCCAGTGGGACCCGCCCGCGACTGATTGACAAGGGGCCTCTGGGAATACCACCCGGCCCTCCTTTCTCTCTGCGTCCAATTACCCAGGGAGGGAGCGGACCGAGAACATATTTAGAAAATGTGTTCATTGTTGCTTTTAAAAATCTCCTCTGTAATTAGGTACTACGGGGGTAGTCAACCACGAAAAGCCACAACCAGTGCTGTCAAGTTCCATAAAACAAAAGAGAAACCAATTAGTCAAAAAGAAGAGGCTGGCTGAGCCCCAGCACCTGTCTCAGCCACTCCACGCCCACACCCACCCGAATGGCAGCGTTGACTCAGGCAGGCCCACTCTGCCTGGGCACTTCCAGACCCACGCGGTGTGGACGGGAGGTCTCAGAGTCCCTGACCTCTCTCCCGAGATTCTACCTCATCACTACCAGGGCCAGCAGTTTTGTTGTGCTCCCGTAAGAAACTTCCAGAAGGAGCCCCCTGAACCTTCCAGTTGCAAGAAAACACAATCAAATTCTTGGCACTTTGAACAGGGTAGTGGTTCCTGGGAAATATCTGCACCCGTGGGAAGAGATAAAGGGTGCAGAGACCTGCCCAGACCCCATCTTGTTCCCTGACGGCTTCCGAACTTTCTCCAGTGGAATCGCAGTCTTGGGAGTAATTGTTCTCTAATAAACCGAGGGATTCCAGTGAGTGTGAATTTTAGGTAGAAGCCTTATTTGGGTTAGCATGGCTCTCAAGAAATGTGGTCTCTTGGGGGTACTCCATCTCCAGGACCCCAAGCTTCATGGGATGAGTTTTCTTACAATAGTTCCTCTCCATCCACGAGGGTTCCAACCAAGGTCAAGCCTAGGAGGCTAGGAGCCAGCCCATCCACAGGCTTCCAGGCAGAGAGCTTTACAGTTCTCTCCACAAGGTGCAGCTACCAGCACTCCAAGTACTTGTGCGACCCTGACTCAAAGACAGAATCTGCACCTCTTGGCATTTTCCCGTTGACACCACTGCTGGCTTCTTTACAGGGCACTCAGCACATGAGAGTCACAGCCTATAGTTTCCAGCTGGAAGTGACACGGCCCATCCCATTCACTAACTGACCTGGCTTTCCTTTTGTCCCGGTGCAAGAATAATACATTTTTGCTCTCCCAAAGTTTGGTACATCCACGAGACAAATGAGTGGAAGCCACATGTACCACATCAGAGTGGAGCACTTTAGAGCTGGTGTGCCCTTTTCTCTGCTCCACTTCCCCTCCCGCATGAGCTGAGGAGGACAGTGTTTAAAGCAGATAAGGTGACTTGGTAAGGAGCGTAAACCTGTGTCTCTCACAAAGTCTGAAAGGCACAGAATACCTCCCATGAGGTGAGGGAGAGGGGTCTGGGGCTAGAAAGCACAGTAAATAGCGGTTCTGAGGTCTGCGTCATGAGAACTGTGGGTATGGACAGGCACATGGAGGTGACCAGGATCAAACAGGTAAGAAACCTGCTTTAACGGAGTTGAACTGCCAAAGGAACAGGTAGCCTGATACTGTTCAGGACTTGAGAAAATCTCTAGGCCTCTGACCTCTGAAGCAGGTGGGTGGAGAAGGCTGTGGAGTTCCCAAGGAGGACATATTTCAGACATGGCCAAGGAAGATCATGGAAAATGAGGAACTTCCTGAGGGCTCAGTCATAAACCAAGGCAAATGCTGAACAAGGAAGCCCCCTTCCAGAAAGCAGAATTGCAGCCTAATAAAGGGCACCTGGGTGCCTCAGTAGGTTAAGTATCTGACCTTTGATTTCAGCTCAGGTCATGATCTTGCAGTTTGTGGGGTTGAGCCACACGTCGGGCTCGGTGCTGACAGTGTGGAGTCTGCTTGGGATTCTCTCTCCCTCTCTCAAAATAAATAAACTTAAAAAAAAAAATAATGGCAGTCTAATCAAAGAACATTCCCCAACCCAAATCAGGGACCCTCACAATGTCCACTCAGGCAGGTTTCAAAATTGCTAAGGACCAGTGGCTACAAAGTGCTCCTTTTCTGAATGCAATGCTCATTGTAGATTCACTGTCCATAGTCTACTGGATCAGCATGCATGAAGGGAAGCATGGCTTTTTAGTTTATAGGTCTCTAGAAGGATTAAAAACAGCCCCCCACCTGGATGGCTCAGTCAGTTAAGTGTCTGACTTCAGTTCAGATCATGATCTCATGGTTCGTGAGTTTGAGCCCCACATCAGGCTCAGTGCTGACAGCACGAAGCCTGCTTGGGAGTCTCTCTCTCTCCCTCTCTTTCTTTCTGCCTCTCCCCACTCTCTTTCCTTCTCAAAATAAATAAACTTAAAAAAAAAAAAAAAAGAACAGTCTTCTATAGGCCTGGATTTGGATGGTGGTAAAACTCTTGGAGGTTGAAGTTCATGGAAGAAAGCCAGACTTATGTGCAATCATAAAGTATGAGTAGGATTTAAAGTAAGTGGAAAGGTGAGAAACCAAACATTTTAGGTTTCATAGAAGCAAAATAAATACTGTATACTCAGTGAAAGATTGAGTATAGCAGCAGGCTACTCATATTAGGGCTAAAGTGAGTAGAAGGGCAATCAGAATGGCTGGGAAGGTGGAGGAAACGGTATGCCTAGGGGAATAGAGGAAATAAAGGAAGTGGGAGCCACTCTAGGATTCAGAGCAGGAGCCTGGTTTACTGAAAATGATATCAAAGAAGTATTAATCTGGCAATGGACTGTGGAGAGGTGCAGGGCACAGAATGAGAGGCAGAGACTCCAGTTAGGCAGCTCTTAAATTGGGAAGAAGCTGACAGAAGTCTGTACTGGGGAAACAGACAAATATGAAAGATTCAAAAGATGTGCTGAAGATGAACCAACATAACAAGGATGGCAGAAGCAGGAGTATGTATCAAAAAAATCAAGTAAAAGTGATGCTCTGGCTGTCAGTCTGGGCAACTAAAAGAACATGACATCAATGAATTTTCATCAAAAATAGAGTCGGTTTTGGAGGAAAGAGGCAGGTTCGCCTTAGGAACCTGAGTCTGAGGTGATGGCACAAAATGCAGGCAGGTTTCTCCCTTTCCCACTTCTAGGGCCACTTCTCTGCGAAAAGGCTTTCATCAGTAAAGTTCATCCAAAAGGCAAGAGGGGCAAGAGAGATGGGCTTTGGGATATTTGGCTAGAAGTGATGCCAGAAGTCGTGCGTGTAAGTACATCCTCTAAGGGAAAGTTTTAAGGAAGAGAAGAATAGAAGTTAGCACAGAGGTTGGAAAATGTGCGGGTCTGCAGAGCGAGTGAAGGGAACCATGTGCAGAAAAGGATGCAAAGAAGGCACGATCCAAAGAAACTATAGTCTAGCATCATAGGAGATGATTTTCAAGTAAGAGTGCGAAGTCCATAGTAGGAAATTCCGGACACAAGGCGAAACAAGAATGGAAACTGTGAGAAGTCCTTAGATCTGGAGATTTATTTTGCATCAGGGACCTCTGCCAGTGGAGTTGAGGCTGGTTCTTTGCCTGAGAATTCCATCATCATCTTCTAGAACCTTCCATGTGGCCCAACATCCCCAAAGAAGTTGTTCTGATTCCTGTCCTCCTTCATCTACCACTCTAGTAAAATGAGGAAGGGGTGATGACATATGTTGTAGTCGTCAATGATATAATATTTAGTCCTGTACAGTCGGGATTAATCATCACCAGGGGGTTTTCCATAGTCAGCAGCAAAAGTAGGAATTGACCACTGTACTACACAAGAGGCCATGCACTGCAGCTGATTGAGTAAGACACTGCTTCACATGTGTAGCGCTCTCCATGCACCTGTATATTCCATGAACCCAGTCCAACTAAAAGCTTTACGATCACACAGCCATGGCCTTAATTCCAGCTCTGTTATTTCTTTTTTTTTTTTTTTAAATATTTTTATTTATTTCTAGGATAGAGAGAGACAGCATGAACAGGGGAGGGTCAGAGAGAGAGGGAGATACAGACTCTGAAACAGGCTCCAGGCTCTGAGCTGGCGGTCAGCACAGAGCCCGACGCGGGGTTCGAACCCACGAGCCACGAGATCATGACCTAAGCGAAAGTCGGACGCTTAACCGACTAAGCCACCCAGGCGCCCCTCCAGCTCTGTTATTTCTGGATGCCTGCTCAGCATAGGCAGAAAACAGAAAATGCCCAGATATTAAATTACTTTTAATAAAAAAATATTACAAAATCAGAAAGTTCTCTTTCCACTCCTGCTCTAAGCCCTACAATCTGGAATACAATGTGTGGAAGAGAGAAGAGGGGAGATTGCAGCAGGCGTAAGAACTAGGCCTAAAACTACTGTTGGAATAAAACGGTTCATCCTAAGTATAAAAACAGTGAAAAGTGTCTTGATGGGTCCGAGTACTAACTACATGTCAGTCAACGTGGCAGTCCTCTATAGCATTGTTCCTGGACAAGACAAAGGTCAGAAGGAAGAGAGAGGAGCTCTTTGGAGATTGGCTGGTAAAGGGGAAAAGAGGCACAGGGATAGGGAATGGGATCTGGTAAAATAAAGGATACAACTCTCAATAACAGGGGCACCTGGGTGGCTCAGCTGGTTAAGCTTCCAACTCTTGGTTTCAGCTCAGATCACGATCTCACAGTTTATGGGTTTGAGCCCCGCATCAGGCTCTGTGTTGGCAGGATGGAGCCTGCTTGGGATTCCCTCTCTTCCTCTCTCTCCCTGCCTTTCTCACTCAAAATAAATAAATAAACTTCAGAAAAAAACTTCTCAATACTAATTATGCCAATTAGAAACATTGTACTTTCTACATTAATAGAAAGGGCTACCACTAAAATAGGAATCTTCTGCACTGCCCCACATCAGAAAAAAATGCGATAGAAGAAATATGAATAAATACATACACATCTTTAAAAAAATGAGACTCCAGGGGAGCCTGGGTGGCTTAGTCGGTTAAGCATCCGACTTTCGCTTAGGTCATGATCTCGTGGTTCGTGGGTTCGAGCCCCGCGTCGGGCTCTGTGCTGACTGCCAGCTCAGAGCCTGGAGCCTGTTTCGGAGTCTGTGACTCCCTCTCTCTCTGACCCTCCCCTGCTCACGCTGTCTCTCTCTTTCTCTCTCCTAGAAATAATAAATAAAAAAAAAAATTAAAAAAAAATGAGACTCCAAACACCTCTAGTGATAATAATTTTCTTCCAACCTGACACAAATGGGAAGGCACTGAAAACAACATTCTGGAATGAAGTAAAGAGCCTTAAACACACATTTGCAGTTATAAAGAAAACTTTGAAAGAGAAATTCAAAAACTAAAAATCAACAGCAAAAAAAAAAAATAGAGGATTCACTGAAATCTGGAAAGAGATGGAAGAAAAAGAAAAAAATAAAGACTAAAGTACAAGATGCTAAAAGAGAAGAGGGTCACAGTAAAACATATGAAAGGCATTGAGGAAAGGCAAAAATGAAGCCATGACAATGAAATAAACCAAAGAAATCAGTAAGAATTAGAAAGTGGATGCACTGGAACACAGGGGAAAAACACACATACCTATGATTAGGGTACCTTAAGAAGAAAGACAAACCTGGATAAGAAAGCTATTATATATAAAAACACAATTATGTAAGCCTTTCTTCAAACCAAAAGAAGATCTGATGGTACATACTGAAAGAGCCAAAAGGCACCTGGGTAACATACTCAGAATGATCATCTGTGGTGTCATAGTAAAACTAACAGAAAGCTCAAGGCTTTTAAGCAAAAAGAGCAAATAACTTACAGAATCAGAAGACTCATACTGTTATCAGACTTCTCAAAAATAGCATACAATAGCATGCAAAGGCCACAATGGAACCGTGTCTTCAAAAACTCGAGGAAAGGAAGTGTGAACCTATACTTTTACAATTAATGAAACTTTTCTTTAAGTATTATGGCTACAGAAAAAATTTCAAGGAACAAGAACTTAGGGTATTCTGTATTCATGAACCCTTCTTAGGCAATCCATTGGGAGATGAAATTTCATCCAACCAAGAGATGACTGGGCATTTCATCCAACCAAGAGATGACTGGGCAAACCTCAGGGGAAAAATAATGATGAGCAGAGATGGTGGAGAGAGAGAGAGAGATTGGGAGAAATCTAAAATGTTAAAACACAGGTGGGTAAGAGGTTCACGACTAATGTACAGGTGCTATATGTGACAGAACAGAAATAATACAACTAAAAACTGGGAGAAGACAGTAGAATATATGTACTTATTGTTGTACAGGCAAAAGACATAAATTAAAGAATATCAGTAAAAAAATCTGAAAAACTAGATGAAAAGGATTAAACACATGGGACTAAAAAGTATTGAATGGTAACTATTAGGAAAACAACCCCAAACAAACAATACAGACAAACAAAACATAATAACAAACTTAAATACCAAAATTTCTAAAATAAATTAAGTAGGAAAAAATACATATCTTGTATAAAAAGTTACTAATAAGCTACCCTCAAAAGCACTAGGCCATGATGGTTTTATAGGATAATTATTTCAAATCTTCAAAGACCAGATGGTCCTCATGCTCTACACATTATTCCAGAGCATTGAAAAGGAAAGAAAATTCCCAATTCCTTTAATAAAGCTAGCAACGCTGGCTTTAGTAATGCTGATACTAAACATAAAGATAGTATAAGAAAGAAAACTATACACCACTATCATTCACTAATATTGATACAAAAATACTAAATGAAACATTAATACACAAAATCCAGTTTTAAGAAAATAACAAATGACCAGGTGGGATTCATTCTAGGAATGTAAGATTAAGTGAATGTTAGGAAATCTATTAATATTACATACCATATAGATTGAAGAGAATAATCATAGATTATATCTCCATAAATGATGAAAAAGCCTTTAACAAAATTCAATACCCATTCTTGATTTAAGGCATTGAGGGATATTTTTAACATGAATTAATCTGAATCAGTTACCCATCTATCCATCCATCCATCCATCCATCTTCTATCTACAGACCTTGGTCCTAAAGACAGTATATGAATGAGAAAGCTCTAGAGCATTTTCTCTAACATCGAAACAAAGTTAGGATGCTTTCTATGGCCACTAGTATTTTACACTGTACTCGTGGTGTTAAGCCAATACAATCAGACGAGATAAACCACTTAGAGGCATAAGGGTAAAGGAGAAGCAATATGCATATGATATGTGTCAATGATAAAAATCTGGAATGTCGATGATAAAAATAACTCAAACAATAAAATAAATCACTGGACAGCAGGATATATAATTAATACACAGAAAGCAATAGCCCTCACATACACAAATATAACCAGTCAGAGACCATAATGGTAGAGAAGCTCTTATAAACAACAACCAAGGTGTTCAAATAGGTAGAAATAAAGCTAACAACATCTGCTCCTGAACCAGGAAAAACATTTTTCTTTTGTTGTGAAGGACATTAACGGTGCATCGAAATAAAAGCTGTAGATTAGGTAATGGCATTTCATCAATGTTAATCTTCGGTTTTGATAATCATACTGTGGATATGTAAGAGAATGTTTTTGATTTTAGGAATTACTTATATATTTAGGGGTAGAGGGTCATCATAGCTCCAACTTATTCCCAAATATTAAAAAATAACCCTATATATAGGGGCGCCTCGGTGGCTCAGTAGGTTAAGCATCTGACTACTGATTTCAGCCTAGGTTGTGATCTCATGGTTCATGAGAATGAGCCCTGCATTGGGCTCTATGTTGACAACATGGATGCTGCCTGGGATTCTCTCTCTCTCCCTCTCTCTCTGTCCCTCCCCTGCTTTTGCTCAGTCACACTTTCTCTCTCTCAAAATAAGTAAACTTAAAAAAAAAACTATATATGTATTTTTAGAAAACACACACACACACACACACATATATATAAATGTATGTATGTGATGTCATATGTATGTCACATGATGTTAAATGTTAAATACGTGACATGTTACATCTATCTATCTATCGAGAGATAAAAAAAATTTGATGAAATGTTAAAATTTGGAGAAGTTGGAGGTTATACAAGAATTTTTGCACTATTTTTGAAACTTTTATGTAAGCCTGAAATTATTTCTAAATAAAAACATTTAAAAGACTAAAAGTCAGTAAAAAGAAGTAATCAGTGGGCCTAATACTGATTATATAAATGATGGTATGATAGGATGGATTATTAGGCAGCCAGTGGTGGGGACAGGAAGGAAGACTGATCTAGAATGATACCCAAGCTGTATTAAGTTTAAAAAGCAAGATGTGAAGTGGTGACCATATTATTCTTTTGTATTTAAAGTGCATATGATTGCAGTCGTAAAGAGTCCTGTGAAACAAACAATGAAGAGGTATCAATTTTCACAGTGGTCTAAGGGGGTGGAGAACAGCTCTGGAGATGACTCAGGTCACAGATACATACCCTTCACTTCGTGTTTCAGCACACATACATGTTTAGTCCTGGGACATCAGGACTGGAAGGTATCTTGTTTTCTTGTGTGTTTTTTTTTTTTGGTTATTTATTTATTTAATGTTTATTTATTTATTTAAGAGACAGTGAGAGTGGGGAAGGGACAGAGAGAGAGGGAGACACAGAATCCGAGGCAGGTTCCAGTCTCCAGGCTCTGGGCTGTCAGCACACAGGGCTTGAACTCACAAACTGTGAGATCATGACCTAAGCCAAAGTCAGATGCTTAACCAACTGAGCCACCCAGGTGCCCCAGGACTAGAAGGTATCTTGTAAAAAAGTTTACAGGTAGAGAGATGGAGAGCCAAAGAGGGGAAGAGATTTTCCTATACATTCACCTGCAACAACACAGGTCTTCTGACTTCCAGTTCAGTGTTGTTTCAATTCATTCATTCACCTATTCACTCATTCACTCATTCATTGACAATATCCACTGAGCATGAACTATGTGCCAGGCACTGCATTAGCCAGGTGATACAAGGTAAACACCTCCAGACAAGGTGCCTCATCGCATGGTTAGTGGCAAAGACAGGCATCAGGCAAGACATCACACAAATTAAAAATAATTTTTTGAAGAGTATGGGAAAGGAAATATTAAGGGTGAAATTAGAAACTACAGTGGAAAATTGGATTTCCATTTGATGGCCAAGAAGACTAACCTGAAGAGGGGAGATTCAAGCAAAGACCTGAACAATGAGTAGGGAAAGAACATTCCAGACAGAAGAAATAGCCTGTGCCCAGGCCCTAGGGAGGGAAGAAGGAAGAGCCCAATTTTGACTGAAGTGTGGTGAACAGGAGGGGCTCGAGCAGTAAGCAGGGGCCAGATGGTGCAGGCCTTGTATGCCGCCTGTTTGCTCCGTTCCTGAGTCACATTGTCAATGG
The DNA here is from genome assembly GCF_003009895.1 of Hyaena hyaena. NCBI lineage: Eukaryota > Metazoa > Chordata > Mammalia > Carnivora > Hyaenidae > Hyaena > Hyaena hyaena. The sequence continues at coordinate 962,810 of NW_024080689.1, forward strand.
AGGGACAGAGGAAGGAAGGAAGGGTATACACACATGGCCGCTTAAGAGTTTTGAACTCAGTATTTTCATGATGCACAAGTGCCTTTCTGAAGTGTTAGGGTTAATATTTAGGACTCTGGCTCCAGTAGAGAGCCTTTGAGATTTTATGAAACAAAGAGTGACAAGAGGTCTAAGCTTCAGGTTAGGTTAGGTCCATCGGATTAAATCGGGTTAAATTAGAATAAGGTGGATCACTGGCTACTCAGCTGAGTACAGGACGTGGGGCACAAGCATGGAACTCCATCCGGGGTGGGGGGGGGTCTTTGAGAGTTGTCTACATGCGAAGGGAGGGAGTGAGGAACCAGGATGCTGGATTAAGAAGGAAGTAGGTAGTGAGCAAGGTCAGGAGACCAGAACGGAATGGGAATGGTAATGCACTTGGATGTAGGTGTTGAGGGAATAAAGGTACCATGGACAGCAGCAGGATTCTACCTGAGCTCCTGAGTAGCCAGAGGAGTCATGGGCTGAAGGTCCCTTGCCTTCATCTGCACAAACCTAAGTTTCTGTCAAATCTGCCACACGGTTCAATCTGGGTGCAGCTGGTGTCCATGCCACTGGCCCCATCCATTTCAGTTGAATGGATTCAGGGTTTGGGCATCTGCGTTCAAGTGCTCTTAGTAAAAAACCAGAAAACCATTATGCTCCCCCAGAATTACTCTCCCAGAGCAAAAGCAAAAGGATTCATTGGAAAGCAGATGATGATAACAGGAGTCTGACATCCATCCTATTCAGGGAATGAATACTTTATACGCTCTGGCTCCCGTGAACCCAATTGCACATTTATGCATCACTGGTGGAAGGGCCTTCAGGTACGAACCATGAATGATCTGCTGTTAACCTCAGAAAAAAAAAATCACCTTCCTCCAGTATCGGGTCCGTATCCCGAGGGTCTTCATGCATGTATCGTAGAGCGTGGGCAGAAGAACAGGCCACTTGGAGAATGCTCGGGGGCGTTCAAACTCAAAGGTCTCCTGTGTGAGAAAGCTGCCTGCCTGACTCCACACCGTAATTCACATCAGGAGGTGTTTCATCCTGAAATTACACCAGAGTGTCAGAGAACAAAGGGCCCTATGAATCTTCGATGCTCTGGCTTGCTTGAGGAAACTGAGGCCTGACCCAGAAAAACCGACAAGACTGTAGGTCAGAAAAACCACAGGGTAATTGAGTCTCCACGGAACACTAGCTCCACGAACCCACCTGATTCCTTTTCAGCTGCACCAGGATAGATGCCCGGAGGACACGCTTGGTGGGGGAAATAGAGGCAGGGAGTTGACCCTAAGTTGGCTGTGTCCATCTCTGCCCAGGGAGAGAGAGTCTGCCTCGTGTAGGGACCTGCCTGATGTGTGCCTGGTTTAGGTTCGCTCTTAAAGGCAGGAGAGTAGAAAGGGGCAGGAGAAGATGGGTAGTGATAATCAGCTAGAATTCTTTTTTTTTTTTTAATGTTTTTTATTTATTTCTAGGAGAGAGAGAGACAGCGTGAGTAGGGGAGGGTCAGAGAGAGAGGGAGTCACAGACTGAAACAGGCTCCAGGCTCTGAGCTGGCAGTCAGCACAGAGCCCCACGCGGGGCTCGAACCCACGAACCGCGAGAACATGACCTAAGCGAAAGTCGGACGCTTAACCGACTAAGCCACCCAGGCGCCCCGATAATCAGCTAGAATTCTGACCTCAACCTCTATTTTGTCCTCCTCTGTCCTGGGAGAATTTAGGACACTGACTCCAACCCACCTTTCCAGGGTCATTTCCAGCTGCCCCCTATAGGCGTCCCAGCACCCCATCACTTCCCTGTACCCCGCTAAAGGGGGTCTTATGCCCTGTCACATAGGCCTTTCCCTCCTCCGTGTCTTTGTTCCAGAGGCATCCCCACTTACAATGCCCACCCTGCCCCACTCTTGTCGCATTCTTCCTGCCCTTCAAGGGCCGCCTCAAGTCCTGTCTCCTCTACGAGGGCCATTTTAGGGCTCCTCCACGTGGAGAAAAGGCTTTCCTTCCTCAACCCCCCCCCCCCCCCCCCCCCCCCCCGCATTCTCCTGGGATTGATTTTATGGCACTTCCCTTTTGTTTGGCAGGGAAGATACCTCAGGAAGCCTGGCATTGTTTTTCTTATCCTCGCTTGACCCATAATTAAGTTCCACTGAAATGGACAGATCCCTGTGATTCCGACATCTGGGACAGGTCTTTTAGGTCTTAGGAGGTCTCTCTGCATTGCTGTTTAGAGCTCAGGTACTCCTCGTAGGGAGGAATTCTTTCCCTCCCCAGATGCAGGACACCGTGGCTTCTGGTATGCAGAGACTTCACAGCCAATGAATCTCAGCAATGGGGATGACCTTGAAGACCATCCAGAGGACTGCACTTAAAACCGTTCCAGGGTAGTGCTGCTCAAACTTTCGAGTGCATGTGAATCACTCAGAGATCTTGCTAATAACATGTAGATTCTGAATCAGTAGATTCAGGCTACAGCCCAAGAGTCTGCATTTCTAACTAGCTCCTAGGGGATGCCCACGCGCTGGCACCAGCATCATCCCTTCAACAGTAAGGTTCTCCAGCATCTTAAGCTATGACAATATCAAGAGCTACCATTGCTTGGTGCTTAGTACACTGGCGCATGTTACCTCATACGATCTGCACAATAGCCCTGTGAGGTAGGTGGTACTATTATCTATCTCACAGATGGATGTCACAGAAGTCAAGGTCACATGGGTAGCATGAGGCAGAGCCAGGAGTAAAGGAACCTGTCTGACTCCAGCGACTCTCTCCTTCTCAGCACATTCCTTCTTCCACAATGATCTAATGAGGGAAGTTGACTTCGCTATCTGGAGGGCAGGAAGACCCAGGCTGAGGCCATGACTCCAGGCAGGAAGGGCTGGGATATCACTATTCTGCCTCATCCATGATCTGCACAGAAGCGGAGTCCCAGAATTACATGGTTATGTTCCAGAGAGTGGTGTCTGGAGAACCAAGATCATCAGGATTCCGTCCCATTTCTGGGCTGCCATGAAATCCTGGCAACCATTCATTGGGAGGCCACCTCCTGGCCACAGACTCCTGCTGGCGTAGGGATGGCCCAGTACTTTCCCAGACTTGAGAGCCCCGTCAGCTAAGCTGTCAGGGTTCGTGAGACTCTTGGCAGTGATCAGCAGAGAATGAGGGAAAGCCAACTGCCAATGGCTGGCCCCTGAGAAGGCATGATTCCCAAGTTGGATGCCCGGTCAGTGCCAAGACTAGTGCCAGAAAGAGGGTACACTGGCCACAAACCTGCCCCTAAGGCCAACTTGAGCCATGGGTCATGGCAAGAGGAAACTCAGATCTGGCACTAGCAAGCGATTCGAAAATAAGAAGAATGTAGCCCAGAGGTGATAGAACTCTGTCTGAGCACACCAGCCTCTGAGAAAACCAAAGAACTTCATCCTTCTCCTCTCCCAATGGGGACCTAAAGGGACACCAAGATTCAGGGTGCTGAAGTCTTTCTTTGGGCCTCCCCTTCTTCTGGCAGATGCTGAGGAGTGATGCTTCACTGATTTCAATGTGCCAACAAGATATATCTCTTGCCTCACTGCCAGAGACATCCATCTGTATCTGGGTTACTCCTCTTTTGAGTAGAACATACGTATACTCTACAGGTGAGTTGAAATTTACCAAAGCAACTTCCCAATATATCCTGACCCGCTCCTTTGCCCTGGACCATCTCTCCTCTCCTTACACCAACCCAGCAGACTGGCCCAGCAGACTGGCCCAGTAGCCTATGTGGGCAGGTGGTAGCAGGCCAACAGACAAGCATTACATAGGGACATGTATGGTCCAGGACTCGCAAAGATTTGAGGAATGGGAATTCTTCTTAACACCATGATTTGCTGAGGTAGTGTGAGTTGGGTGACAATTCGGATGCCACATCGCCTGTCCGTGTGTGCCATTTCGACCCAAGCACTGCCCTTAAAACAGGATGAACCTCAGAGGATGAGCACGTTATGAATCGACTTCCTCAGGGCCTCAAAGTGGGTTTCTAGTGGAGAATAGGGTGGGCCTACCTTAGAAGTAGACCCTTGGATGGCTCAGGAAATTGGCTCTGATGGACACCATGTTCCTCACTTCCATCTGCAAGGTTTAACTGCTACCAAAACTAACCTAGGTGAAGACAGAGTCCTCAGTAAGACTGAGGAGGGACATAGCACCCTTTCTGCTTCTTGGGGTGAGGGGGGCTCATAGGTGATCTTGTTCGCAGGGCCAACTTAGGAAAGGACATTTTGTGGAATAGCTGCCTTTAGCCAAAATGGTGGAACTCATAAATGGAAGTATCCAATTGAGAGCTTTCAAAGGTACTGCACTGGGTTTTGTTCTGTCTTATTTCTTCCTGTTTGAACAGGAGTGATGTTGAGAAATGGATTCACTGGGTGAGCATGGAATTCACCATTCATGTACAGCTGTCTTTGCTTCTGATGCAGTCCATTTTAACCAATTAACCACTGTGTGAGGTTGACTCAATTCTGAGAAAATAGGGAATCACACTGATGCCTCATATTCTCCTGAATGGGAGGCTCAGGGACAGCCTGTGTGTCCCGGCCTCAGTTGTGGGAAAGACCAGTGAATAAGGCTGAGCACAAAGAGTCAAAGCTTGGTTCCCAGTATTCAGCCATGTATCAGGAGCACACAGGCAGACGCCATACCAAGGGAGCTGTCCCAGGGTGCAGATCAGAATGATCCATACACAGCCTGAATCTGTGGTGCCCCCGGCCCAGAAGCCAAGAGCCTCTCCCCACTCTTCCTACCCACCCTGACCTGTGGAGAAGTCCAGGCAAGGGTGCTTCCAGGTGGGAGGCCAATCTCAGGCAAGCCAGGCCCAGCCTTCCCTCTCTCCTGCTCTTGCACTTTCCACGGCTCTCTGTTGCCATGGAGACCAGATGCCTTCTGAGCTCTGTGCTTTATCTGGAGCCCAGCCTTCGAACACCTTGGGTTTAGTGAAGCCCACTCACTCCCCTGGCTCCCAGAGTGTGAAAATAACTACACTGGATTTCTTTAGCTAAATGGTTCAAGGGTCCCCTGGCCACAATCCACAGGACGGTCTGCAGGCTCTTGCTCAAACCCCAGTGTGGAGGGGGGGGGGTGGCCCGCCCTTCTTTTTTTTGCTTTTCTAGAAGGGGAGACCTCATTTGGAATCCTGTGTACCCTGGGCAGCCGTGGCAGCGCCTGACAAATGGGCTGGGCTGGTGGGAGAGGTGAGAACAGGCTCAGGCCTGCGTGAGGCTCAGCCCAGCCATGGGGCTCGGGCAAGGACAGATGGAAGCAGTCAAGAAGGACAGTGCTGGCTGGGCCTGAAGAAGTAGCTCCCTAACCTCAGTTTTGATTGGCTTCTCTGCTATATTCAGGACCCACTCCCACATTACCCCTTGGTCCTTGTCATTACCAAAAGCTCTGCCCCTGCTCACACTTTACCTCCCAGCCACCACGCTGACCATCGGGCTCTGGTCCTCGCTTTCCCCCTGCCCTGGCTTCCTACACCCGGTATAGTGTTTACCCAGACTCCTCACTCACTAACACCTGTCCACATGGGTCCATGTGAGGACCCATCTCTGGCTGCATCCCATGCTCAGGGGGCAGAGGCCACCGGTCCAGCCTCCTCCCTCTGGGTCACAGCCCCTTGTCTCTAGATCTGGGGACTTGAGCAGCTGTGGGACTTGACCGGTGCTACCTGTACCACTACCCTCCTGCTGAGACTCCTGAACTGGTCACTTCCAGCTCTGATCTCAGCACCTGCTGGGACGCCCTCAGCTCTTCTGGATGTAGCGTGTGCTCTCCTGCCATGCCACTGCCTCAGACCCCATGCACGGCTGGCTGGGCGACAGGGTGGGCCCTATCCAGCCTGGTGCCCAGGTAGCCTCACTTAGACAGAATGACATCCGCAAAGGGTCTTTCCACAGGGTCGGAATGGTCAGCTTCTTGCAACTGATCTCTAGGATCAGACCCTCGGCCTTTGAGCACCTAGGGGCTGGGCATGGCCAGCTCAGTCTGCGTCTCTGGGCTCTAGAGGTCGGTGTGAAAGATGCTCTGGAGCCACATTGACTGGTCCTACACGTATGTCCTCATCAGGGTGACCGAGTGTCCCGGTTTGCCTGGGACTGAACTAAAACCGCATCAGTTGGGGCAAACTGCATTGGTTGACCACCCTCACCCTCACTCACAGCTGATGAGTGGACCCTGCTGCTCCAAATCACTCAGCGCCAATGGCACATATGTCCACCTGCATGCCCCTGGGGCCATATCATCTCTGCTTTCTCTGGCAGATTTTGCTCCTGGTTGAGACCAGCCCTTCCCCCTACGTGGCAGACCCCACCTGCACTCACCTATCAAGGACACCACTTCTGAAACACCACCCCCCACCCACATCATCCATTTTCCCTTCTCCACTGGACCATTCCTATCCGCATGCGAATATACAGTGACTTCCCCCGTCTTAAAACAAAACACAACTTTCTTTACATCACACTCCCTTCCAGCCACTGCCCGCGTTCATGCTCCACATCACATTAAAACTCTAAAGGGTTGTCCGTGCTTGTAGGCTCTTATTCCTCTTCTCCCATTGTCTTACTTTAAAAATCTTGCATAGCGTTCTGTCATGGAGCATTTCAAACACATCCCCAAATAAAGGGGCTGGAATAATGGACCTTGCTCTTCTCATCACCCAGTCGGCCTCGACCACATAGAAGCACAGCCCAGACATCATCCATCCTCTCTTGGCTCCATCAGATACCTGTGTGCCTCCCCCACAGCTGCTCTTGCCAAGCTCACCAACAACCTCCGTGTTACCAAGTCGCATTTAGTAGTCACTGCTCAGGCTTCAGCTCACTGGACTTCGCTATGGCTTAAACAGCTGATCACTGTCCCCCTTGGGAACACCTGTTTTGTTTCCCACTCGAGTTCCAAGACCACACCCTGCCCTGGTTTTCTTGCTTTTAGACTAGTCTCCTCCCTGGCCACCCTCCCCATCTCCCCAGACTCTCCATATTGAGTGCCCAGTGGCTTCCTCCATGTTCGCCTGGGGAGTGACACTCTCCCTAGCTCATGTCACGTGGTCTCCCAGATTCACTCCCCAGAAACTCCCACATTCATGTCCCCAACCTGGACGTCTCTCCTGAACTTGACGTTTCTGCATGGATGATCTGATTAATAAGCATCTAAAACTTAATATGGAGCCAGACTGAATTCACAGCACTCCCAACCTCTGCCTAAAACCTGTCCCTCCTGGGACATTAGGTCCCATTAGGACTTTCAGCTTCCTAATGCTTTAGGCCAGAAGCATTTTGGTTTTCATCTTGTCTAGAATGGTAACCAGATCCTTAAATGGCCCATGGGCCCCATGTGCTCAAGCCCCAGCCCCTGTCTGACCCCACACTCTGGCTCCTTCTGGTCAGTCCTCCTAGCCATTCCCCACAGCCTGGCGGGGGACACATGGCTGTTCCCTTGTCCTGGGAGCCCCCTTCCCCAAACCCAGACGGCTTTGATCCTCTCTACCTTCTTTAGTCTGTGCCCAAATGTCATTATTTTCTGAAGCCTTGTGGATGCTCTTTTATGAACTCCAAGTCCCTCCTTTTCCCTCTCTGGTCTCGTCCCATAGCTTTTAACTCTATCCGGCATACTTCATATCTTTACTTCTTTCTATCACCTCAGACTGGCACGTAAGATTGTCTGCTGTATCCTCAGTGCCTGGAATGGTGTCTGGACCAGAACAGGTGCTCAGCATACGTGCTTACCAGAAGGAACGAACAACCGTGAGCAACAGTGTCCGCCTCCTACAAAGGGGCAATCACTTCGGAGCTCCTACCTTTTAGCAAAGGCTGCAGGGATCTCTCTCTCTCTGTCCTAAACATACATACACTCTCCCTCTCTTTCTCTCTCTATCATGTACACCCGCCTCTCTATCTGGCTCCTGGCATGATGGAAAGACCCGATGAACAGTGAGAGAGGGCAGAGGAGAGGCGGGCAGGGACCAGCAATCACATTCACTATGTAAAATGCCCAAGTGCAGAAGACATGAGCATGCGTGCATTGCTACCACCCAGGTCCATAAGGACACTGCCTGGCGTGGCCTGGGACTCACCAGTGGAGACCACTGGAATTAATGATACAGACGTGTGGAGGGTTCTGGAAAGAGTCTTTCCAGCTCTTTTGATCAGACTCAAAAACAACCAGCCCAACTGAGATTTTCACCAAAATGCTGAAGTGGAAGAGGGTCTCCGTAAATTGTGTTCATTTAGCCAGACCCTGAAAATTTATCTGAGCAGACTGAGCTTTCTTTCCGGAAGGATAGCCCCAGCTAATCTGGTGGTGGTGTCCTGTTACTGGCCCACCTTTTTTTTTTTTTTTTTTTTTTTTGGTGTGACTTCCTGTCCTGCAAAATGTGTGCCTCTAAAAAGAACAGCCATTGGCTACGGGGTGTTCACCATGTGCGCACCCCAAAGAACCACTGCCCATAAGCTGCCTCGTCACCTCCCTTCCCCAACAGGCAGGTGTACGGTGGTTGGGAGCATGACCTATGGAAAACAGGACTGGATTTGGAATGAACCAGTACCAACTAGTTGGCGTTCGCTCATGCAAATTACTCAACTGCTCTACTTTGACTTTTCCCCCCAGCAAAATGGGGATAACAAGAGCTCTCCCACAGGGTTGTCATAAAGGTGAAAAGAATATGGCATATGTCAAAGTGCTGGTACCTTGTAAATACTCAGCAAACAGAAGCCTTTATCATTGGGGTTTCACTGTGGCAGCCTGGGGGATGTTCTGTTTCCGTAAAGATGGCTCTGGGATCCTCCATGGGGGCCTGGGTGATCCTATCTAATGAACAGAGGAAAGGTTTTAGGGGGAACTTGGTCTAAATGCACCGTCACTCTGATCAGCATCTTCCTTGACCTTGACTTCCATTTATCCTAATTGAGGAGCAAGGAGGAGGTCAAAGGAAGAAATCAGAGCAGCGAACACATGCGGAAGTAGCTCCTTAGAAGAAGGAGAAAATAGGGGCACCTGGGTGGTTCAGTCAGTTGAGCGTCCAACTCCAGCTCAGCTCATGATCTCACGGTTTGTGGGATTGAGTCCCACGTCAGGCTCTGCGCTATCAGCATGGAGCCTGTTTAAGATAATCTCTTTCCCTCTCTCTCTCCCCCCTCCCCCTTATCAAAATAAATAAACCTTAAAAAAAAAAGAGGGAAGAGGCGAATTAGGGGAAAAGTAAGAATTATAAAAGGCAGAGAACATCATTCAGTTAGAAAGTCCTGAAAAGGGGCATCAGTACAAAGTGTGGTACCTGTGAGCCCAAGGAGGTGCTATGCCCCCTAGGAGGTTGATCAATGACCGTGTGGTCTCCTAGGGGTCTCCTAACAGGATAGAGAGAGAGCAGGGGGCTGTGGCAGCTACAAAGCCCCCAAGGCCAGATTTCCATTTCTTCTAATGTCTCACCTCTGCAAGCCCATTAACCAAAACACATCCTCTTATTTAGGCTTCGTCTCAGAGGGCTTAATTCCCTGTGCACCTATGGGATCTCATTCTAAATTTGCCTCCTCACCCCCCACCTCTCTGAATTTGGAGGAGCGGCTACTGATGCTAGAGTGCACTTCTCTCTCCACGATGCCTCTGGCGCCTTTGAAATGGCAGACAGGGCTGGCGGCATCTGAGCTTCCAAAGAAGGTTCCGGACGCCATTTAGAATAGGGACGGTCAATGCGAAATTCTCAGATAATCAGAGTCTGACAGAAATATCTGTTGAGTTCAGTGATGCAAGTCAGTAGGGCAATGGTATTACCTTCTTAAGCAGGAGTTGGCTACCGCATTAGTTATGGGCATCATAGCGGGGCCACGCGGTGGCCGGTGTTATCAGAAGGCCTAAGGCCAATGTGGGTGGAAGAAGGGAAAATGGGAATTAAGGAAGAGGTCCCAGACAGGCCGTAGGGGGGAAGCAAAAAGAAATAAACAGGAAAAGAAAGAGAAAGGAATGAAATACACATGATGTACAATGGCCCCATGTCATACCTCGGAGTGGTTACCTTCCCATGGGGTATTTACATGGCGCCTCTTGGCTTATAGGCACCACTCAGAGCCGAGCTCGGGTTGCTCTGCAGGAAGAGAGGGTGGAGCTTGGCCCTTTTCCAGAGACCCAGGCTGTGCGGGAAGAAAGAGTCCCGATATCAGAAGGGGGGGACCCCATTTCCTAAGGCCTGCCCCCAGCCCCAGTCTCTTCACTCCTGAAACTTTAGTTATATTCTCAATTGGCAAATACACACAGGGTACACTCCTGGAGAGAGGAGACCTCGATGGAACGGAATCGAAAAGAGAGTCTGGTAAGGGTGAGGATCGGGGGGGCCGCCTCACATGCACAGGAGGGCTGGAAGAGATGCAGGCAAGCTAAGATCGGGGCAATCAGCATCAGCACACAGCAGAGCCCCGCACGCAAGGCCGGGCTCAGTCCCCCGGGTGACAGAGACCTAAGGACAGAGCACAGAGATAGAGACTCCCCTTTATGCTGCAGCCCGTGTCCACTGCCCGGTAAGTGCGTGGTCTGGCTGTGGTCCCAACCCCCAGTCTTGTCCTTGTCTATCCTGCTTCATTCACGCGACCCTCCTTCTATTTCCTGACACCCCAGCAAAGCTTCTACCTTGGGGCCTTCCATGCCGCCTCTGCCTGGGATGAAGTCTCTGCCCAATTACCGCCTTCTCCAGGCCGCTTCCTGCCGCGGCGTTCGGGCCACCTGGCCTGCCTTCGCTCCCCTTGCTCTTACCATCAAGAATTTATTCTGTCTCCTTCCCCCAACGGAATAGGAGTTTTCACAAAAGCAGACTCTATTTTGTTGGCTTCTGAATATTGCTTAGCACATAGCAAGCCTCATGAAATATTTATTTGTTGAATGAATGTATGAGCCCAAAGCCATAACATTATATATATGTAACATTTTTATATAAAATGCTTTTTATAATTTTATAGAAAAGTAATATATATAGAAAAGTAATATTTATAACAATTATATATTTATATATAGATATATAGTTTGTATATACAGTATTTATGCAATATTGATACTTCTATATATATATAAATATATTAAACATTTATACATACACTAGTAGTACTTTGGATGAGCTGACACTTCAGGTTGGACCACATACAAGGGGTAGGGGTAAGGGTGGGAAATCACTGCAGTTGGAAAGCCTTGGTAAGAGTTGCCATGTTCTGTTTGAAAAGTTCAGATTGGGAGGCGCCCGGGTGGCTCAGTCGGTTGCGCGTCCGACTTCGGCTCAGGTCGTGATCTCACAGCTCGTGGGTTCGCGCCCTGTGTTGGGTGGGCTCTGTGCTGAGAGCTCAGAGCCCGGAGTCTGCTTCAGATTCTGTCTCTGTCTCTCTCTGCCCCTCCTCTGCTCACACACTGTCTTTCTGTCTCTTTCTCTCTCAAATATAAATAAACATTAAAAAAAAAGAAAAATTCAGATTTGTAGCTCTGAAGTAGAAGTGTGGTAACCAACCTCCAAAATGGCCCCCAGGGATCCCTGTGTGGCTCCCCCCCCCCCCGAATCTGGACTTGTGTCACCAAGTAGACATTGAGAAAATGACAGAATGTAATTCATAGGTTTGATGTCATAAAAGACGCATGGGCTTCTTTCTTTCTTTGGCTTGGATCACCCACCCTGGGGAAGCCAGCCACCATATTGTGAGGACACGCAAGTAGCCCAGGGAGAGAATGTCACGGGGAGGAACCTGAGGCTTCCTGCCAACAGCCAGCACGATGTGCGTGAATGGTTCTGGAAGCAGGTCCTCCACCCCGGTCAAGCTTTCAGATGATGTAGCCCTTTGCTGCAATGTCACCAGGAGGAACCTCATGAGAGCCACCCACCCCAGAAGCATTCAGTTCAGCTGCTCCCAAATTTCTGACCCGCTGAAACCTACAGGAGATGATAGTGTTTGCTATTGTTTTAAAACCCTACACTTTAGATTTGTTTGTTTCGCAGCGACAGGTAATGATCACAAAGCAGATGACGTGGGGGCTGGCTGTCCTAGGTTTGAGCTGATACGCGTACGACTAGGCTGATGTCTTTCATTTGTTAACCATGCATTTGTTAACCCATCCCCCTTCTGGTCCCAGTTTGATTCTGCGACTTTGAGTAGCCACAAATGTCACCTGTATCCTCAATAAACTTTATTTAGACACAAAGAGACACAACAGAAAATACATACACAGATACAGATTTGGTTTGTTTTTTTTTTTTTTCTCTATAGGGGTGAACAAACATCACACGGGGAATTTAAAAAGTCATTGCATGGAATGTAAGAAAAAGTCGCGAAGTTCCTGGTTTGCTCACACTTAAAACAGACACATATTGCAGAGGGAGACAGGGATCATTCCATCCCTACAACAGAATTCACAGTTGGTCTATAACAGTACACAGGTGTCAGGAAGGTAATCGGGGGAGTCGGGGATCCAGTTACTCTTGATATGACAGGATGCTCACAACACTAAGAGGGCTCTGTTTAAACAAAAGACAGAATCGAGGACTCCACACACACCCCGCCCCTCCGACAGATGTTCTGCAAGCTGTCGGCTAGGTCATGAAGCAGCTCAGCAGAAATGCCACGTTAGCGTTCACCTTGAGGCTCGAAGGGCTGCGTAACCTCCACCTTTGTGTCCACACCACAGGGAGCGTTTACAGAGACACGCTTAGGACCCGGCAACTCTCGCCAAGCACGCTGGCTTAGAAACCCACGGTGTGGACCGTTAACGTACGTCGGTTTATAAAATGTGGCTTTAAATAGGGAAAGGAGGAAGAGCCAAGAGGAAAACACGCTTCGCTCTGCCTGGGGTCCCTCCTGCCTCTGCGTCCTGCTCCACGCTGGGGCGGGGGGGGAGGGGGCAGAGCAGAAGGGGCATCTCTTGCAAGTCTATGGACCCTCTAAGAGTCACACCTGGCACCTGCCGGTTACTTCCTGTCAGAAGCCACGTATGTCACCAGGCCACGCTGGAACGGGAACCACCCCCACCTCACTCCTGTCCCGGGTCATTAGCCTCTGCCACATCGTCTTCCCATTTCAGCTCGGGGCTCCCTAGGCAACCTCTGTATTTTAGTAAAAAATGGTTTCCACTGTACCCTTCGTGTGTCCTCTTCCTAACGTGACAAATCCGGAGGAGATGAAGTTATGGAGATCGGGTCCTCCACTTCGGTGAGTGTCCTTCCCATAATGTCCTGCAAGAAGATGGGGGAAAGTTACCTGGTGCGGCTGCGGCTCCCCCAGCGGCAGTGAGGAAGTTCGTTTCCAAACCAGCGGCTAAGTCAGCGGGTAGCAGCCGTCGAGGAAAAATATATATACTATTCTATAAACATGTATATAACATAATATATATTTTTTATAAATATGTATACAGTATATATACAGTGTATATAAAAATATATAGATCCAGTATATATACATGTATGTGTGTATCTATGTACACGTGTGTACATAGATACATACAATTGTGTATATACGGGTATATAAACATATCCATATAACTGTATTATATGTGTATAGATACACATATACATATGTATTTATTTATATATACATATAAATATATACATATGTATATGTGTGTATATATATATATATATATATATAATTGCACAACAAAGACAACAATTCAGGGAAGGTTACACGGAAAACAGAGTGGGGGGAAAGGAACAGGTGGCTTGTTTTTGGCATTTCTGACCGAGCGCACCAGAACGTCGGTCTATTTGCCCGGCCATCATCTCCTCTGTCTGGTTTCCTTCCTTCTCCATCTCGCCTTACTCATTGGTTTCCATTCTTTCCAAAGCATGGAGGCATGGGTCTGTCTGGTGGGGACAGCTCTCTGTATGTGCCTCTGATGATAAGGCCCACCACATCGTAAGGAACTACAGCCTCGCGGCTTAGGAGAGATCCAGAATGGTGGTTCTAAAACACTGGGAAAATATTTACTGCTTTCCCCTCTTGACCTTCTGCAATAAGATCTTATCCCCTGTCAGCCTAACGTACCCATTCACCTGTGGGGCTGGACTGAGGAAAGGTCAGCGAAGGCTCAGACCCTGGGAGAAGAAATTCACAGAGAAAGGGAGATACATCCCTCTTCTGACATGTGAAATAGGATTTCACCATGCACTTGAAACACAAGTGTTGTAAAGAAAGAAAGGACTCCGTGAACGCCATCCTGAGGTGCATACAGAGGAAAATGGAGAAAAGCCATATTTGTGTCATATTTGTACAAGGGCGCATTAAAATCGTACTTGGAATTATAACAATGTGCAGAATTACCTAAGACACAATGTTAAGTTAAAAAGTGGACAGAAAATGCTATATTAACTCTGATCACGGTGCTGTAAAAAATTCAAACCGGCGCATTAAAAAAACGGAAAGAAAACGTGTCTGACACTCACAACTGTCCTCAGATAATTGGAACTTGAGTCTTATTTCTTCTCTGTTTCCATATTTTCCAAGGTGTTTTTTTTCCCCCTTTAGTAAGTAGGTCATTTTTATAACAGAACTAGGTAAAATACATTTCTAATGGAAAAACTGCATGGTAATTGTAAGGACAACCCAAATCACATGTTTCCCTAAGAGGGTGCCCTCTCATTAGCAGATCTCAAACCTAGGTGCACGCTGGAACCATCTGGAAGCTTTTGAAAATGCAAATGTCCACACACAACTCCAAGGATTCTGATTCTGTTGGTGAGGGTCTGGGCTTAGGCAACGATATTTTTAAGAAGTTCTCTAGATGATTCTAACGTGCCAAAGGAAAGAGAACCATTGCCCTACTTAGGTTACAAGGAAAACTAACCTAAGTTCTGGTGGATTCATTGAACATTTGTTGGACCCTCATGAGTGGCTGGCACCACCCACTGTCTAAGTGCCAGGCTCCAGAATCTTCCCTTTAACGAGCAGATTCTGGCTGGCCCCGTTCTTTCCTTCTCCCACATCAAGGGTCTCAAACCTCAGCGTGCATCAGAAAATCCAGGAGGGCATGTTAACACTGCCGGCCGGGCCAGCTCCCAGAGTTTCTGATTCAGGGGATCTGGGATGCGGCTCATGATTCTGCATTTCCATCAGGTCGCCCGGTGATGCTGATGCTGCTTGATCCGGGGACCAAACTCCGAGAACCATTGTCTTAGCCCATCAGGAACTTAAGAGAATCTTGCCACCATTTCTGCCATGCCCTCCACTCCCCGATAGATACTGACTCTTCAGGGTGCACAGTTTCCCAAAAGGAGCTCTCCTGTAAAATACTGCGGTCACAACCCAGCATTTGGTAGAATGGGATTATTGGAGCTGAGCTAAGAGGCTTCAAGCCATGTCACAGCTCCAGAAACCAGCCTCTAGCACCTGAGGAAATGCACCTTCATCAGGGATAAGGGAGGAGAGGGGGGCTGCAGGGAGAGAGGGACCCCGTCCAGTAACAGGGCCACTTTTCTCCCCTCCCCCGCCCCAAGCAATGACAGGGCAGGAAAAGGAAGTAACAATTCAGAACGGTCATAAATTTGGACCTCATTAATTCAGAACCTGCGATACATCCTGCAGAACTGGGGCTGGCTTATTTTTGTGCTCTTTTATAAATAAAATTTTTGATAAACAAATCAATACCGCGGAAGATGGAATATAAACAGCGCGTGTGCTACTTGCAAATCATTTCTTATCTGGCAGCAGGAACAAGGTCCCTTAGGACTGAGAGGTGCCCTAGCGCTTTGAGGGCTCTGCCGGTTTAACGAGCAAGTTTTCTGATCACCTACTATGCACCAGGCAGAGAGACAGAGCCTCTGAAAAGATTAAGGGTTTCGGGCGGGGGGCGGGGGGGGGGTGACATCATAGTAGCAAACGTTTCGTAGCATAATGCCGCTTATGGAGATTTTTCACATGTTCTATTTTCTGAATATTTTAATCACTACCGCACATGTATGTTGTCTAGGATTATCATTACTGTCCCCGCTTTTTCTGATGGAAAAAACGAAGCCAGAGGCAGATGACGGAGCCAATGCAGACACCCAGTTTCTCCCACCACAAACCACACACCCCTTCCATCGTGCACACCTGGCTTCGTTCACTCCCCGCAAGAGTCTTGTGGAAACGTCACATTTCCAAGTTCACGGAACGAGGTAGCGGTAAATCCTGACTCCCAAGACTCCCCTCTTTGTACGAGTCTGACACGGGCCACCTCACCTTGGGGTCTGAATGGTCACAACTGCGCAGCTGTGACTCTCCTCTGAGACTTGACCCCCAACGGAAACACTGACTCTGGAGCAGTCTACCCGGTGAGGAGTAAGTTCACGGAAGGTGGAGCTCGGGTTCTAACAAGCTTCAGTACTGAGGCTGGGCGTTGGGTAAAGAAAAGATACAGTGCGGGGTCAGGACCAAGAGCAGGTAACAGGAATAAAGAATTCTATGGGCAAACGGGTTTGGAAAATATTGAGTTATGTGAAATGAAAAGTAACCATGGAAACCACGGCCAGGGACGGGTCATGAGCACCCACGTCTCCAGGGAACCCTTCCATTTTTCAAAGGCATCCTTCAGGGCTCAGTTGGCAAAGCTGCCCGTGACGTTGAGTTGGAGAAGGCAGAGTGAGAGCTTCAGCTTTTGCTGGAGGTGAGGTCTTCAGACTTGAGCACAGCAGACTCACGGGGCAGTACCCAGATTGCTGGCCCCCAGCCCTGGAATTCCTGATTTACTAGGGTCAGGGGTAAGTTCATGTCTGACACGTTCCCGGATGATGCTGAGGATGGCCATGGGCCCGGAGACTACACTTCCTGAACCACCATGTGAGAACTACAGACAGGTCCGTCTTGAGCTGAATACAGGGCCAATGTTGGGGGCGGGGTCAAGGTCTAGGATGACCTTGGCAGCAAAGAATGAACAAGGGTCGGGGCGCCTGGGTGGCTCAGTTGGTTCAGCATCTGACTTCGGCTCAGGTCACGACCTCGCGGTTCGTGGGTTCGAGCCCCGCGTCGGGCTCTGTGCCGACAGCTCAGAGCCTGGAGCCTGCTTCAGATTCTGTGTCTCCTTCTCTCTCTGACCACCCCCCCTCCCCCGCTCATGCTGTCTCTCTCTCTCTCAAAAATAAGTAAAACATAAAAAATAAAAAGAATGAACAAGGGCAGCATGATGGGGGGAGCAATCGGCGAAAGCAAAGCCTTGTGCAGATGGATGGGGTGGAGAGAAGGAGTCTGCGTCACTTCTCTGCCCTAGTGATGCGTGGAGTCCAGCGTTGGAAGACATGTGCGATATGAATGGCTCTCACGGAATTCTTTAGACATAACACAGAGAGCCATGCCCTTCGCTGTCCAGCAGCTCCTACCCCAAGTCCATGCCCTTCCACGAGCCGTTGAGGCGGGGAGCTGAACAGTACATACTTTGCCTCAACTGCATTTCCAGAGAAGCAGGGCTCCAGGCAGAGGTAAGGGGGAGCTCTGTGAGCACCTGTGTTAAGGAGCATGAGCACACCCCTGTCAAAACAGACACAGAGCCCATGCCGGGAACAAGGGTGGCTTGGGCCCCCAGGGGGCGTCCACCACCCCCTGTGAACCGAGGCGCAAAGCAGCGCCCCAATGGGTTCTCTACTTCTCATTCTGCCACTGCTCTCTTGCCATCACCAGCATCCCAAAGTCCAAAGTCACAGGGACAGCACTGAGGCTCAAGTTCAACTGTCCTGCCCCGCAGGAGACAGGTAGAAGCTAAAGAGAGGTCTGGGAAAGGGGTCCTGGAGTCGTACAATGCTGGTAGCTCCAATAAGGAAGCGACTCTGAGTAACTAGAGGCAAAACTCTGGGTAAAAGAGATTTGCTGCAAGAAACAGGAGGGGGAAATGAGGTAACATCTGAATGATGATTTCAGTAAGATGTGACAGCAGCCTGCATCTGTGAAATTAGACCAATAGCCAAGGGAGGGCAAGAAATTCAACGGGATGGTCGGCCTGGGTTGCAAATACAGCCAACAGAGTGCATCCTGAAGGAAACCAGTGGAGTAAATCCCAACGACAGAGACACAACGGGCACTCGGTGGGGAAGAAGACAGAGAGACAGAAATGCTGGGAGAGAACAGACAGGACAATTCTAGAACTCTCCATTCATGGCCAACAGTATTCCCACAAGAGGCACAGAAGGGATAATTCAGAAGCAATGATTAAAAGTTAATAGATTTTCTTTTTCCTGAGCAGATGGGAAGACTTTAGTCTTTAGATCAAAAGACAAGAGGCAAGATCAAGCATCACACTGTAGTTAAGAAGGGACCAAAATTGAGATATACTCTAGTGAAATGCCTCTCAAAAAAATGAAATGTCTCAGTTGGTTGAGCGTCTGACTTCGGCTCAGGTCATGACCTCCCGGCTCATGGGTTCGAGCCTCATATCAAGCTCTCAGCTGACAACAGGGCCTGCTTTAGATTCTCTGTCTTCCTCTCTCTCTGCCACTCCCCCACTCATTCTCTCTCTGTCTCTCTCCCCCTCTCAAAAATAAACATTTAAAAATTTTTAAAAAATAAATGGGGCACCTGGGTGGCTCAGCCGGTTGACCATCTGACTTTGGCTCAGTTCATGATCTCACAGGTCACGGGTTCGAGCCCCGCGTTGGGCTCTGTGCTGACATCCAGCTCAGAGCCTGGATCCCGCTTCAGATTCTGTGTCTCCCTCTCTCTGCCCCTCCCCTGCCCATGCTGTCTCTCTCTTTGAAAAATGTATGAACCCTAAAAGAATTTTAAAAATTAAGGAAGAAAAAAAATAAATGAATAAACGCAGAAGTTAATTAAAATTTTAAAAAATAAAGAAAAACATCATCTTCATAAAACACTTTAAAAAGTTGGGGGGGGGCGCGAGGCAACCTTTTGAAGAATTTTGAGACTTTTATTTCTATAGAGATGGACACTGCCCATGGAAGAACACATACTCTGGACCAGGCTCACGAGAAGATTCAAACCTCTCTGTGTGTCTGTATCTGTTTTCTAAACTCAAAAGAGAAACAACAGTTAATACTTGCTGCTTTGGTTGTTGAGGAGATTAAATGAGTTGCTATATATGAGGCATTGAGAACAAGGCTAAGTTTGCTAATATTTTTGAGTAGAGATGTTTGGACTCCATTCCTCCAAAACTTGCTGAAAACCATGAAGAGAAAAAAGAATAGAAAACAAATTTCCACAGGGGAATAAAATACCAGAATTTTCTTTTAATAGAGGCAGTACATACACATTGGGGAAAGTACATATTCACATCCACATCCAGAAATACAATAATAAAAAAAAACCCAAAAAGCAAACAAAAAAAAGAGGGTGTCTGGGTGGCTCAGTTGGTTAAGTATCCGACTCTTGATTTCAGCTCAGGTCATGATCTCATGGTTTGTGAGTTTGAGCCCCCTGTGCCCCCCGCGCCCCTCGTCAGGCTTGGCGCTAACAGCATGGAGCCTTCCTGGGATTCTTTGTCTCCCTCTCTCTCTGCCCTTCCCCTGCTCATGCTCTTTCTCAATCTCTCTCTCTCTCTCTATCAAAATAAATAAGTAAACTTAAAAAAAAAAGAAAGAAAAGAAAAGAAAAATATGCAAATCAAGTCAAGGGGTACTAAAGACCTAGGAGTGAAAAGCCAAACCTTAAATTTGCTAGAAAAGAATACTGGATAATCTGTTAATGTTCGCAGAGTAGGGAAGGATTTTGAAACAAGGAGAAAAAGGCACAGACTCAAGAGGAAACAAAGTGAGCATTCTGAAGCTGCGAAACATCAAAAAAAGAAAAAAGAAAAAACCCTGCAAGCCGAAAGCTAGAGATATATATTTACGTGAACATCCCAGACTCCTGCAGAACTTCACGTTAATAAGAAGTTGAAAGAATCAATAAAAAACGCAGCCCAAAGAGATGAATAGACAGGTCAGAGCAGAGAAGACCCAAAGGGCCAGTACACACACAGTGGCCTTCAATCTCACGAGTAATCAGGGAAATTCAAAGTAAAGCCATAATGAGGTATCATTTCATACCCAGCAGACTGGCAAAAATGAAAACGCTCAACACAACCGACTTGGATGCAGGAGCAAGAACTCTTGGACACAATGCTTTGGAAAGAACTTTAGCAACGGCTGATAAAGTTGAAGATGGATATACTTTATTAGCCGTTGCTAAAGTTCTTTCCAATATACTTTCCAATATACTTTTTCCAATATATGATAGCATACGTTTAGTGCCCTGTTTGCATGCCAGGTCTTATCCACCAATGCCCCCTTTTGGTAAATAAATCCTCACACATGCGCATAAGGAGATAACGCACGAGCCATGTTGGTATCAGTACTGTCTGTACCACAGATGAAATGGGGGGGCGCTCTCTATCCCTACCAAGAGAACAAATGATCAATAGTGGTATACTCGTAAGATGTAATCCTATTCGACAGGGCAAATGAAATGAACCAGGGCTCTAAGTAGCAACAGGGAGTATGGTCAGTTCCTAATGCTGAGTACACTAAGCGAGCTGAGGAAGACCAGGATGTGGAGAGAGTTATAACACATGCAATACAACACTCTATAATGTTTCACGATATGTGCACATGTACATAGTTCATGTACGAAGAGATTCAAGGAAGTAATAAATACTTCAAAATTGGAGGTAGGGAATGGAATGTAATTGAGGAAGGAAGGGTATATGAGGTGCTTCTGTGTTTTATTTCGTATGCTGGGCAGTTGAGGACATAATTCAGTATTAAGTAATTATTTTATTTTATTTGTTAGATGATAGATACATGGATGGATGGATGGTTGGATGGGTGGGAAAAGGAATAAGAGACTAAATGGAATGCATGTGTGCATACATAAGTGAATGTATGATAGATATATAGATGGAAGGATGGAAGGATGGATGGATGGATATATGGATGGATGGATGGTTGGATGGATGGATGGATGGATGGATGGATGGATGGATGGATGGATGGATGGGTAGGTGGTTGGGTTGGTGGGTGGGTGGGTGGATGGATGGGTGGATGAGAAAAGGAATAAGTGAATGAATGGGTGAATAACTGGGTGGATGGATGGATGGATGAATGGATGGAGGGAGGGAGGGATGGATGGATGGTTGGCTGGATCGATAGCTAGGTTTTGGTTAAGTACCTGTAATCCAAGTATTTTATTCACCATCAAACTGTCCTTCAACAATTAAGGAAACAGAGGGGCGCCTGAGTGGCTCAGCTGGTTAAGCATCCGACTTCGGCTCAGGTCATGATCTCACGGTTTGTGGGTTCGAGCCCCATGTCAGGCTCTGTGCTGACAGCCAGCTCAGAGCTTGGAGCCTATTTCAGATTCTGTGTCTCCCTCTCTCTCTGACTCTCCTCTGCTCACGCTGTCTCTCTCTCTTTCAGAAATAAATAAAAACATTTAAAATATTAAAAAAAAAACAATTAAGGAAACAGAGTCTCTACTTTTAAGAACTCACAGACTAAAAGACCCACAAATTCTCCTTGGGGGAGGGGCAAGATACCTGACAAATCCATCAAGCAAGAAGTAAGACTATAGAATTTCTAAAATCACAGATGTATTTATTTATAATCTTCAAGCAGTACCCAAATCCCAAAATCCATTAAGAAGAGACTGGCGAATTCGATTACACATTTGTAACACTTAACAAATTGTCTTTATTGGCAGAAACAAAGTTAAGTGGCACTGGACTGGCCCTGGAAAACCTGGCATGCAAACAGGGCAATAAAAGTATGCTATCGTGATGCAATAAAACCAAAAGTAGCTTCCGTGATCAGAGGAACAGCTCTCCATCTTTAGAGCCTGCTTGAAACGCACAGCATGGCCCCAGAACAGACAGGGAGCTGGTCTCTGAAAGGCCGAAACGGTGCTGGGGCCACTGCTGAACTTGTCGGTGGAAACATATGACAGAGACAAAACCCAGAACACACGGGGCGAACGCTGAGAAAAAAATTTTAATACACGTGAGAAAGGACTTTTCCCTTTGCTTACCAAAAAAAAAAAAAAAAAAAAAAAAAGAAAAGAAAAGCTCAATCGTATCAGCATAAAACCTAGGAAAAAATACACAGAAGTTAGGAATAGGTAATTACATCCCTGGGGGAGGGGGCAAGGGAGGAGTTTGTTGTTGGTTTTGTTTTTGTTTTTTTTTTAAAGGCCAATGGATATGTAAAAGATACCATTAGCTGAATCGTAATTAAGGAAATGCAAATCAAAATATGCAGGATCTCTGTAGGGGCAGCTGGGTAGCTCTGCCGGTTAGGCATCTGACTTCACCTCAGCTCGTGATCTCAGGATTCATGGGTTCGAGCCCCACGTTGGGCTCTGTGCTGACATCTCAGAGCCTGGAGCCTGCTTCGGATTCTGTGTCTCCCTCTCTCTCTGCCTCTCCCCTGCTCACTCTCTGTCTCTTTCTCAAAAATATATAATCATTAATTTTTTAAAAATATGCAGGGTCTTTCTAAAAAATAAATCGATTTGGCAAAACTTAAGCATTTGATGATACCCAGTGCCCAGAGGATGGGCTCTGTCTTACTGCTGGTGGAGCATGTCAATAAGTGGTGCCAATTTGAAGGACAAGTCTTTGACCTGTCATCTCACTGCTAGAAATTTACCCCACATACATGCCTTCCAGGCTTCCCATAATATATGAACCAGACCAGACGGTGCGTCATTGACTGGTAGTTACCAGCAATGGGCAGCGAATAATCCTGGAATCCATGCATCCAGTGGAATAGTATACAGCTGTTATAAAGAGAGGCATTTCTGTGCGTGCAGATGCAGGAAGATCTCCAAGACAAAATTAAAAACAGTAAAAAACAAGGAGTAATGTTGCAGAGGGATCCTTTTTATATACACAACAATGAAAATAATGCAGAGAGGATGCGTAGAGACACATCACCAGTAGGACGGTTTATACAAACGGTCCTTTGTTCTGGAGCTAATTACGCCCGTAAATGACTACAACTTCCTTTTCTTTGGGCAGAGGTCTTAGGATGAAGAAGGGGAGCTGTTTACCTTTGAAAGTTTTATCACTTTCTTTACTGTTTGAACTTTCTACGCACGGACATGTGTTAATTTTTTATTTTTGTACTGTTTACAGAGTTTATCTGGCCTTAGGGAGTGGGATCATGGGCCCGTCTTTTGTTCTTCTCTTTGTACTTCTTTATGTGGGGGAAAACACTCCGATAAATGTCATTTTATAAAAAGAAGTACAAGGGCCAGGAAGTAAGAGGGGCCACTCCTCCCTGTGTAAATGACAAGGCATTTATCAAACACAGATCCTAATACCCACCCAGCAGGAGGGTGGGAAGGATTAGATGAGATCCTGGGTATAAATCGTTTCGCCTAATGCTCTGCACCAATAAGTCTCAGTGAATGGGAGCTGCTATTCACATAAAGACTATTGTCTTTCCTCCTGCAGGTAACTCGAGGGTCCTCTTACTGTGCCCCAAGCTGACCTCGGGCCAGAAAGAGTCAAGAGCAAAAGACCTTGGGCTTTGCTATCTTGCCTGACGGCTCTTCTCCAGTGAAACCCCAAAGCTCCTTCCTGTTTCCCAGAGCTCTCACCCATGTCTCCACGACGGGGAGGGGGTGGGAGCCAGGACGCCTGTGTTCCTCTACGCAGTCACTTTCTGCTGAGCGAATGAGGCAGCTCTGAGCCCGTTCCGCCAAGGTAAACCGGGGGCAGGCCAGGTCTCATTGCACATTGCACTGACAATGACTATTTACTAGTCTAAAACTCTCGAGAGAGTAGCTCCTGGGAATGCTTTGTTTTATGTGTCAATTCTAGTGCTTGCTCACACAAGCACACGGGGAGTCTGTGGAGATAGCAGAGCTGTTGGCAAATACTGCGGTGAGGCCACAGATCTGCCCTCTGGCATCTTCCCTCTGCAGCCTCTGTAGCTGAGAGACCTGGGGATGGTCGCCAGGTGCGTAGCCCACCCGGTGGAGGCCATGTGTCCCCAGCCGAGAGGGCTTGGGGTAAGCAATCCCAGGCTGTCTGGGGAACCGCCTTGCCCAACACTCTCATGTGACAAGGAAATATAAACCCAGAGACATTAAGCAGAGGCACTGTCAAGGTCACACAGGTTGATGGTTTGGGAAACCGAACTCTTAACTCTTGACTTGCAAGATGGCGCTCTTTCAAGATGACTTTCTTGACTTTCAAGATGGCACTCTTTATCCTATCAGTCTGCTTGGGGAAAGCAGAGGCTTTTGTGAGGTACAGAAGATCAGGATCACAAGCAGGGTGGCGGGGGGGTCATACTCTAGAATACATCTTTGATAACCACTGCACCGGGGACAAATTCTCCAGAAAGTCATACTTAAACCAACCCTTTTCAATTCTCTGATTGCGATCTTCACATTAATGTCCCCTGAAGCATCAGGCTCCTCGGTTTGAATTTTAGAAGACTGGTACTTTGTGTTTGAAACCAAAACAAACAAACAAAGAGAGAAAGATACAAAGATGTGCTCTCTAAAGGTCTCCAGCTGTGGCCAAGGGCAAACTCTAGGTCAACCCCCTCCACTGCAAGAGGGGAGCTCTCCCGTGGTATCCTGTGTATTATACAGGCTTTGGGGTAAGATTTCTTGTTTCAGAAAGCATTACGTGGCTCAAAAATAAAAGCCTGAAACCATACCTCTAGTACATCCTAATTATTTACCAAGGGGATGAGAGAGAGGATTACTTGATGGTGACATTAATCTTTGGAGATTTTAGGAGGGCTAAACCCTCTCCTTCTTCTACCCCTGCCCCTTGCCACTGAGATAGAATCAGGGAATGTTACAGCTGAAGGGCTGTTCAAGGGCATCTTTTCTAGCCTTGATATTTGCAGATGAGGAGACTGGAACTGGGAAGCGAACGCAGACAGTCCAAGGTCATTGGCTGCTGGCTGTGACTGAACTCTGCATCTTACCACCGAAGAGCTTTCCCTAATGCACCAAGGAGCCCACAGCCTTCTCCGTGCCCGAGGAAATGGTGCAGAGGTTGGTTTCTATTTCAGGGGACCCCAGCACGCCATTTATTTTCTCCTCAGATGTGCTGGCTGCAATCCCCTTGGAAAGATGCCCAGAGTAGAACCAAATTCCCGTCTCTGACTGCGCTCCCCATTTCGGTTCTGGCTCATTGCTGAGAGCGGGACCCAGGCCGAGTCCTGAAGAGAATATGAATGGAAGCAAGGATGCAGGCTCTCTCCACAGCGAGGGAAGACTTGCCTTGGCTCCCAAGCCTCAGGACTTTGGGGGAGGGTTAATTAAGAAATCTGTGAATTGCTCGAGTCCCCTCTTGTTCTTGTCTTGCAGACTTACAGCGGGGTAGCCCGTGAGGCACCTGAGACCTACTTTCCTCTCTGTTTCTTGATCTCTTCTTATCTTCTGGAAAACAACAACAACAACAACAACAACACTGAGGAGCACCTGGGGGGCTCAGTCGGTTAAGCATCTGACTTTGGCTCAGGTCATGATCTCCTGGTTCGTGAGTTCGAGCCTCATGTCAGGCTCTGCGGTGACAGCCTGGAGCCTGCTCTCTGCCCCTCTCTCTCTCTCTGCTCCTTCCCTACTTGCATGCGCACTCTCTCTCTCTCTATCAAAATAAATAAATAAACTTAAAAAAAAAAAAAACCACTGAGATTCTGATGAGTGCATCCAAATTGGTGGGGATGGATGAAATAATGCCGAAAACCCCTACCATCTTATATAATTTATCGCGTGCCTTTCCACAGAGACATTGGCAATGAATGCCTTTCATTATCTAGAGGGAAATATTTGAGGAAAATATTATCTCCATTTTGCAGATGAATAAGCAGCACCAGAGAGGTTGAAGGTACAAAATCACAGAGTGGCCAGCCTGTGGTTTAGGACAGAACCTAAAGCCTCTGTCACTGTGTAGACTGGGGACTCCTGTCATTACCCAATGCCCCCAGGAAAGCCATGCTCCTGGCACTGCTCAAGGGGCCCCTCCTCTCCCAACACACCCAAGAGAGACCCTCCTAAGACAGCAGAATAACAAATTGGAGAGGGAAAGGGTGCCCGGGTGGCTCAGCTGGTTAAGCGTCCGACTCCTGGTTTCGGCTCAGGTCATGATCTCACAGTTCGTGAGTTCGAGCCCGGTGTGCTCCATGTTTCTCTGTTGGGTATGGTGGCTTTCTCGGTGCACGCTCCTGGCCCAGCCTCGTGGTCCGCTCACAGGGACGCACACTCTGCGTCTCCACCCCGTTCCCGCTGAGTGCGCATCCCGATCCAGGAGGGTCCCCTCCTTCTGCTCTTCGACGCTTGGGTCATCTTCACTCAGTGCGGGGAGGGGAGGGAGGCAGAGTATGACCCTCCTCAGGGCTGCTGGGTCGAGTATCTTCCCCTCAGGCCCTGTTCCTCCTACGTGGGTCCCCAAGGCTGGATTCTAAAGGAGACAGGGCCTCCATCTGACCTCAATGAATTGCATTAAGGGACCTCCAGCTAGTTCTGGCGGTGGGGGGAGGGCGGGGGGGGCAGGAGGCAGGTGAGATTACGATCAGGTGCATCCCTGGCGGATGGGCTATCGAAGTTCCTCTGCACACAACCTTCCATGTTCCATCCCTGCTCCCGCCTCCTGTCCCCTCAGTCCTGCAGGGGACCAGTTCGCTGCTACTCACTTGTCCCAAATACTGCGCCACTCCTTTTCCTTACACCCTACCTCCTTCCTTTTAATAATGCCTTTGCTCAACTGTTCCCAAATTACCCCTTTTAAGAGTGCCATCTGTTTCCTGCCAGCCTCCAACGGATACGTCATCCATCACCATCTTGGCCCTTCCTCCCTCCTTAGCCCATTGAGATGCCAGGGTCCATCCTTAACCACCGCCCCGGACTCGGCCTCACGCACTGTGCTCACCCGGCAGAACCACTGAGTCAAGTAAAGGCTGCGTAGTCGCTGTGGGATTTCAGGCAAGTTATCTGACCTTTTTGAACCCTCATTTCCTCCCCGCCTGTAGAAAGAGATGAATAACAGTACCCGATGAGGGTTTTGTGATAATCAAATTAATTAATACGTGTAGCATTTAAGACCGTGAGTGGATATCCTAAGTGCTCCCAATAAATGGTGGCTATCACCTGGCTGGGCAAAATGATGCCCGGTGCTAAGGAGCAATCAGTCACAGGGCACGTGGGGGAGGGCGGGCACTCTGGACTCCATCTCAGCTCCATATCTTATTAGCTGTGTGATCATTTAACCTTCCAGTCTCCTCATCTATAAGGTGGTGGGGACTACAGGAGAGCCTGGCTCATAGAGTAACCGAAAGGATTCAATGAATAAATATACGTAAAGAGATCGGAACAGTGTCTGGGCTACGTAAAGCACTATACGTCTGTCATTCGCCTTGCCAGTGCCTCTCAGCGTGAATGACCCGAAGCCTCAACCCTTTGGTGACTCTGCTCTCCTTCCTTGGAATGTTCACTCTTGCGTGTTCCAGACATCCTTTGTGGTGTCTCCTGGCTCCCAGAACCTCCCATCCACTCTCCACACCCTCCAACTTGACCTTGCCTCATCCTCCAAGGAGAACTCGGAGCAGGAAGAAAGAAACCCTCATTTACAGTTGTTAACACCCATGCCCCCTTCATCTTCTCAAGGACTTGGCTCCTGAAATCTTCCCCTTCTTCTCAACCACCAGTTTCTCTCCCTCGATGGGCCCATTTGCCTTAAACTTCTCACAACACTGTAGCCAACACTCTCCCTCGACCCCATGCTGCCCATGCCAATCACTGCCCATTTTCCGCTATTTTGTAGTAGAGGAACCGAAAGAGTCTCAGGGTTGAGAGAGCTTGCTACTATTCACATATCCCATTGGTGGATGACCCGGGGCTCAAAATATGCGTTTTTTTAATGGTTTAAGAAAAATGGATGTTTTTAACTACAATAAGACAACACTACACACCCACTCGAGTGGCTAAAATGAAAAAGACTGGCCACACCAAATGTTGCCGAGAATGGGAAGCAACTCTCATGCGCTGCTGGTGAGGACAGGAAGTGATAAACCACCTTAAAAACCTTTCAGCTAGTTTCTCCCGCAGGTAAAATATTCCTGCTCTACCTCCCAGCAGCTCCATATGTAGGTATTTACCCAAGAGGATGGGAACAGATGTCCACACCAAACCCACGCAAAGACTGCCCACTGCGGCTCTACTTGAAAGAGTCATAAAGACAACGAAATAATCAGATCGCCTGACGGATGGAGCTGGAATAAGTATATGGTGGAATATTAGTGAAAGGGATACTATTCAAGGTAGCACGTGTGGCCACACAGAAGAGTGTCACAGAGATTATGTTAAATGAAAAGCCAGACCTAAGAAAGTACATGCAGTGTGAGTCCACTTATGTGAAGGCCAAGACCACACTCTTTTGAAAAAGACTCCCAAAGCACAGACGAAGCCTTTTGATAACGAGAGAAGGCAGAAGAGCTTTTACCTCTGGGGGTAACTATAGACTGGGAAAGGGCCCAGGGAATCTTCTGCATGATGGAAATGTTCTGGGTTTCTTAAAGTTTTTTTTAATGTTTTTATTTTCAAGAGACAGAGAGAGACAGAGTGGGAGTGGGAGAGGGGCAGAGAGAGAGGGAGACACAGAATCTGAAGCAGGCTCCAGGCTCTGAGCTGTCAGCACAGAGCCCGACGTGGGGCTCGAACCCACAAGCCATGAGATCATGACCTGAGCCAAAGGCAGACGCTGAACTAACTGAGCCACCCAGGTGCCCCGAAATGTTCTGTTTTTATGTGGACAAGGGGGCAGGGACATGGGTGGGTAGATAGATAGATGACAGATAATCATGTACAAAATCATCGACATACACCAGAGATGGATAGCCATTCTATATTTTAGGGTTTAGACCCCAATTTGAAAACCCATGCTTTTTTTTTTTTTTTTTAAGTTTATTTATTTACTTACTTACCTAGAATGCAAGCAGGGGAGTGGCAGAGAGAGGGGGAGGGAGAGAATCCCAAGCAGGCTCCTCACTGTCAGTGCAGAGCCCGATGCAGGGCTCAAAAATCACAAACTGTGAGATCATGACTCGAGCTGAAATCCAGCGTGGGACACTCAACTGACTGAGCCACCCAGGTGCCCCTAAACACCTATGATTTTAACCCTTGCACTCAACTGGCTCTCATCTGTACCCCCATTATACCAGCACCAAGAGGAGGCAGCTATCCTTAGCATTCCGGTCCCCTGACTGCCTATATTTAATTCAGTTTACAACCCAACGAACCATCCAAGCTGCCAGGGAACTTAGAGACCCCCTTGCTAGAAAAAAAAAAAAAACAAACAGAGCTGGAAAGAGAAGGTGAGCTCTAGCCATAAAGGGGAGGGGAGTCTGATGCCACCCATCGCCTCCCTCTGTGTCTAGTTCACGGTCCTTCCTTTACCCAGCCTGTCTCCGCCACTCCTCTGGAAGCAAGACTATTCTCAGAGCTTTAGGACGTAGCTCTGGGAGAGCTGATCCCTTGATAATGAACGGCCCAGCAGACTGCCTTCAAGGGGAGGGAAGGCACCTTGGAGCTGCACAGGAAGGGATGGAGAGGGATCCGGTGGAAAGACTGTGGAGAGGAAAAGGCTTCGGCTCTGCCCGTAATGAAGCTGTAGCATCTGAGTCTCCTCTAGCCGCCTGATGAGTCACGAGGGAAAGAGGGGCTCACCGACCAAGCAGGAAGGAGACAGAGTATATTCATCTCAGCAGCCAGCAAGAAGACACTTATTCCACTAACAAACTCACTGCAACAGTTAACAAGAAGTTTAAGGCCCACCGTCCCTCCCAAAGGAGCGAGTTAAGGGAAAAGAAGTATTTCCACTAAATGGGGAAGTCACGGGTGCCTGGGTGGCTCAGTCGGATAGGCATCTGGCTTCGGCTCAGGTCGGAATCTCCCAGTCCTGACTACACGCTTTGCATAAAATCCCATCTAATGGAAACTTTGAAGCAACCTCACAAAGGGTGCATTCATCATCCCCACGTGGCACTTAAGAAAAAGAAAACTTTCAATAATTTGTCCCAGACCCCGCAGCTAAATTACATCAAAAAGTGGGATTGGAACATTCTTTTTAACCCAAAGCCTGCGGTCTTCCCAAGCTGCATTGAGCTGCCATGAGAAATAAGGATCTATTATACCATAAGGAAGTGGAATTAGTGAAGGCATCAGCGGGAAGGTGGGTAGAGGTCATGTTCAGAAGAACTGGGCCCCAGGAACTTGGATGTGGGGTCAAGGATTTCAGCTTGGTGGTGAGAAGTGGCAATAAGATCGTGTTCAAAAGTCCGGGCTCCAGTAACCATCGGCAACTGCCTTGCCACCACGGGGATCAATCACATGTGGCTTGTGGTCTATTCCCCTCCTCCCTCCATGAAATGGGGCTGGCTGTGACCCGATCCCTGCTCTGAGTACCCACAGCACTGCGAGCATTCGCTGCCATTATTGGTGAGCACGCCTAATACCACATGCGGACTGTAAGGACCAAGTTCCGTGACATCCTGACCTGAGCTGAGATCAAGAGTCGGACGCTTAACTGACTGAGCCATTCGGATGCCCCTGTGTCCACATTCCAATGATCTCAAGGTTGGAATCATGGGACTTCTTGCTTTTATCAACACACAGGGAATCGGTGAGTGGTTATGAGAGAGCCGACAAACAGGACTGGGCAATAGGCTCAGCAAAATCTCCCCAAACTTCTTTTGCCTCCAGCTGGATGCCTCTTCCTGTGTTATCCAATCACCCCAGCTTTTTACTCCCTTGGAATCTTGTAATCAAATTCTGTGCACATGGACTTGAACACATATTCACCTAATTCACTCACTCAACAGGTGCCGGATAAGATGAACTTTGGGCCGCCCATCTTTCCCTGGGTGGATCCATTTTTTTTCGCGCTGTGACAGCTTAAAACAAAAAAACCCTCTAAGTTAAAGTCATCTTTATTGAAGACTAAGGAAAGGGGCATCTGGCTGGCTCAGTTGGTAGTGTGTGACCCTCGTTCTCAGGGTCCTGAGTTCTAGCCCCACGTTGGCGTGTAGAGAGTACTTGAAAAGAAAATCTTCGGGGCGCCTAGGTGGCTCAGTCGGTAAGTGTCCGACATCGGCTCAGGTCATGATCTCGCGGTTCTTGAGTTCGAGCCCTGTGTCGGGCTCTGTGCTGGTGGCTCGGAGCCAGCAGCCGGCTTCAGATTCTGTGTCTCCCTCTCTCTCTGCCCACCCCCCGACTCACACCCTGTCTCTCTCTCTCTTAAAAATAAACAAACATTGGGGTGCCTGGGTGGCTTAGTCGGTTAAGCGTCCAACTTTCGCTTAGGTCATGATCTCGCGGTTCGTGGGTTTGAGCCCCGTGTCGGGCTCTGTGCTGACTGCCAGCTCAGAGCCTGGAGCCTGTTTCAGGCTGTGACTCCCTCTCTCTCTGACCCTCCCCTGCTCACGCTGTCTCTCTCTCTCTCTCTCCTAGAAATAATTAAAAAAACAAACAAACATTAAAAACTTTTTTACAATAAAATCTTTAAATAAAGAACAGAAAAGTAAGTAGAGACAGTGCACACGCGAGAGGTTCTGAAAATGTAAATTCTCCTCAAACTAATGTGTATTTGTGATTTTAAAACGATTCAAATAAGAAGTGTGCATGCAGGAACTGCAAAGCAGGTGCGTGGAAGCTAAGGTCCAGCTGGGAAAAATGAATGTAAGAGAAGAGATGAGACGTTCTGAACTGAAAGAGAACTGTCCCAGATATTACCTAATGGATAAAGCTACAATCATTCAAACAGTGCGGTACCAACCTAAGAATAGCTAAATGGAACAGAATGAAACACCCGAGAAGGAGACCTTAGGGAATGTCAAGGATCAAGGTTATGATAAAGAGGACATCTGAATCAGTGGAGGAAAGAAAGGAAGACCACAGAGGATAGACTATTTACTTGGGAACAATGACACTGAGGTCTACAGCCTCTCCTGACACACACATATCGGGATGTCTGCCCTGCCCATACCCACTCCGTGAACTTCCGGATAAAGGTTGCATCTGGAAAGTCTTGTGTCTCTTCTGTCACATGATCCTCTCCCATTTCCTGGCCAAGGCTGATTGGGCCAGAAATAAAAATCCAGGATTTGCCCTCAAGAATACTTAGGGGTACATGGGTGGCCCAGTCATTTTTCTTTAAATTTTTTTAATGCTTATTTATTTTTGAGAGAGAGAGAGAGGAGAGAGAGAGAGAGAGAGAGAGAGAGAGAGAGAAAGCTTGATTGAAGGAGGGTCAGAGAGAGAGGGAGACACAGAATCCAAAGCAGGCTCCAGGCTCCAAGCTGTCAGCACAGAGCCTGACGCGGGGCTCGAACCCACCAACCGTGAGATCATGACCTGAGCCAAAGTTGGATGCTTCATCAACTGAGGCACCCAGGCGCCCGTGGGTGGCCCAGTCATTAAGCGTCCGACTCCTGGTCTCAGCTCAGGTCAGGATCTCACGGTTGGTGAGCTCGAGCCCGACATCAGCGCTCTGTGCTGACAGCTCGGAGCCTGCTTGGGATTCTGTCCCTCTCTCTTTCTCTCTGCCTCTCCCCGCTTGTGCTGGCTCTCTCTCTCTCTCTCAAAAATATAAATCTTAAAAAATAACATTTAAACCAAGAGTGGGAAATATTCCAGAGTATTTAGACTCGTAAAGCCATACAGAGTTGGAGCTGGAGTCCCTGTCAGGACACCTCAAAGCCAAATGTAGCCCAAACCATGTGCGAGCAGCAAACCCTGGCCCAGAGGCAGGAGGGGTGCTCCAGAGACAGAAGTCTCAGAGAGAGGATCTCTGCCCAGTTCCCAACCATGAGACGCCTCTGTGCTACTAAATAAGCTTCCTTTTATTGGGGATATTTTGATCTGCGTTTCTCATAAACACATTCTGAATAGAACACACACCATGTTTCAAAACACCTTCTTGGGACAGCCTAGACTTGAACATGAGGAAATGAGATTGTAAAAGAAACAGGAGACTATCTTCCCACTCCTGGCCGAGCCAGGCATGTCCAAACAGGAGAGAGAGAGAGAAAAAAAAAAAAAAAGCCAGCAACAAAAGGAGGGATATGGGGTCAGATCGTACACAAATTTTGAGAATCATGCATGTCAAAAACGACCGTGAATGTACACCCACGTTCACAGGGGTGTTATTCACAATAGCCAAAGGCTAGAAGGAACCCAAGTGCCCACCGATGGATGAACAGGTAAGCAAAAGGTGATCTATTCATACAATGGACTATTATTCAGCCTTAAAAAGGATGGCAATTCTGACACATTGTTCAACAGGGATAAATCTTGAGCACACGATGCGGAGTGAAGTGAGCCAGTCACTAGGGGGCAGATACTGTATGCTTCCGCTCATCTGAGGTACCCACAGTGATCCCATGCACGAGGGCAGAAAGTAGACGGTGGCTGCCAGGGACCAGGGGAGAAAGAAAATGTGTGGTTGCTGCTTCATGGCTACAGTGTTTCGGTTTTGGAAGATGGGTGAGTTCTGGAGATGAATGGCAAGGAGGGCTGCATGAGAACACGAATGTCCCTAACCCCGCCAAATAGTACGCTCAACAATGGCAAAGATGGTGAATTTTATGTTGTGCGTATATTACCGTAATTAAAAATAATTTTGAGGGGGGGTGCCTGGGTGGCTCAGTCAGTTAAGCGTCCTACCTCGGCCAGGTCGTGATCTCGTGGTTCATGAGTTCGAGCCCCGCGTCGGGCTCTGTGCTGACAGCTTGGAGCCTGAAGCCTGCTTTGGATTCTGGGTCTCCCTGTCTCTTTGTCCCTCCCCTGCTCATGCTCTGTCTCTCTCTCTCTCTCTCTCTCTCTCTCTCTCAAAAAAAAAAAAAAAAAGAATAAACATTAAAACACTGTTTTAATAAAAATAATTTTTTAAACAGTTAATGTCTTCAGAGTATATAAAAAGCTCTTGTGAATAAGGAAGAGATGAACTTCCTTGGGGAAAAAACAGGCTGTGGACATAAATGGGCAATTCAGAAGAGAAGAAAAAATTGAAACGATCTCTCTCTCTTTCTCTCTGTCTCTCTCCCTTTTTGGAAAGGTATCTCTTTAGGTAATATAACGCTATATAAGAAGAGTCTTAAAACATGCACACCTTGTGACTTAGTAATTCCACTTAATAGCAATCTATCCAAGGGAAATAATTGCACACATAGCAGAGATTTATATGCAATGATTATTATCGCGGTATTATTTATAATAGGGTAAAATTAGAATCAAGCTAAATGTGATCAACAGGAAAACGGCTGAATAAATGTTCCTTCCAAGGCCGGATGCCACCCAGGCATTCTCTGCTGTCTTCTGCAAAATCTTTCGACGCCGTGAAAGATTCTTACAGAACCACATAAAGTGAGTGAAAGATTAATGATTAATATATAATGTGCTACATCTTTGTAAAAATGGGGTGGTAGGCAGGGGAGATACAGGGGAATTTGTTGGGATGAGGAGTAATTTTTCTATGCTCTTCTGTGTTTTCCAAAGTGTCTTTAATGAGCAGATACTTTTTTTTAAATGTTTACTTATTTTTGATAGAGAGAGACAGAGCATAAGCAGGGGTGGGGCAGAGAGAGAGGGAGACACAGAATCCGAAGCAGGCTCCAGGCTCTGAGCTACCAGCACAGAGCCTGATGCGGGGCTGGAACCCACAAACTGTGAGATCATGACCTGAGCCGAAGTTGGATGTTTAGCTGACTGAGCCACCCAACCGCCCCTAATGGGAAGATATTTCTTTTGCGACAAAGAATTTTCTGTATTTTAAGTGGGGTGCCTTTTGATGACAGGGGTTACTGTGAAATGGGACAAAAAACAAAGCATAGCAAAACGCACACACAGCCTTCCTTCGGCAATACGGGCCTCTACCTGTCCAGCACCCGTTTCTTTTTTTTTTTTTTTTAAGTTGATGTGTTTTGAGAGGGAGAGAGATAGAGAGAGAGAGAGAGAACATGAGCAGGACAGAAAGAGAGGGGGGAGAAAGAGAGAGAGAGAGAGAATCCCAGGCACAGAATCAGCACAGGGCCGGATGCTGAGCTCGAACCCACGAACCTGAGATGCCCCGAGCAGAAATCAAGAGCCGGATGCTTAACCAACTGAGCCACCCGGGGCTCCTGCACAGCATCCCTGTTTCTTGCACAGTGAGGGGGCGAAACCCTTCACCCTCACCCCCACCCCCCCAAGCCTGGAGGAAAGCCGAGGGAGGCTCTACCTGCCCCACCACGAAGATTGCTTCCCCTGCTGGGCATTTGGAGGAAAGAAAAAACGACCTGTCCCCCACTGGTCCAGCAGGGACATGGCTGTGCCACTTCAAGGGGATAGGCGGTGGAGGGTGGGGGTGGGGGCGACTCGGGGACAGGAGTCAGCAGCTGGTGCATCGTACTCTGGAAGGAGCTAGAGGACGCCGTGCCCTTGGCAGCTGGCCCGAGGCCGCCCTCCACCCAGCGGCAGCATCGGGGCCAGCAGGGACCAGACAGATGGACGCGGACCCCGCAGCTGTCACCGGGGGAAGAGACCTCCCGATCCTCTGCTCGTTTAGAGGAAATTAGCCATCAACACCCGCGTCTCTCCGGGTGTGAACTTTAAATAAGATGTTCCAGTGAGTGGCTCCGGGAGGCCGTGCTGCTGCGGCAGGAAAGAGAGTAACTGTGCAGGGCGTTTGCCTCCCTCGACAGCAGCTCGGGGAGCCGGCTTCGTGTGAGCCAGGAGCCCTGTGAGGGGCAGAGCTGGAAGTCGCTGCCTTCACAGGGCCCGGCGGAGCCGCGCTTTGGGCAGCCTGCTTCCGACCCACGGGATGGAACCTTCCAGGCCTGGCGGCTCATGTCTCTGAGCCAAGTTCACGGCAGCAGGCGAGGTGGGGAGTCTGTGTGCGGCTGTTCCTGAAGCCTGTTCTATGGCCGGGCTGAGCCTCCTCCTTCGCAGGCCCCTACGTCAGCCACTGTCTCCCGAAGCGGATGTAGCCTCTCAACCCCCGGCCTGGCCGCTCTGAAACTGCTTTGGTCAACAGGAATGAACTCAGGGCCTCGCCGCCCAGACACTTATTCAGGGGTGCGATGGGCTTGGATGGGAGGCTTTTCCCTGAAGGGAAGTCAGGAAGAGAACCGGGCTGGATTAAGACGATGTGGTACATTTATACAATGGAATACTCCTCGGCGATGAAAAAGGATGAAATCTTGCCATTTGCATCAACGTGGATGGAACTGAGGGTATAAAGCCAAGTGACAGAAGTCAGTCAGAAAAAGATACCATCTGGTTTCACTCATATATGGAATTTGAGAAACTTAACAGACAAACATAGGGAAGGGAAAGAAAAATAAGATAAAAACAGAAAGGAAAGCAAACCAGAAGAGCCTCTTTTTTCAAGAGAGAGAGAGAGAGAGAGGGAGAGAAAGAGAGAGACAAAAAGAGTGTGCACAAGCAG
The DNA here is from genome assembly GCF_003009895.1 of Hyaena hyaena. Taxonomy (NCBI): domain Eukaryota; kingdom Metazoa; phylum Chordata; class Mammalia; order Carnivora; family Hyaenidae; genus Hyaena; species Hyaena hyaena. The sequence goes on from NW_024080689.1 coordinate 999,217, forward strand.
GGGAGGGGCAGAGTGAGAGGGGGACACAGAATCCAAAGCAGGCTCCCGGCTCTGAGCCGTCAGCACAGAGCCCAACGTGGGGCTCGAACTCACAAACCTTGAGATCATGACCTGAGCTGAAGGCAGACGCTTAACCGACTGAACCACCCAGGGGCCCCCACAGGAGACTCTTAAATACAGAAAACAAACTGAGGGTTGCTGATGGGAGGTGGGGGGATGGGCGTTAAAGAGGGCACTTGTTGGGATGATCGCTGGGTGTCATATATAAGCGATGAATCACTGGATTCTACTGAAACCAATACTACACTGTATGTAAACTAACTTGAATTTAAAAAAAAAAGAGAGAGAGAATACGGTTGGGAAGGGTTAGAGTCAGGGGTAGAGGCCAATTTCACTCCCCTAATCCTCCTGACTAAAGACCTGGTGGGCAGAGCCCAGACCTGGCAAAGAGGCACTCGGCAAACAGGAATCCCCCTCTGAGCCCCACCCCCTTCCCTGTTGCCCACAACGACATTGAAAGGGAAGTCCTAGTAAACCCATTTGACCAGGGGAAAACCAGATTCAGAGAGGTCAAGCCCATCACCCAAGGTCACTCAGCCACGGAAGAGCAGAGCTTCAAGTCCATTACCCTTAACTGACTGAGCCGCCCAGGTGCCCACAAGTCCATTACTCTAACAGTGAGTCAGGTGTTGGTCAAGGTCATGAGCTTCATCAGAACTCAAAGGCTCTTCAGGACGAAAGTACACAGTGGATGCTGTCTTCACCAGCCTTACACAGACACATCTGTTTGAGACAGTGTCAAGTATGACCATTAGGATTGAGGCAAAGCAGTGGGGTGGGTGTGTCTATGTGTGTGTTTGTGGGGGGGGGTGGTGACCACAGTGCCCAGGTCTCCCTATAACTCAGGAAGCCCAAAAGGGAGCCGGGTGGGGTAAGGTGGGGGCGCACAACCAGCCTCATTTTCAGTGTTGAAAGCAATCGGTCTGTTTTGGAATAAAATTGCACGTATCAGCCAAGAGAACCATATAGTCGGTTTTATAGCTTTGAAGGACTCGGATTTGGTAGATTGACTTCTCTGGGTAAGAAACTTAACCCGATCTCTTCTGTTTCGGGCTTGAGGACAGAAGGGCCTTGGGCCAGCCCCTAAGCCCTGCCGTCTCCCTAAACTTTGCAGTGCAGGGTTCTGGAATGATGTGCTCCCAACCAGCCTCTCCGGAGAGCTTTAACGAGGGCTTTGCCCTCATGTGTTAACAGTTCAGGGCTTAGAACACGACACGCCCTGTAACTCTTTGCACTTGAAGGGAGATAATGCCCCGATTAGGGGTCCCTTTGTAGGGGCTGGGCGTGGGGGTCGGGGTCTTTCCATTTTGCTCCAAATCACAACCCTGCCTGGCTTCCAAATAAAGCGGGCTGCTAGCGCTTTTAAAGAAAGTTCCATGATTGAACATATTCACATGCGGAGGCTCAACAGCACACAGACAGGGAAGAAAGAGAGCCTTCAGCCCCCTTTCATTTAAAAATGGCTATTCTGTTTCCGGAGGGCAGGAAACAAATGAGGAAATCACTGTGTGAGTACGGGGGAGGCACGTGTCCACAAACAAGGCACAGACCATCTGGTCCCATTAGCTGCTGTGCCCTCTGAACCGCACCCCGTGGACAGAGACACAGCTGCCTTGGCTGATGTGTGAGCAAGTCCAGGCCTCTTCCTTCCCTGCCCCAGGCTTCCGGCGTGATGTCAGGGCGTTAACAATACGGTCGGGATGTGCCTCTTTGGTTTGCTCCCACCCGCCCTACGCCCCTCCAACAGAGAATGAAGGAGGAGATCAAGGGGGGCCCTGCTTAGTGGATGTCCTTGCTGAGATGAGGGGACGGGGGTCCTCATGGGATCTCTGATGCACCCTGTGTAATGGTAGGACGTATGGAAACAGTGAAGGCCAGATGTGTGGAAGTGCCAAGACCTCGCTGTTCAAAGCTCAGTCCTTAGGGTAGCATCATCGGCATCCCCTGGGAGTGTGCTAGAAACGCAGAATCTCCAGCCCCCACCCTAGGGAATCAGTAGTGTCTGCATTTGCACAAGGTCCCCAGGCAATTCCTATGCACCTTCAAATCTGAGAAGCTTTAGTATATTACAGTGGTTCTACACTGGGAGATTTTGCTCCCTTGGGTGACATTCGTCAATGTCTGGGGACCTTTCTGGTCATCGCGGCTTGGAAGGGGTGCCCTGGGTAGAGGCCAGAGAGGTTGACAAATATCTGACAATGACAACAAAAAATTATCCAGGCCAAAATGTCAGTCAATGATGCTGAAGTCGAGAAACCCTGGGGTGGGGCGTTCTCTCACAAAATGAAAAATACACTGGGGTCTGCCCCCCTTTCCCTGTCTTCCTCAGAGTCCACCTGAAATTCTTACTTGCACATAAATTTATATAATATGCCCAGGACAACTCTATAAACAGATGTCTCCTTCCAGCATTTAGTCCCAGAAGGCAAGAATGACATCCTGCATTTCAGAGCAACATTAAAATCTAAATTATGAACAGATAAATGATCTTTCCTCCATTCCTCAAAGCATCTGTTTTATCCCCTGTGTGCGTCAGGGTACCTTCTGAGTACACCATGATGATGTGTGGGTCCCTGTGGCTGTGGGCAGCCTGTCACGTGCTTCCTCCTACAGCTGGAGAAAGCCTGCCGTGAACTTGGTGTATATGTGTCACTTCAGTCCACACACTTGCCTTACTTGTTGGCTGGAGTGACCCAACAATGGCTTAAGCCTACAAAGCCAATATTCTGGCATTAGTGGTGAAGACACATTCCAGGGTCACATTCTGGAGAAATCAACCCAAGGTCTTGGCCAGACACCTAAATCAGTCATTGAGTCTTATTGATTCTTCCTTCTTTTTTTTTTTCCCCAAAGTTTTTATTTTTAAATAATCTCCACACCCAACATGGGGCTCGGACCCACAGCCCCAAGATGAAGAGTCGCACGCTCTACCAACTGAGCCGGCCAGGTGCCCCTGATTCTTCCTTCTTAGATCTGAAACCTACCCCCTCCTATGTCTTCGGTCAATCATCTCTTACTAGACCATGAAGATGTGGTGCCTACCGTTTTTTTCTGCTTTAGTCTACCCTCTCCTTATCCAACCACCACACAGTGACTTTCCAGCATCTAAATCTGGCCATGTCATTCCCTTGCTCACAATTCCTTAATGGTTGGCTACTGAGTAAAGGCTAAATGCCCATCTCCTTAGCAAAACACAAAATATCTTGTCTTCATCCTGTCATGCTTATCTTTGAATATCCAAACACCAAAGTCACGTGTAGTTCTCCGCAAACAGGTATCTTGGATATCTCTACATAGGGCTGCATGCTGTTTCTTTTACCTGGGACACTGAGACCTCAAAGTACCTACTGAGTAAAATGCTACTCATTCTTCAAGTTTCAACATAGGCATCAGCTTCTCTGAGAGTCCTACCTTCATCTTTCCAAGGGCTACAATTCCCTGTGTTATCATGTTTAAATCAGGTATCCATTACATAAGTGATCAAATTCTAGTAGTTGTTTTGTTTGTACATCTCTATTTCCATTAGACCCTGAGCTCTATGAGACCAAGAGCCATATTTATTTTTCTTCGTATCCCCAATCCTTGACATAGGTCCTAATATATACTAGCGGCTCATGAGACACTCTCTTGCTGAATGAAGAGAGCATTTCAGGAAGATGAACAAACCAGGGTCACATGGTGACAGACCAGAGGCATGCTGAAACGTATATAGCCTAAGGAATCAACAATGATCGTAGCTTTTTTTGAACCTGGATGGGTGCCACCACTGGGGGATGGCGGGGGGGAAAAAGGAAGACAGAGAAGTTTCAAAATAGTTTGGGAAATTTAAAAATCATAAGCGAAAAATGCCTTTAAGGTTTTGGTCGAACATCTGTACATGAGATATTCATCAGGAAGTTGGAAATGGAGGGACAGACCAGGAGCAAGAAGCAGATCTGAGAAGGTTCTACCTCGAGGTGGGAGTGGGTCCCATGAGAATAGAAGAGAGTAATTAAGGGAGAGGTGGAGGAGTAGAGCAGGCAAATATTAAAAAGAAAAGAATCTTTGTGGAAATGTATAATTTGAAAAGCAGGGACAAAGAAGAGGCATTCCAAGGAGACAGAGCTATTGAAAGGGTAGACAGAAAATGGAGACCGTGTTCATCCTGGGAAATTAAAAGAGGAGAAAATTCACCATGTGAAGATGGTCAACAGCTTCAAACACAAAAGAACAAATAGATTAAGGACTTGAAGAATAGCCACAGGTAGTTGCTGATGTTCCGACGTGGAGTCGTTTTAGAAACAGAAATATCACATTAGTGACTATGGTGTGCTATATGTGACCTCAGGAGCGCTTCATGAGGAGAAAAATGGCGGTCTGGATCTACGGTAGACATCTACAGTCTGAGCGTTCAGCCATGGAGCAGCCGGGGAGGTTGAGTGAGCAAGAGATCAGAGCGCTGATGTTCCAAAGATGGCGGCCGGGGAAGGGCCATCTGCATGGGGCTGAGGTGCCGAGTGCAGGCAGGGTCAGAACGACAGGGTGGGCTGGGATAGGTCACAACAGTGGCTCCTCCAGCCACTTCTGTTGCAGACAGGCTAGTCTGACAGAACTTCCGCTCTCCGGCCAGTACCAACCACCGTGAGGGACAACAGATTTCATACATCACTCAGGACCCTTTAGTGATGTCATGCTTCCTTTGCTGAGAAACACCGACACTCGAAGAAGTGAACAGTTTACCACGTTCACTTGAGCCACACTGCTCAGGGCTCTCACACTGGGATCCTGCCACGCCCTAACCTCTCTCTTGCCCAACTGGAGGGCACCAGCTTGGAGGGCTCCATTGGCACCAGCCAATGAGTAATAGTCATTAAAATAAAAAAAAGGAAGGACGTTGTTTCCCATGGTTTTCAGTAAGTCATTCATTCCAATGTTGGGGAACCAAGGAAATGTCAAATAGACATTTGATTAGAAAAGCAAAATATGCTTTGGCATTCTCCTGTTGGCTCCCCTTGGGTCTTGTAGGATTGCATTTATATCTACGAAAAGAAGCGGCAGTGCAGGATTCATGCAACATCTTGCGTTCTGGTTGATGTTAACTCTCCTCATGGTTCCTTTCTGCCTACTTCAAATCTACTGATTATAACTCTTCACGTGAATAATCACCCTCTCTCACTCTCTTTTGACCTTATCCCATTCCTTCCCTCCCATCAGTTATCAAATTTAGCAGAGAGCTGAAGCTGATGGACTGGTAGAAAACAGCTGAGGCCGGCGTAGGCATCCAGAAAGCACCTTGTAAACAAAGCAGTTGCCCTCAGACCTAACCATGCCCCCAGGCTGATAAGCTATGGGGCTTAAGCCCAGGGAGACATAGTCACAGTGTAAAATCTATACCAGAAATAACTTCTATTGTCACCCTGTAGGTGGGTGACAAAAACCCTCTTCGAAGAACCATGTGCAAAGAAGCAGAGAAAACAAGGCCAAGTTGGCTTCTCCTGGCGTATTTAGTCCAAAACCAGGGAGCGAAGGACGTTACTCAGAACCAAGGATTTGACTCTGAAATCAGGGAATCTGAGAGGCGTCACCCTGGCAGGCCACAGGTCACAGCCACAAGCTAATGAATGGGTATCTTCCGACCCAGTGACGAGCCACACTATGCACAAAAACCATGCTGATGGACCATGAGGTTAGGCATGGTTCCAGTGATGATCCAGAATGGAGACACCAGGCAAGGGGGATCGGATGGCAAATATACCAGCTGATACTTCTAGCAAAATTATCACGCCAGCTGAAATGGTCTCCTTCCTTGAAGGGCACCAACAAATGCATCTAGCTGACAGTGTTTCCCCAGGGGCATAAAATTAAACCAAAGGATGCCAGCAATGGCCTTCAGCTTGTCTCCCTGCACCCTTGGTGCAGCCCCCACTTTCTCTACCGCATCTCAAAGCCTGTGGGCACTACTCCGGGGAGACGTATACCTATGCCTCCCCCACCCAGGTGAAAGCCAAGCCAGATGAGTAGGAAGGGCCAAAGGATGGTCAGGTGTCATGATTTCACTTCTGATGGCTGTTCCCACGTTTGTTCAACTCTCTCCATTAGTGGGAAGAATATGATCCTCGTGAGGTAATTATGCGGGTTGGAAATGAGCAATCTTGATATAATCCTGAAATACATATTCTATTTTACTACTTAGGATCTTGGGTGCTAAGATACCCAGATTGGGTAGGATGCCAAACAGAGAGCGTCCCCCCAAAGAAATTGTTTCTTTAAAAATAGAAAAAGGGGAAGGGCTCCTGGGTGGCTCAGTGGGTTAAGCATCTGACTCTTGATCTCAGCTCAGGTCACGATCTCGCGGTGTGTGAGCTCAAAGCCTGTGTAGGGCTCTGTGCTGGCAGCATGTGGCATGCTCAGGATTGTCTCTCCCATCTTCCCCCTCTGTCCCTCCTCTCCTCTCCAAATAAATAAATAAAATAAAACAAGAACAGAAGGGGGAAAAAGCCATCTCCCCAAAAAAGCTTGATTATACTATCCATTGCTGAGTACTGATAGAATCAGAGGAATAAAACTTCCCTCACTCATTCAGACCAACAGTGAGGACTGTTGACTTTTGGGCAGGCCACTTAAGATGCTTGAACCACTGTTCCTTAATCCATGAAATGGAAATAAGAAGGTCCATCTCACAAAATTATTGTTAAGTATTAATAAGATAACTACATACAATTTAAGTGATTTAAGATTCACTTAAATCACAGATTCCACAACCATACAATACAGTGGCCTATAAACATATGAAATGGAAAGATGCCCTTTGTCCTCCAAGAACAGCTCATTTTAACAGATGGTATATATCGTGTTAAGTATTCATGAGAACATAATTAGTATATTGATATACCATGAATACACAGCTGAGTATCAAATGAATATATCAATTCATTATATCAAATGATATATATCATGCCTTTCATGAATATATCATGATAAGTATACTGAGTGTATCATTGAGACTCAAATAAACATTTCTGCTTATTATATCAAATGACAAGCCCATATGGGCATAGGTGACAATTATTTCATCATAACAAAAAGAATATTCTAGACTACAAAAGACAAGTAAAGAATGGTATATTATTTGGGGAAATTCTTCTCAGTCTCTTTCAGCGATCTCTAGAAATATTGATTTATTAGTTTATCCTAGATAATTTTATCTCAGATTTATTTTACTAGTTTAGTATTTTAAACACTCTGAAACAGACCAAAATTTTCAAAGTAAAACTAATTCTTATTCAATCACTTTGCAATCTCTGAAATCTCATTGAAAATGGTTCTTTAGGGGGCATCTGGGTGGCTCAGTTGGTTGAGCGTCTGTCTCTTGATTTCAGCTCAGGTCACGATCTCATGGTTTGTAGGATCAAGCCCTGTGTCGAACAGGCTGACAGCGTGGAGCCTACATGGGGTTCTCTCTCTTCCTCTCTTTCTGCTGCTCACATGCACTCTCTCTCTCAAAATAATAAAAAAAAAATTTTTTTTAATAAAAATAAAATAAAATGGTTCTTTACATCTTAAAACAATTTCAGAGGGGTAAAACTTCCTGGATATTTATGATAGATGCAAAAATCCTTAATAAAATACCAGAAAAACAAATCCAGGAGCATATAAAAAGGATTATGCATAATAACCAAGTGGGATTTATCCCAGAAATGCAAGGTTGGCTTAACATCTGAAAATCAGTTTATAATACATCAATCATATCAGTAGAGAGAAAAGGATCAAATCCAAAAACAAAACACAAATGATCATCTCAACAGATGCAGACAAAGCATTTGACAAAATCCAACACTCTTTCATGATAAAATAAAAACTCTTTAAAAAGCTATAGATAAGAGGAAATACCCTCACTTGATAAAGAATATCTATGAAAAACTCACAGCTAACATTTTATGTACTGGTAAAGGAACGAATGCTTAAGGAAAAGGAGTAAAAGGCACCCAGATAGGAAAGGAAGAAATGAAACTATCTCCATTTCCAGACGGTATAAAAACACTAAGAAATCCACTAAAAAAACTACTAGAATATGTGAATTCAGCAAGGCTGTAGGATATAAAAACAACATACAACATACAATTATATTCAAAATTAATCATAGTTCTATATAGTGGCCACTATGACCTCTGGGCAAGTTACCTTAACATTCCTGAGCTCTATGTCCTCAAACAATCAGAAAGCAAAATTAAGAAATTGATTCTATTTATGGTACCATCAGAAATAACAAATATAACACAGAAATGCAAAACCTTTACCCTGAAAATTATAAACATTACAGAAAGAAATGAAAGAACACCTAAATAAATGGAAAGACATCCCATGTTCATGGACTGGAAGACTTAACATTGTTAAGATGGCAACACTTCCCAAACTGGTTTATAGCTTCAATGTAATCCCTATCAAATTCCAGCTAGTTGTTAAAAAAGGAATTGGCAAGGTGATTCTTTAAAATGCATATGAAAATGCAAGGAACCAGAATAGTCAACCCAATCATGAATAAAAGAACAAAGTTGGAGGTCTCAGGTTTCCTGATTTCAAAACTTACTACACAGCTACAGTAAATGAGACAGTATGATGCTGGCATAAGATGGACCCATAGATCAATGGATTAGAAGAGACAGTCCAGAAATAAATCTTTACTGGGGCACCTGGGAGGCTTAGTCAGTTAAGCATTTGACTTCAGCTCAGGTCATGATCTCGTGCTTCATGAGTTTGAGCCCCATGTCAGGCTCTGTGCTGACAGCTCAGAGCCTGGAGCCTGCTTCAGATTCTGTGTCTACCTCTCTCTGTGCCTCCCCTGCTTGCATTCTGTCTCTCTCTCAAAAACATATAAAACATTAAAAAAAAAAAAAGAAATAAACCTTTACCTTTATGGTCAATTGATTTTCAACCAAGGGGGCCAAGAAAACTGTATGAGGGACAAAACAGACTTATCAACAAATGACGTTAGCACAACTGGATACCCATATGCAAAAGAATGAAGCTGGCCCATAAACCTGAATATAAGATCTCCAACTATAAAGCTCTTTGAAGAAAATACAAGAGTAAATCTTAGTGAGCTTGGATTGGGCATAAGTTTCTAAGACACAACTCCAAAAACCAAAGCGACAAAAGAAAAAGTAGATAAAACACATTTCATCATATTTGAGAATTTTTTATTTCAAAGGACAGCCTCGAAAAAGTTAAAAGACAACCCACAGATTGGGAGAAAATACTTGCAAACCCTACATCTGATAAGGGACTTTCATTCACATCAAAGAGTTACCTAAAAACTCTTTCAATTAAAAAATAAAATGGCAACCCAATTAAAACTAGACGAAGGATTTAAATAGATGTGTCTCTAAATAACACATACAAATGGCCAATAAGCACATGAAACAATGTCCAATATCATTAGTTAATAGGCAAATGCAATTGGAAACCACAATGGGATACCGCCCCATACCCACTAGGAAACCATAATCCAAAAGACAAATGAGGAGCAAGTATTGATGAGCATGTGGGGAAACTGTACCTCTCACTGCTGGCGAGTGATGCAAACATTTTGGACGGCAATCTAGCCGTTCCTAAAAATGTCACACATGGAATAACCGTGTGACTCAGCACTTCTACTCCCACTCACACACACACACAAGAACTGAAAACATATGTTCATGCAAAAACCTGTACATGACTGTTCATAACAGCATTATTCATAATAGCCCCAAAGCAGAAACATCGCGAATGCCCATCACTAGATGGGGAGACAGGGTATGATACATCCATGCGATGGGATATTATTCAGCCATGAAAAGAAATGGGGTGCTGATACACACTACAACCCAGATGAACTTTAAAAAAACTTTTTTAGGTTTATTTATTATGAGAAAGACAGAGACAGGGTGAGTGGGGGAGGGTCAGAGAGAGGGGGAGACCAAGAATCCCAAGCAGGCTCTGAGCTGTCAGCACAGAGCCCAACGCGGGGCTCGAACTCATGAAACTGCGAGATCATGACCTGAGTCAAAACCAGGAGCCAGATGCTTCACCAACTGAGCCACCTTTGTGCCCCCAACACGGATGAACTTTGAAAGCATTATGCTGCGTGAAAGAAGCCAGTCACAAAGGACCACATATTACTGGAATGCATCCATATAAAATGTGCAGAATGGGCAAATTTATAAAGACGAAATCCTAGAGGCAGAGGGTGGAGGCGTAGGGGGGCACTGGAAAGATTACTAATGGGCACAGAGTTTCTTTTGGGAGTAATGGCCATATTCTAAAATGGACGATGGTGACACTGCACAACTCTGAATTGATTTTTAAAAACCACTGAATTCTATACTCTCGGTCACTGAATTGTACGGTCTTCTGTATCTCAATAAAGCGTTTTTTAAGAAATGTCGGCTGCGCTATTTGCCTGTCACATCAACTCTGCAGAGTCACACCCAGCATCCGTTGCACAATGGACTCGATGAAGGGCACCATTTTTCATGTTATTAGGGGCAATATGAAGGCTTTGGCCTTCGACTGATGGGATGCTGATGGCCACGGCTGCTAAAATCCTGCCTCATCCCACCTACCTTTCTTCTCCACGTGAGGCTCATGATGGACAATGGCGCATGCAGAGAAAAGACGCTGCCCGTTTTAGAATCTTACTTCCCCGAGCGGGGCTCAGACTTTGACTGACTGCGGTTCCTGGACCAGCAGCATTGGAAATGTCTGGAAACATGTTAGAAATGCAAACTGTCAGGCCCACCGAGAGTTCAGGAATGAAAAATGCTGGGCTGGGGTCCAGTAACACAGGCTTCAACCTGCCCTCCAGGGGATCCTTAAGTCTGAGAACCATCATGGCAGCCTGAAGCCTAGAGGACCAGGTCTTAGGATCTTATGAAAGCCTGGCCAGGTCCCTGGTACAGCAAGGCAAAGAAAATGCTTTCATTTCTATGCATGAGTCTATCGACCGCTTCTCACACCCCGTCTCACGTCCTCTTCTTCATCTTTGCTTGGGCTGTGAGTTACAAGGGCAGCTGACTGGCTGTGCACAGGTGTGTCTGGAGAGTTCCTCACCTCAGCTGCACCTGGCACCCTCGCCTTGTGCCCCAGGGCTTTTGCACGGCCACTCAGCCGTTCCATCACGTGCAAATTCAGAGTGAGGGGATTCAACCGCCTCTGGGTACGGGATCCAGGAGATAAATGCTCCCCAGCTCAGCATCTCAGGTGGACAATTTCAAGGCCGTGTACTCAGCAGGCTCGAGTTGCTGTTATCCACTGTTAACACCGGCTCACTCACCCCTGGATTAGCCTCCTCTCCTTCCTTGTTTATTTTCTCAATCCTCCACCCTTGGGATCGTGCACAAAATACACTTCACCACACAAGCCGTTGTTTGAGGCTCTGCTTTCTGGGGGACTCGAGTGAAGTCACTGATCTCCTAAGCATGGGCTAAAAATCCCAGCCGTCGGACCAATCACATCCGTTTCCCGCCTCTTAAGAGAGGATCAAGAAAATGGAGTGGGAAGCTTACCCCGGCTTGAGCAAAGCTGAGAACCCCCCCTCTCCCTCTTCCAGATGCCCGCGCTGGGATGACGCACGGCTTTCAGCTACTATCCTAAGTCAGTAATGAACCGGTCTCCCGGCTGTCACTGCGTACAAGACACGGGGTGGGGCGGGGGATGGGGGGGACACAGGCCCCCAGACAAGCACAGAGAGCACAGTGGTGCTGGCCTGGGCACCGTCTGGAGTCAGTCTCCGAGTCCTTCGGTCCCCCGGTCTGGAAAATGCAAGGCTTGGACCAGAAGCCGCCGCTCTCACGCAGCCCGAACTGGTCCCTGGTTCCGTTTCTGGAGACGCACACTTGGCGCAGCTTGACAAATACACAGGGAATGGGTATAACGTGCATCCTCAAAACCAACATCAGACGGCGGCTTGCTCTGCCTCCCTCACCCCCGAAGAGTAGAACATTCTTGAACCAGGACCTCACCTCGCACGTTCACAGCCAGTATTCATGGCCCACGCCTTTGGATAAATATTTGTGAGTGTGAATCTTCCCACGGGGGGAAAACAATTAAAATTCCTTTCGGAACCACAGGTCTGTCTTGTACTCTAGGGGTTGGGTGGGGGGATTGGCTGTTGCTTTGGGGGTGACCCCATAACCCGTACCCGCTAGCAGAAAGGTGTTCAGGCTCTGCTGATGGGAAACACGGTTTTGAAAAAACGATCTATTCTCCTGGGAGCATCTTTGAGTCCCTCCCCACCGCCCACCTTTCCCGTCAGGGATGATGTGCTGGACAGCGACTGGTGGCTCCCAGCCCTTCCTTCTCTCTGCGCCTCAACCCTCCTGGGCCTGGCTCCTCACCTGGGGTGGGGGGGGTGCCTGGGTGCCGCACAGGACGCCCCTCCTCCCTCCCTCCCTGGGTCACTCCTCTCTCCCTCCTTCCCTTCCTTCCTCCTTCCCTTCCCCCTCCCTTCCCTCTGTCCCCCTGGTCCTCCTCATGCCCTTGGCCTCAGCCTCTTCACAATACATGGCTTCTTCTCCCTGCCTCCTCCCCCCCAAGACTGCCTGTCCCAGAGGATTTGGGCCCATAGTTGATTTGCTATTTACATAGCTTAAGGCTGCAGCTCCGGTAGATCTGGCTTTTCTGACACCTCCGCCTCTCCGGGCCCTGGACTGGCTGCAGATCGATCCTCTGCGGGATCCAGGCTCAGCAAGGAAAGAGCTCCTGACGCCCCCCCACCCCTGCCCCCAACTTGGGCAGCACCATCAGCAGGGAGGTCATGCAAGAGGCCCGATGAAAACAAGCCAGAGAGACAGGCTAGCCTGAGGCTCAGCGGCCTCCGGGAGGCACCGGGGAGGAGGCCGGCAGGGGTGCAGAGGGCGGGCCGCCTGAGGCTCCCATCTCTGGGCTGCCTCACCTCTTCCCCATCGCCAGATCAGGCAGGGAGCTGGCCACAGCCCCTCTGGCGGTACCCACGGCCAGCCCGCCAGCCCCATTTCCTCCCGGAACACTGCACGTCGTGGGGCACTGGCTCCCTGGGGTGCAGGGGTGGGGGGATCTGTGGAAGCTCCCCAAGCCACCCCCACAGCTTCAGGGCCAACCACACTTAAAACCAGGCTAAGAGACGAAAAGCAGTCTGGCTGGTCCTGGGTGGGGGGTGAGGGACAGCGTCTGTGGTCTCCCTTGGAAACCTGCATCTGTGTGAGCCCATTCTCACTTCTGGGTGGTTAAGGTTTGGGGTCCAACACGCTGCCTCTCGAATCCATTTCCCCTTATCCTGGACTCATTTGGCACAGGGACCCAATAACACCGCCCCCTAGAGGATGCGCCGAAGCCATGTTAGAAAGAAACCGTGTATAATTAATCAACAGCTGAATACACAGTCTTCCTCGCTGTAAATGAAGTCACCAGTGCATTCTGCAGGCAAAGGCACTGGGGCACGAAACAGGGGCTCCAGAAGGTCAAACGCTCCAGCAGGCTGGAGGCCAGGACTGCAGGCTCTGACGTTCAATAAAAGCGCAGCTCCATCTGGGCCACCTACTCAACTTCTCCGTGCCTCCGTTTTCTCACCTGGAAAACGGGCCCCGTCAGAGCACCTACTTCGTAGGCTGTCTTGAGGATTCAGAGTCGACAAACAGGAGGCCCACAGGGGTTTGCTACCATTATCGTCATCATCATCATCGCCATCACCATCAGCAGCAGCAGCATCACCACTGCCGCCTGCGGTCATGCTGCAGGATGCTGGGGTGACGGGCCCTGAGGCAAACTCAGTCCTGGGTTCCCCCCGGCCCCAGAGGATGCTCTGATCCCTGTTCGGAACTCCGGTGAGCAAGCACGTCTCAGCCAGAGATCCAACCAGCCGAGCTCCTCTCCTTTGGATGGGTGGCGGGCACGACTGTGGCTGATATTCACCAAGTGTCCAAGGAAAGACTTCATAGGGATCTTTGGGCGACACCTTTCCCCCCGAGTGCCATCTCGGACCCTAGGGCACACCAGCCGCGCACCAGGGTATATAACCAGCCTTTGTAACCCTGCCCATCCACCATCCGAGCTCTGTCCTTCCTTTTCTTCCTTTCTCGCCAACCCCCTCTGGGGACAAGTTCAGGCAGACGGTCCACAGGCCTCCCCTCCCAAAGGCCACTGCATTCGGTGCCCACAGCTCTGGCTGAGAGCCCCCTGTGATCCCAGCCTTGGTAGGCGCCCCTCACGGACCTACGGTGTCACCTCTTCAGAGTGGAGAGGACGTTGGAGAATCTGAGCTGCCGACGGGCTCACTCCTGTTGCCAAGGATGGTCGCCAGCACTTCCTCCCACCCCTCTATGCGCCAGGCTACTCCATCAAGAGATGGTGCCTGTCTTCCCTCCCCTTGAACCTGGGCTGGCCTTGTCACTTGCTGTGAAGACACACCAGGGGGGTGAAGCAATGCTGTGCTGGCCTTCAAAGACCCGGGAGGCGGTGCAACAGCTTCCTGCAGCACGATAGCCACCCCATAGGGCAGCTTCGCCTCAGCTCCTGAAGGAGGAGAGAATGCCAGGGAGAAAGACCCAGCCTTCTTGGGCTTCGATGAGCCAGCCCCCACCTTCCCCCCCCAACCCCTGGGGCGAACGCAATCACAGGAGTGAGCCTGCAGGCAAGCCCTGCAGGAGAATCGTCCAGCCAACCCTCAGGGCTGCAACAAATAATAGAGTGTTGTTTTAATTCACTAAGTCGTGGGCTCACTTGTTACGCAGTGATGGGTAACTGATACACATCGCAAATCCCCAAACCAGCACCCAGTCTCAGCTCGCATGGAACTCACACTGTGTCATGCTTGTACGATCACTGGACACTTGTGTGTGCTCAACTTTTAAAATGGTAGAGGCAGGGCTCCCAGCTGGCTCAGTCGGTTGGGTGATTGACTTCGGCTCAGGTTATGATCTCCTGGTTCATGAGTTCGAGCCCTGTTTTGGGCTCTGTTTGTCAGTGTGGAGCCTGCTTGGGATTCTCTGTCTCTCTCTCTGCCCCTCCCCTGTTTCTATGCTCTCTCTCTCTCTCTCAAAGGCAAACATTAAAAAAAAAAAAAGAATATTTAAAATGGTAGAGGCAACACCGTATAAGAAGGCAAAACACAGCTACCCAGTTTCATTACCTAATTAGCTTGACACAATTAGAAGAGTAATTGGCTTTCAATAAGCCGTCCCTGTGTTTCTCTCCTGGGTCTCACTGTGGCCCTCATGAGAAGCACTTCTTGGACTTCTCAGACTTTTCTGGAAAGTCCTTACCTTATGTCTGTGTGAGCTCCAGTTCAAATGTCTTTCTCCACTTTCTTTAATTTTTTTTAATGCTTATTTATTTTTGAGAGTGTGAGCAAGGGAGGGGCAGAGAGAGAGAGAGACACACACAGAATCCCAAGCAGGCTCCAGGCTCCGAGCTGGCAGCACAGAGCCCGACGCGGGGCTCGAACCCACAAACCATGAGATCATGACCTGAGCTGAAGTCGGCCGCTCAAATGACTGAGCCATCCGGGTGCCTCTCTTCTTTTTCTTTTTAAGTGAATCCCCTACAGTTGGGTATCTAGATTGTCCCTGGATTGCCCCTGGTTTTTTTTTTATTAATATTTTAAACAGCACTCTAGGTAACATGCGTGGATGTTTGCACTTTTCTGTACATCGTTCAATTAATTCAATAATCCCTATAATTGTACATTTAGGTTATTCCCAGTTTTTCAATAATTTAATCAGCACAACCTTTACAAGTGCCTTAGCAGTTTCAGTGCTAATTAGTGAGGGAGCGAGACTGGTATTGTCTGTTATAATTCAAAGTCACCTTGAACCATGGATCACAAGATGGCCAATTAGGAGACGGATAAACCTCCTGTTAAAAGCCTTCTCGTATTAAGGGGACTTGCTTAGCAGTGCAGGCTCTAGGCTACAGATTCTGGGGTGTTTTCCTTTAGTAGACGCCCCCTGGGCCCATCGCTCTGGGGCCAGAGGCTCATGCTGTTGCGCAGCTTGAAGCAGGGAGATGCTGGTCCCCCCAAGGGCATCCCCACCAGCAGAGAGATGCCGGGCTCTTACCTAGTCGGCGAGCAGCTGCTGGACGCCACATCGCATGCACTCCACCCACTGCTGGAGACCTTATCCAAACCAGATGTGGGTCTGGAAGACTCTTCCCCAGCAATGTATCTTTCTAGGCTGTTCCTACAAGCAGCCCCTGATCGATTGCTAACCCTGATCGATGTGGACACCCACACTCTCCGTCACTCCTCTTCTAAGACTTCCCCAAAGCTCAGAACTTGCTGCCCACCCCCCACCCCTGCTCCATCACAGCTATGCTAATGTGTATAAGTGCCTTCTGTAGCGGGCGCCGTCAAACACACACGGAGGAAGGAATTAACAGCTGGCCCCACAATGATTACGGGTTGGGTGGCTCACCCGGGGGGCCGGGGGAGCACAGAGGCAGCAGTTACGGCTCCCCATCTGGGAGGGGTCACATCTAATGACAAAGACGGGGACGCCAGCAACAAGACGGCCGTGGAATACGGACAGGTGGCCAGGTGGTAATGTGGGGAGAGTGCGGGGGTCCCCGCTGCACCTGACCAAACAGAGCCAGCCCAGAGCCGATAACCTAGGAGCTGATTCTCAAAGGAAAAGGAAGTCTGTGTGAAGGACAAAGGGGGGCCCTGTCCGCGCCTCTTTGTGCCCAGATGCAGAAGCCCCGTTCCCAGTAAGAGCGCGGGCTCTCTACAGCGGATGCTAACGGCCCACCCCAAGGCATCCCCGGCCCCGAGGCCTCAGTGCAGCCGTGATGGGCAGCTTCCTGCAAACTGCTAGCTTCCCACATCAAGTGCACCAGGGGTCTCTCTCTGTTACTGCCTTGGGGTTTTGCACAAACACGGGCCGCCCAGAAGTGTAGGGAACTGACGCACCGGGGTGCCGGGAGCAGGTGCCGGTCACCCACCTCCCACCTCCCAGCCGGGCAATCCTGAGGCACGTTCCGCGTGGTGCCGCTGAGTCTCAGTGGCCTGCAGATAACCGGCGCATGCAACTCATCCCAAGACCAGCTGTTCCCCTGACCCCTCCCTGCCTCTGCCCCCAGACCGCCTCCCACGTAAACCTGCAGCCAAGTTCTTGTGTCAGCCTCTGCTTTGGGGAAAACGGGAAGCAAGACACAGGCGGGATACTCTCCGTGATCCTGGGGTTCCTAAGGAAGATGTGGGGGTCCGTCTCAGATTGAGGAAGCCAAAGGGGAAAGGGTAAACGAGTCTATTTGGGGTTTAAGTTCGGCTCATCCCCGTCTGAATTCATGCGTCTCTCATCTGAGCACACATGGACTCCCGCCCCCTTGAACTTGAGGAATAGTGGCGTGTTCTCACCACCTCCGTGCCGCCTGCCCTGGAGGAAGTTTACGGACGCTGGAGCTGCTCCCACACAGATCTGCTTAATGACTTTCGGGAAGAAATCAGAGGTGACACGAACACTGGAGAGTATCACGATGTGCCAGCTCTGGATCCCTGCGCCCTGGGCGACTGGGGAAGGACAGGACAGATGGCAAATGTCAGGCCATTAATTGCAGGAGGTTCCTCAGAGAGGGGCAGGGGAAGGCTGTGCCTAGGGCTCGCTTCCTGTCTCCCCCCCTGACGGAACGGAGGGTGGAAGGGGGCCTCGTGACTTCTCCTGTTGCCTCCTCAATGGCACAGTGGGTGTGTGATGTGGAGCGGCCTCGTCAGAGTGAGTGTGATCCTGGGTGGGGGTGGGGTGAGGGCCCTTAGGATGGGCCCCATGCGCTCAGTATGGGGGCTGACATGTCTACACCCCTCACCACATCCACAGTCTTCCTCCTCTCCCCTCCCATAGCTTTCCTCCCAGCACCCCTCCCCTCCCCCACGCCCACATCAAGCTTATTTAGGCAAAAAAAGTATGCAAGGACTGGAGCCATTAAATGGAGAAACTTACGGAATTAGCTACCATTTCATAGCCCCGATGGTTTAATTTTTTTTCAAGTTTGTTTATTTTGAGAGAGAGGAGGGTCAGAGAGAAAGAAACCCAAGCAGGCTCCACACCATCAGCGCAGAGTCCGATGCGTGGCCCGAACCTATGAACCGCGAGATCATGACCTGAACTGAGATCGAGTCGGGCGCTCAACCGACTGCCCAAGGGCCCAGCCCTTGATGGTTTTGGAAGGTACCATCTGCAAACCTCACTTGAACTTCAAAGTGATGCTGCGTAGGAAACGCCATCAGCATGATCCCCTTCCTGTCCTACAAATGACAAGCATGAAGCTCAGAGAAGGCCCGAGACACACTCACGTCACCCTCCCCCCAATGAGCGGTGGTGTCAGGAGAGGACCCTGAGCCTGCCTCTCTCCCTCTCTTCTTCGCTCACCTGACCTCAAGCACCTGAGAATTCGTGGGGAAGATTCCATTTCCTAGGGCTGGAGGTGTGTTAAGACTCCAGGTCTTTGGCACAAGGACCTTTTCTATGGAGCTGCTTGGGGAGAAAAGGAAGAGAATGGAGCACGAATTCTCTGCCACTGGAGCCTCGTTCCACTCGTCTCGGCTTTGGGGGACCCAGCCCGCTGGCTGTCCTACGATTCACTTCAATTCTGACACCGTCCACCCGGAGGTAGGCTCAGACCCCACAGCTGCCCCCTTTAGATCCCGCCACGAGCCTTGGGCCTCCCGGACTCTGACAGCGGGTACATCGGGGCTCCCGTGATGCCTCTCGCCTTTTGGGAACCTGCTGGAACAGCTCAGGGTTTATCCTGAAGGATCCGACTCAGGCACAGCTCAAGTGAAGACACACACAGGCCAAGGTTCTGCGGAAGATCTCACGGAGTCATGGCTGATGGAATCACTGGTCGCTGGTGACCGAACTCCACCTCCAGCGCCTCTCCCCTCCACAGAGGTGGGGAGGTGCTGGAGAGCAAAGTTCCAGGCTTCTAATCAAGGCTGGGTCTTTCTGGTGCCCAAGCTCCCATCCTCAGCTACGTAGGGGGCCACCAAGAGTCACCTCATTAAAACGAAAGATGTTCCTGGGGGCGCCTGGGCGGCTCAGTCAGTTGAGCATCCGACTTCAGCTCAGGTCATGATCTCATGGTTCGTGGGTTTGAGCTCCATCTCAGGCTCCACTCTGTGCATGGAGACTGCTTGAGATTCTCTCTCTCTCTCTCTCTCTCTTTCTGCCCTTCTCCTCTGCCCTCTCTCTCTAAAATTAAGAGAGAGAGAGGGAGAGAGAGGCAGAGAAAGAAGGAAGGAAAGAAAGAAAAGAAAAGGAAGGAAAGAAAGGAGGAAAGGAAAGAAAGAATAAGAAAGAGAAAGAAAAGAAAGAGAAAGAAAGAAAAAAGAAAAGGAAGGAAAGATAAAAAGGGAAGGAAGGAAAGAGAAAAAGAAAAGAAGGAAAGAAAAGAAAGAAAAGAAAAGAAAAGAGAAAGAAGAAAGAAAAGGAAGGAAAGAAAAAAGGGAAGGAAGGAAAGAGGGAAAGAAAAGAAAAGAAGGAAAGAAAAGAAAAGAAAAGAGAGAAAGAAAAAAGAAAAGGAAGGAAGGAAAAAAGGAAAGGAAGGAAAGAGAAAAAGAAAAGAAGGAAGGAAAGAAAGAAAGAAAGAAAGAAAGAAAGAAAGAAAGAAAGAAAAAGGAAGGAAGGAAGGAAGGAAGGAAGGAAGGAAGGAAGGAAGGAAGGAAGGAAGGAAGGAAGAGGCGTACATATCACCCCTAACACACAGGAAATTACAAGGTTTAGGAGCTCTGTGTCAGGAACCGGGACGGACTAAATACTAGTTCTAACGTGTGCCACACTCTGCAATCATGCGGCGCTCACAGGTCCCCTCTCTGTGCGCCAGGGGAACCCATCCACCCCGCCACCCGGTACCGCGGGGTGGGGCCCGGACCATCCTTTCAGCGCCAGCGCTGACCCAGGTCCCTGAGCAGCGCCATGACGACCCGGATACCCATGTGCTCCCAGCACACGGAGAGGCAAGCCGCCCTGCCCACGTGGTCTCCTCTGGGTCCCTCTGAAGGCTCCTGTCTATCACCCTCTTGACACGTGGCGGACTCCTGGGCGCTGCCCCCGCGAGAGGCAAGGACCTCGACACCCCTGGACCCCCTCTGCAGGCTTCCAGTGATGGAATATCAGGATGAACCATCCCATCAACCCCTCCACTGATTTATTCGCATGGTGGCCCCCCCTTCCCCACACCATCGCACGTGGCCTGCGTCCACCCTCCACCACGGGAGCCACGGGATCTGTTTCGATTTTAACTTGACAAGGAACAAAGGAGGCTTTTCAACTGTGCTGGTTGGGGGTGGGGGTGGTGTCCACAGATCCGAGCTAAGCGATGGCTACAGTGCGTGTTTGTTCCAAAGCCTCCCGTTAAAAGAATTCACCATTTTGTCCAAAGGGAGGGACAAAGAGCAAGCTGTGCCCCTGTCCATGGTACCTGGCGTGGCAGAGAGCTGGTGTCAAAACACAGCAAGCCCACAGATGACTCAGCCGGCTGGGGGGGTGTCAGGGTGCGGGGGGGGGTGAGTACACATGATACTCTCTTCCCATTTCTGTTTTCAGCCCTGGCTCTTCTGTCTATTGGTGCCAGTGAGACGGGTGACATTCCAATTAGGATGTTCCCTTGTCTACACTCTTCAAGAGAAGGGGGGGACCGTTGTGTTTGGATACTTGAATCCATAAGTCTTGCGGTTATAAGCGTGTACAGCTAATCAAGGCGAGCGTGTGTGGGGGAGAAGGGGTGGGAGGGGGAGAGGAGAGGGGGGAGGCAGGTAGATGGATGGGGGCTGGGAGACAAAGCGAAGACGGAGAGTGGTGGAGGCTGGTCTAGTAGCAGGAACTGGGCATGAAAGGGACACAGAGGGAGGGAGGCGGCCATTGAAGGCAGAGCTCAGAGGGGCAGGGGACACGGGCACAGAGGTGACCGAAGACTGCAGATCTGTGTGTGCGAGAAACAGCTGGAAGGAGGGAAGGGCACACAGGGGGCACCTGGGTGGCTCAGTTGGTTAAGCATCCGACTTTGGCTCAGGTCCTGATCTCACTGTGCATGGGTTTGAGCCTGCTTGGGACTCTCTCTCTCTCCCTCTCTCTCTCTGCCCCTCTCTGCCTTGCACTTTCTCTCTCTCAAAATAAGTAAACAAAAATAAAAACTTAAAAAAGAAGAGAAGGGCAGACATAAGCAAGTGCCCCAAAGGCTGTGTGTGCGTGCGGTGTGTGTGTACGTGTGTTCCGATCAGAGCATCTGGTTTAATGCACACACCATCATGTCTGAGTCAACTGTGCATTGTTCGTTCTCATATAAAAGGTATTTCAGAGTCATCAGACACAGGAATCTAGAGAAAACGGAAGGTTGGAAGAAATCACCCACAGACTTACCACCTCTCAAGAGCCAAAGACGTAGGCTTAGTATTTTTGGATTTTTTGTCTGTTTGCTTTGTTTTTCTTTTTTCTTTTCTTTTCTTTTCTCTTCTCTTCATTTTATTTTATATTTTATTTTATTATTTTATTTTTGAGAGAGAGCATGATTGAGAGAGAGAAGGTGACAGAGGATTTGAAGCGGGGCTCAAACTCACATACCGCGAGATCATCACCTGAGCCGAAGACGGATGCTTAACCGACTGAGCCACCCAGGTGCCCCAGCATTTTTTTTTTTTTTTTTTTTTTTTTTGGTAAAGCTTAGCTGTAAATTCCCACTTAATGGGACCTCTGAATGCAGGGGTGAGGTTTACCTGAAATAATTTGCCTTAAGCGTTTCGGCAAAAGGCCCAACTAACAGCCAGTGTCCAATAAAGGCTGTAGTTGATGCTGATATTTTGGGGCTGGACTTTTCTGAGAAAGGAGCTTTTCCAAAGGAATTTCTGATATCCAACTACAGAGTCGATCGCACGAAGAGGGGGAATGATGCATTATGAAACCCAGAATCCAGATGTCTCTGGTCCAGCCCAGGGGAGGGTTCCCACGCAGGTGTTTGCCCTCCAGGCTGCTGGATGGGAACATGTCATCCCCTCCATCAGGACCTCCCTCTGCTCTTAAATGCAAAACATCGATCCCCATATGCTCCTGACTTCAGTGATCTCTTAGTTGGAGCCTCTGACTTCTATTTTCCAAGACTGAGCCTATTCAAGGATGGCGCCATGTTATCTCTTTAGGAGAAAGATGCTGTGTCTGTGTGCAGAGTTCCTGGCTCACAAACTCAGAAGCCTGGGGACACATCCCCAGTGTCTCCTGTCCCTTGACGCCAGAAGGAAGACCATGGCCAACCGGAATTGCGTTACTTTGAATACGTAATACTTTTTAAATTGTCTTAAATGACTAGGTATTTACTGATTTTTAAACTTTGTACACTCCAGTAATCTGGTAGGGTGCCCTGGGCACAATTTTTTTCTTTTGTTTTTGCCTATAATGAGAAACACTGTTAACATGGACCCCGGCGGGGCGGGGGGCGGGGGTGGACCCAGGGAGGGTGATGTATTTGTATCTGTGTTTCCGACTTTGCGAAACTGTCATGAAATTGTGTTAGGAACAGTGCTAATTTGTCTCTTCTCTGTCTTTTTTCCTATGTATAATTTCCCTCTCCCTCCTTCCCTCTCCCTCTCCCTCTGTCTCTCTGATCTCTAGCACTATCTGCAGAATTTTCGAAAAACTTTTCAACGTGCCATCCTCATTATGATTTTTTTCTGTTTACCATTCTTTATTTATTTATTTTTTTTACTTCTAATACTTCCAGCGTGGTTGGCATACAGGGTTATATCACTTTCAGGCATAAAATATGGTGATGCAACAACTCTGTACATCACCCAGTGCTCAGCACAAGTGCGTTCCTTAATCCCCGCCTCCTATTTCCCCCCTTCCCCACCCCCTCTCCTCTGAGAACCATCAGTTTGTATTCTCTGGACTTAAGAGTCTGATTCTTGGTTTGTCTCTCTCATGCACTCTTATTTTTCCCCTTTGCTCGTTTGTTTCTGAAATTCTACCTATGAGTGAAATCATACACTCTTTGTCTTTCTCTGACTTATATCCCTTAGCATTATACCTCGTAGATCCAACCATGTTTGGCCAGGTTTTGCTGAATCCAGTTCTCCTCTACTGGCTCTGGCATTGTCTAGAACAGACAGAATGGGTGTGAGGTTTCCATGTGCCTAGAAAACCCACCTAGGGCCACGCCAGCCCCCTTCCGCAGCAGTTACACGTGGTCCGGGTGGCTCCGACGGGTGGCTCCCCCTCCGGCCAGAGAGGAAATCACCTGACCAGTCTGACCAATCAGAGGACCCCTGGAAACCGGTTTAGATGTGGGCCAATCCAAGACTGGATTGAAATCCAACCAAGATTTCAGCCAGAATCCCAGAGCCTTGGCTGGAAATGTAAGGAACATCTCCACTCTCCTCTGCGATGTGAAGCTGTACGGATTACACATTTGGGAGTTGCTGGGGGCCATATTCCACCCATATGGCAACGGCCTGCCTCCAGAATGAAGTAAAGGCAAACAGAGATAGTGGGAGAGAGACAGAGAAAGTGAGAACTGAAAACATCACTCAAGCACCTCGACAGGTGCGTCCGACAACGTCACGCACAATGAGCCACAACGTTCGCCCTTCACATACCCCTCCTTTAAGCTGGTTTTCTCTCCCCTGCCTGCACTGTGAGTCCAGAGCAGGACAGCCGATTCTGTTCGACCACCGTGTGGTTTTGCCCTGCAACCACTAACCGGTTCACAAGCACTTCTGAACAGAAACGGGATATGAAAAGCTATGATAATAGCAAGCTCATTCCCAAGGCTCTTCTAAATGCACCCCTCCCAGAGCCCTCCCCTTCCTCTGGTTGGACTCGACCTCCTAACACACAGTGTGTCATCACCCATCCCTTTGCCCCTTTCCTGTTTTCTGGAACCTTCAGGGAAGAGCCAGGGATGGAAGAGCCCAAGTCTGTCAGTTGGAGAGAAGACAGATGCCCGGTCCGACTGGAAACTACGACTTCTGGATCGGCGGGCAGTGAATGAAATCACAGTGAATGCTACACCTCCCTAGATTCATCCCTCCGATTTGACACCAGGCTACGTTTCTAATCCAGGCCCAACGAGTCAAGTAATTAGTGGGAATTCCTCCATGATTCTCAGGGCGGGCTGATTCAGTCTCCGTGTCCAATGGTGCTTGGCCACTTACTACCCACACAGCATGAAAAGTCGAAAGCCCTGCCAACTTTTCCTTATTCCCTCTTTGAACACAGTCCATTGGGGCCCCCTGGGGGGCTCAGTCGGTTGAGCATCTGACTTCAGCTCAGGTCATGATCTCTGGTTCGGGAGTTGGAGCCCCACGTTGGGCTCTGTGCTGACAGCTCAGAGCCTGGAGCCTGCTTCGGATTCTGTGTCTCCCTCTCTCTGCCCCTCCCCCACTCATGCGTGCACTCTCTCTCTTTCTCAAAAATGAATAAACATTAAAAAATGTATTATTATATGTGTTCGAATGTATTAAAATGCATGTGTCTGTGTGTTTCTGGAAGAAGTCTGAACGGAAAAGCTTCAACTTGTCTTCCTGTCCCGAGTTTTACCTCCTTATTCTAGTGTCTCTAAACTGACCTTGACTTTACCGCGGCCGCTGGTGACCAGGAGCTCCCCCGTGAAGTAGACTGAGCCCCTCTCTCTTCCTCTTTGTGTCCCGAAGCCTCTCTAAGCTCCAGTGGCTGGGGGCTATCTCCCCATCAGAGATATCCGATTTCTCTGATGGGGAAACTGATCCTCAGAGAGGCAAAATGATGGGGGCCCAAGGTCACCCAGCTTGTGAGCAGTGGAAACACAACACTGACGGCAGAAACGCAAGCATGGCGTTCTTTGAGAATCGCATCAACCCAGAGCACGGTCAGGCCATTCCGGAAGAGTGTGTGTTCGTGGCGTTCGATGTAGGAATAGTCCCTTAATCCTGGATGAACTTGGAAGTGAGATAATAGTTACTCTGGTCTCTGACCCCACGTCCCAGGTTTCAAACACGTGGTTTTTAGGCTCATCCGTCCTGGTCATCATTTATGTGAAGGTCCATCCCAGTCAGGTGATGCCCTAACGCTTGGTAGGTGCGTTCTAATCCCAGGGCGCCTCCTGCCCCCATCCGGAGGGGCAAAGTGTCCACACCATACTAGAGCAAGGACACAACTGGACATTGTGCCATCGATGAAGACTTTGGTGTGAGAAATAGGGATGAAAGTTGTTACTTTTTAAAAATTTTTTTTATTTATTTTTGAGAGAGAGAGGGAGGGAGAGCAGGAGGGGCAGAGAGAGAGGGAGACACAGAATTTGAAGCAGGCTCCAGGCTCTGAGCCATCAGCACAGAGCCTGACGCGGGGCTCGAACCCACGAACCGTGAGATCATGACCTGAGGTGAAATCGAATGCTCAACCGACTGAGCCACCCAGGCGCGCCAACAGTTGTTATTTTCGCGGAAAGATGTCTTTTGCACTCTTCTGTTTGTTACTTCGGGGTCTCGTTGACCACTGGTGGTCTCTTCCCATCCTACCTTGCAGTGGGCACAGGAACAAGGCTGGGAGCTGCTTCCTACTCGTGCGGAGGGCCCCTGCTCTGGGACATTCCGGGAGGAAAGCGTGGCCCCAGGGGGAGAAAGGCTCTCAGGTCCCCCTGCGCCCTCTGCGTTGAGGAGCTCAACACACTCGTGGGTGCTCAGTCCCACCTGGAAGGTCAAGGCGGCTTCACGCAGAGGGTGCGTAACCTTGCCGAGGCGTGTTCTGCGCACACAGCCCCCCAGGACCCGATCACAGAGAGAGGCACGTGCCCTCAGATGCAGAAGGTTGGGGCGCTCGCCAAATAGGCCATGCCGTCAGGAACGGGCGAGTAAATGAGCGTGGCCCCCAACCCCAGCTCGCCCTGCTGGCGATCGGCTGGGAGGCTCACTGGCTGCGGGCGCCCCCTCCGCACAGGCACCCTCAGTGCTGCGCTGCACCCGAGTAAATGCACACGGGACTCTGAACACCCCACGTGTAGGCATCAAGAGGGGAGGCTACCTGCCTCGGGAGGGAAGTACAGAAGGCACATGACCTGAGCCATCCGCCTTGGCCTCGCCCTACATCCCCCCGCCTGTGGGGTCTTCCTCTTGCTTCGACCCCCAAGCCTTTCCGGGTGCCGGATGGGGGTCTTCCCAGTGGCTGCCCTCCTTAACTCTTCCTCAGCATCCTTAACTAGAGAGAATGTACAGCCGTGGCCCATCGGACCAGGAAAGACCCCGAGAGGCTTTCTAAGCTGGCCCTGTCATCAAACCTCTGACAGAGCCAGGCCCTGAAAGAAGTAATTCTTCCAAGTTTAGCGACTCACATCAATGTGTCTTGACATCAAGGTTTTTCTTCTCTTTTTTTCCCACCTGACAGGCCACACTTTCCCACAATTATTTTGCTTCTCCCAATCATAAAACATAAAAGTCGACGGGGAAGATTTATCATCCTGTCCCTTCCTGATTCTGTCTTTTTAAAGCGATCAAAACTGCCCCTGTGTCCCCTCCTCCCCACCCCGATTGGTTGAGATAAGTGTCCCCAGAGCAAAAAAACGGGCTGGACCCCACTCGGCGTGGCAACGCTCGCTTCCTCCTAGGGCGCCCGTCTTGCGGGTGTGCAGAATGAGGGGCTGGCATTCCAGATGGAGCCGGACACGGAGATGACCATTTCTGGGTCACCCAGCTGCCCGATGCCCTCGGGTGGCCGCAGCGGCAGGGAGGGTAACCTAGTTTGCTTAGGAAATAGTGTAGATGTCCCAGTTTATGTGACACAGTCCTAGAAAAGTATCGGCTCTGTCCTGTCTCCGCGGCTCATGCGGCTCGACCTGGCACAGCACCACCGCCCCCTCTGCCAGATCCGCTGACGCCCCAGAGCCAAGCGCCCCCGGTGCCACGTGCCAGCCTGCCTTGTTGTACCCTCAGTCTGCACTCCCCCTAAAGGGGCATCCGAAGTCCGGATCTAGGGCATCCTGACGGGTGGGGATGGGACAGCAGGATGCTCAGAAATATTTCCGGGAACACTCCTTCTCTGCTACCTAATGAGACATAACTCTGTAATGGCGCTGGGAGTAGAGGGGAGGAGGTTGAGATTTCAGGGGCGCCTGGGGGGCTCAGTCGGGTAAGTGTCCGACTTCAGCTCAGGTCGGGATCTCGTGGTTCATGAGTTCGAGCCCCACGTCGGGCTCTGCGCTGACAGTGTGCAGCCTGCTTGGGATTCTCTGTCTCTCCTTCTCTCTGCCCCTCCCCTGCTTGCTCTCTATCTCTGTCTCTCAAAATAAATAAACATTAAAAAAATAATAATAAAAGAGTTTGAGATTTCAAGATGAACCTGGAAGTCATCCCTCCCAGAGCTCCAGAATCTGGTTCCAGATTCTCCGGCCTGGACTCGGGAGAGGCCTGTGGACCCTCCCGAGACGGGGGTGAGGAGTCAGGGAGGTCGGCCAGCTTGGCCTCCATGCTCTGTAACTGCGTCCACCTGTCCACGCTCCCCGCTGGATTTCCACCTGGGGATTTCCAAACGGAAAGAGCAGCTACTCCCCAGAAGCCCAGTCCTTGGAGGTTCCATGAGGGACAGGCTCTGTCTGTTTTGACTCACAGCACGACCCTGTGCCCAACACAGGCCACCACAGCAGGCCGGCGTTCAAGGACCGTGGTTTCTTCTTTTCCCCTTTATGCCAAAGACAACTCACGGCAAAGTTCCCTTCTAGGCGCCGCGTTCCAGGGGAGAGGCAGGGTGTCGAAGACAGAAAAGGAGCTCAGAAAACAGATTAGGAAGTCTCTCCCTCGGCGTATGGGCATCAGACTGAGAGCCTACGTGTGCCAGTCTGACACGCGTGCATGAATCCGAGAGGAGACGAGAAACCCGGCGCCTGAGCTGAGAAGAGCTGCAGATGGGCGGGGAAATGATTTCCAGATTTGGGGCCAGAAACTTAGAGATGTGGCTCTTCCTGGATAGGTTTCCAGGAAATAGGGGTGCATCTGACCGGGAGGGGGTGCACCCTGAGGTGTCAGGAGGGGCCCTCAACCGTCTTACACGGAATAGCCTTCCTTCTGTATTTGACGTTCTGAGGTCTGGGATCTGGATTCCAGGCAGCAGTGAGAAGCTAATGAAACAGGGGTGCTTTGTATAGTGTGTAAATTGTATCTCAATAAAGCTGTCTAAGAAGTTAAGCGAAGCCCAGAGAACACAGGGACAGGGGAGGGAGCCACGCCAGGGCCTCGGAGGGGAGGGGAGGGGTGGAGGGAGGGGTGGGGAGGCGAGGGCAGGGGACCGGAGGGGAAGGCAGAGGAGGGGAGGGGTGAAAGAGACAGGAAGGGAGGGCAAGGGAGGGGAGGGTCTTACACGGAATAGCCTTCCTTCTGTATTTGACGTTCTGAGGTCTGGGATCTGGATTCCAGGCAGCAGTGAGAAGCTAATGAAACAGGGGTGCTTTGTATAGTGTGTAAATTGTATCTCAATAAAGCTGTCTAAGAAGTTAAGCGAAGCCCAGAGAACACAGGGACAGGGGAGGGAGCCACGCCAGGGCCTCGGAGGGGAGGGGAGGGGTGGAGGGAGGGGTGGGGAGGCGAGGGCAGGGGACCGGAGGGGAAGGCAGAGGAGGGGAGGGGTGAAAGAGACAGGAAGGGAGGGCAAGGGAGGGGAGGGGAGAGCAGGGGAGGGGAAGGGAGGGAAGGAAGGGGAAGGCAGAGGAGGGGAGGGGAGGACAGAGGAGAGGAGAACGGGGGGGGGGGAGAGGAAGGTAGGGGAGGGGAGGGGAGGGGAGGACAGGACTCACCCGGAAGAGGAGCTTGGTGTGCTGTGGCACATGCCGCCCCGGCCAGGGAGAGCAAAGACCACTGGTTCCGGTCACAGCTCGGCCACTAACGAGTACCCTGACCTGGAGCGAGCCCTTCTAGAGTCTCGGGTTCCTCATTAGTACAATAAAGGTGGTTGGATGTGACGAGTGTCAGCTTTCTATCATTCTTTGGCTTGGGAGTTATTTTAAGACAAGCTAATGAAGTTTGGATAAAATTAGAACCATGTGAGTTTTACAGAACTCACCCTGCTCTCGGTGACGGATTAAGGAACAGAACGGAATCCCAAGATCCTCTGTGAATGTCTCGATGAACATTGGCTCCCACGGCACAGGATTGGAGACGACTGGTCAGCCCGGCCCGGAAATCCTTTCTCAGAACCAATGTCGGTGCGTCGTTGTCTCTCTTCTCCTGGTCTGACTCTTTCTCCTTCTCTCCCTCAAACCTCCGCATGTTACCCCCAACTTGAAAGAAACACCTTAAAACTAATTTCTAAAATAAGCATCCTACTGATGCCCTCATGCCCGATTTTCTCTACGAAGGAGGGATGTCACTCCACATTTTAACTACGAGGAGGCTGAAGATCTTCAGGTAAGACATTTGAGGAAATATATTTCTGGTAGAAACCTGCCATTTTACGTCCGCATCGACCCATCTATAAACACGGAGAATTGCCCCCAATTCTCCCCCCAATTGCCTCTCTCTCTCTCTCTCAAAAACAAACATTTTTGAAAGCAGAGAACATCGTAAAATCACATACGAGATCAAAGTTTTAAACTACAACTGAGCTTTATGATGAAGCAGGTGGGACTGGCCGGGACTTCCTTCCGTCAACAACCACAAAAGTGGACGGCACACATGAGCCATCAGCTTGAACCCTGGAGAAATGCACAGGATAAGGTGTACGGCCCCCCAGCTTCCTAGTTTTGAGCGCTTTGGGGATTGCAGCAGGGCGCGGTGGTCTCACGGAGCTGGGGAAGCACAGGTCAGGGTCCAGGACGACTCAAGTGGCCAGAGACTGCCTGGCCGGGCGCCACAGCACAGAAAGGGTACAGAGAGGTTCCCACAATCGGCACAGAGGTGACCCTACGACTTCGGTCAAATGCCAAGATGCACGTGAGCTGGGTAGGAGGCCGTGACGTCTGGCAGAGAAACGGCTGCCTGGGCGCTGTGAGCCGGATGGCTGTTCCGAAAGGCCGCCCAGTTCTAGGAAGTTTGGGAGCTCCGACCGAGCTAACAGAAAGTCCTTGGTGCACATCTTGTGCCAAAAATGCCACAGCCGAGGAATAAGACTACTCTCAGCCCCAGACTACTGTCTATTCTAGACCTTGCTGAACAAAAATTCACAACAAGCTTCCAAAGGATGGAGCAAACGAAATGCCCACCAGGATGAAATCAACACTCCCTAATGGCAAAAGCCAAATTCTCAATGACGTAGTATCAAGAATGTCTAACATGCAAATGAAAGTTACCGGAGAGGAGAATCATAGGAAAAAGGTGAAAAAAACAGGAAGAAAACACCAGTGAATTGAAAGTTGCCACAAAAAAAAGCCACCAAGATGGTGAAATTTAAAATAAAGACTTTATTATTATTTTTATTTTTTAATGTTTATTTATTTTTGAGAGAGACAGACAGAGCAAGAGCAGGGAAGGGGCAGAGACAGAGGGAGACACAGAATCTGAAGCAGGCACAGAGCTGTCAGCACAGAGCCCGACGTGGGTCTCGAACCCACAAACCATGAGATCATGGCCAGAGCTGAAGTTGGAAGCTTAAAGAGAGCGTAAAGGAGTTTATTATTGTAAAGATCTTACATTATACAAGAAGGATGTAACATTAACTCATGGTAGTGGTCTACACTGGTAAGTTAAGAAGACGCATTATAATTCCTAAAACAACCACACGTAAAAATTATTTAAAGGCGTATATATCTGAAAATCTTATGGAAGAACAGAACCCAAGCAAAGAACAAACCAGAACTTGATTTAACCTAAAAACAGGCAACGGGGAACAAAAGACCAAGACCAGAGGGGGCCAGAGAGAAAACAAATAGCAAGGGAGTAGATTTAAACTCAACTACGTAAATAATTACGTTAAGTATCCGTTGAGTACACACTGCAGTTAAAAGGCAGAAATTCTCAGACTAGGTACAAACACAAGACCTATCTTCCGCCGCTTGCGCTGGATGCCCTTTAAAAATAAAATCATAGGTTCAAAGTCAAAGGATGGAGAATGACCTACCACGAAAAATATCAAATCGTTGATCAATATTATTGGTTGCCTGCCTGGAACTTATTCTCATTCTCTTTCTCACTTGCCTGCCTTTCCCAAAGGAGCTGGTAAAGCTAATGATTCCCTTTCCTGTCCTCACTTGCTGCCAGAAATGACCATATTATCTACTGCTGGGCTACAAGATTTGAATGGAAATTTCCAGAGACTGCATTATCTTTCCTGATAAACAGGAGATGTGTAGATAAAATCAGCCTGTATCTCCAATTAGCCTTTATCTCCATTGTCCCTGCCTTGAATGAAAATGTGATGCTGGCTCTATGGCAGCCATATTGTGACATGCGGCAAAGGCTAAGAAAATGACAAAGGCTGGCCAGTATGCCACTGAGCTGCTTTGTAAATACTCCATGCTTCTTATTTCATGAGAAACAATACCTCCATCTGTGTATGCAATACTAGTCAGGCGTTTTATTTTGTTTAATACAGGCGTGAACAAAAATCATCTTGACTCTGCCTCTGTTTATGATCAGTTTGGTTACATATTTCCCACTCTGTAATACATTCAGAGAATACATTTCCACAAAATCTCGGCTCTCAGAAGAGCAAAGAATCTCACACTAATAAATGTTAATTCTCACATGAGAACCACAAACAAGGCTGTGGAGAAAGGACATGCCAAGACGTGGCACCTTGCAAATCCAAAAATGCAATGTGGGCAAGTGAAGAAAGTCTCTCTTCCCTTTGCCTGCATCTTTCTGCTTCCTGAAAGGCATGGTCACGTCTACAAGGGGTCAGGGTAGGTGTGGAGGCTCTTTGGTTGAAGTGCAAATAAACATGGCTGCTACTTCCACAGATGTCCCTTCGTTTGTCTTTATTTATTCCTTACTTCCTCTTCCTTCTCCTCTTCCTCATCTTCCTGATCTTCTGCTTCTCTCTCCCACCTCTCCCCCACCCTCCCAAACACTGGGCAATTACACACCGGAGACTTAACACTGATCACTTCCAAACTTCCCTGAAATAGGGGCGTCCGGGTGACTCAGGTGATGAAGCATCCGACTTGTGATTTCGGCTCAGATCATGATCTCACAGGTCATGGGTTCGAGCCCCATGTCAGGCTCTGTGTGGATAACGCGGACCTACTCGGGATTCTCTCCCTCCCTCTCTGCCTTCCCCTGCTCACAGGCTGGCTCTCTCTCTTTCTCAAGAATAAGTAAATTAATTAAAAAATAAAAACTTTTGGGGCGCCTGGGTGGCTTAGTCGGTTAAGCGTCCGACTTTCGCTTAGGTCATGATCTCGCGGTTCGTGGGTTCGAGCCCCGCGTCGGGCTCTGTGCTGACTGCCAGCTCAGAGCCTGGAGCCTATTTCAGAGTCTGTGTCTCCCTCTCTCTCTTACCCTCCCCTGCTCATGCTATCTCTCTCTCTCTCTCCTAGAAATAAATAAAAATATTAAAAAAAAAATAAAACCTTTTAAATTTCCCAAATAGCTCACTTGTCACTTATTCGTTAAGCATCAAGGATACCCATGATTTACCTAAAGCAAGTCAAGTCACAACTGATGTTTGGAACTGTTTTCTCCACTATGTCCATATATATAATTGAAAATATTAATTTAAGAAGAATATTTCTCTTCTAGTCCTACATCAGTTCTCTCCATTCTCTGAATGTTCATTCCTCTATGGAAAAATACAATGCGGGGCGCCTGGATGGCTCAGTCGATTGGGCGTCTGACTCCTGATTTCAGCTCAGGTCAGGATTCCAGGGTCGTGGGATCGAGTCCCGCACTGGGCTCCACACTAAGCGTGGAGTCTGCTTGGGATTCTCTCTCTCCCACCCCTGCTCATGCTCATTCTCTCTTTCTCTCTAAAAGAAAAAAGAAAACGAAAAGAAAAGAAAAAGGAAAAGAAAAGAAAAACGCAGTGAAACAAATGTTGGCAAAGATGTGGTGAAAACGAGGCTGTCTGCTCTGCTGGTGGGAAAGAAAATGGTGCAGCCACTGTGCAGAACAGTATGGAGGTTCCTCAAAAATGAAAACTTGAACTATATGATCCAGCAATTTCACTCCTAGATATCGATCTGAAGAAATGAAAAGAGTAAGACGAAGAGATAGATGCAAGCCTGTGTTCACCACAGCGTTACTTACGAGAGCCAAGATCCAGAGCCACCTAAGTGCCCATCAACACATGAATGTACAGGGGACGTGGTATATTACTCAGCCTTAAAACAAAAGAGAGAGAGAGAGAGAGAGAGAGAGATCTCGCCATTCACAATAACACGGATGTACCTACAGGGCATGATGCTAAGTGAAACAAGTCAGACAGAGAGAGACAAATGTCACATGATTTCACTTGCACGTGGAATCTAAAAAAACAAATGAACCAAGAAAACAAGACAGAAACAGACTCCTAGATACAGAGAATGATCCAGTGGCTGGCAGAAGGGAGAGAGGCAGAGAGATGCGCAAAACAGGGAAAAGATTAAGAAATACAAACTTCTGGGGCACTGGGTGTGGCTCAGTCTGTCAAGCATCCGACTCTTGGTTTCGGCTCCCGCCGCGATCTCGAGGCTTCGTGGGTTCGAGCCCCGTGTCAGGCTCTGCATTTTCAGCTTGGGATTCTCTCTCTCTATCTCTCTCCATCTCTCCTCTCTCTGCCTCTCCCCTACTCATACTGTCTCTGTCTCTCTCAAAATAAATAAACTTGAAAAATAGATAAGCTTTTAGTTGTAACATAAATAGGACACAGGGACACGTAGTTAATAGGCAATATAGTTAATAATAAGTAACAACTTTGGTGACATATCGCTCGATCGTGGTGATCACCTTGTAATGTATATAAATGTTGCATCGCTCTACTGTACATTTGAAACTAACACAATCTGTCAACACACCTCAAGAAAAAAAGTACATGAAAACTTGGTACTAGTGGATGTTGATTTTGTTCCAGGACTAGGGATAGAAGTGGAAATAACTCACTTCCTGTAAAAGGTTGGTTTGCGAGCATAACTCGTTCCGGAAACATGCTCGTCATCCAAAGCACTCGTATATCAGAGCGAATTTCAAGAACCATTGGCTCAGTTGTGATCATGTGACATTTGGTGTCAGGTACTGCTCATATTGCAAGACGTCACTTGTTTATCAAGTTAAAATTCATTAGAAGTGTTTGCTCATCTTGTGGAAGCTCGTGAACAAGTTACTCGCCATGCAAGGTTTTGCTGTACTTCAGAACTTCCCCAAGGGGAGCCTGGGTGGCTCAGTCGGTTAAGCCGCCGACTTTGGCTCAGGTCACGACCTCGCGGTTCTTGAGTTCAAGCCCCGCGTCGGGCTCTGTGCTGACAGCTTGGAGCCTGGACCCTGCTTTGGATTCTGTGTCTCCCTCTCTTTCTGCCCTCCCCCCAGCTTGTGCTCTGTCTCTGTCTCTCAAAAAAATAAACATTAAAAAAATTTTTTTAAATTCCTTCCCCAAGCTCTTATTTTCTAGTGTCCTTTTAGGCTATCCATTATCACGATTGCTTCAATGTGGCTATACTGTAACCATCTTATTTATTTGTACTTCTCCCCTTACTTAGCTGACCTGATAAGGGAAAGAATAGAAACTTACTCATATTTCTATCCCCAGGACCTAGGGAGGTAGCATAGACTCAATTAATGTTAATGAAATACTTTAATGAGTTGATGAATACATTGCAAATAATCCTTATATCCTCAAGCATGGAAAAACAGAATAATCTGAATAATCACTGAGCCATGGTGCCATTCGTTTTTCCTTCACTTTGTAAAAGGGAATAAATCAGACATCACTTACATAGATGATAAAAGCATTGATATTTAAAAAATTTTTAATGTTTATTTTAATTTTGAGAGAGAGAGAAAGAGAGAGAGAGGTGCACAGAGAGAAGGAAACACAGAATTGGAAGCAGCTCCAGGCTCCCAGCTGTCAGCACAGAGCCCGACACAGGGCTCGAACCCACTGACTGCAAGATCATGACCTGAGCTGAAGTTGGACGCTTAACCGACTGAGCCACCCAGGTGCCCTTAGAGCACTGAACTTAAAAGTAAGAAGGTTGGGGCGCCTGGGTGGCTTAGTCGGTTAAGCGTCCGACTTTCGCTTAGGTCATGATCTCGCGGTTCGTGGGTTCGAGCCCCGCGTCGGGCTCTGTGCTGACTGCCAGCTCAGAGCCTGGAGCCTGTTTCAGGCTGTGACTCCCTCTCTCTCTGACCCTCCCCTGCTCACGCTGTCTCTCTCTCTCTCTCCTAGAAATAAATAAAACATTAAAAAAAAAAAAAGTAAGAAGGCAATCCTTAATTCTCAGCCTGTCCAAGGAAAACAGCAGCATGAAAGAGCGGTACTGAACTTAATAAACTGAAGAATTCGCAAAAATGGAGTTAACTTGAGAAACAGAAAACAATTTTATAATAAGCTAAATTCGTTCCCCCAGAGATATTTCTTTTATCTATTCTTGAAAAAGAAAGAGAGAGAGTGCATGTGCACAAATGGGGGAGGGCAGAGAGAGAGAGAGAGAGAATCCCAAGCAGGCTCCATGCTGTAAGTGCAGATCCTGATGTGAGACTTGAACTCACAATGCACGAGATCATGACCTGAGCCGAAATCCAGAGCCAGACACCTAACCAACTGAGCTACCCAGGTGCCCCTCCTCAGAGATATTTGAGAGCACATCACACATATAAAATAAACATACATGGTCACGAAAAATACGTAAATTTCTTAGAAAATAAAACCTAACAACGACAAAAGCCCCACGCAGAGCTGAACACCAGTCCCAGGAAGGCTAACGCAAGGCTGAAGCACAAATACGTAAACCCTACAGACAAGAAAACAAAATACAACCGTGAGAGAAAGGTGATCAATCAGCCGCTGTAGAAACTTCGGGTAAGAGCTGGTGTCTGTCTCATGAAAATTCCAGCAGCACAGAAACAAGACGGGGTGTAAAAAATCCAAAAACAAAGTGTTCAGGGAATAAAGATGTAACAAGTGCCTTCGGAACATATGCATCATTCATTCATTGAAGCAATTCAAACGTCAAGTGTTTAATAGATGTTTATTGAGCTTAGGCAAAGCATAAGCTAGGCACTGCAAGTGCAAAGAGGAACAAATATAGATGCAGGGCCTGCCCTGATGGAGCATATCTTGCGGTGCATTAGGAAAAGTAGATATCGTACCAAAAAAAAGGACACATTAGTTGTACAAGCATCCATGGAGGCAAGGATGAAGTACAAGTGCATGATACGGCAGCCGTGTTAGGATGACACTCAGGCCGCCTCCCTGAGGAGTAGGGATTATGCTCACACTGAAGGACACTGAGAGTTATGTAAGCAGGGAATGGCAGGATGGACTGTTTGGAGAAGAACAGCATTCTAAGAAGACGAAACGGCTTGCGCAAAGGCCCTGTGGCAGGGCATGTGGGAAACTATAAGAAAGCCAGTGTGGTCAGAGCTCAAGAAATAAGAAGAGGCAGGAAATAGGTGAATCCCACGTATACACATCAAGTACTGCCGGTTTTCAAAAAGCCAAGTCGTTTGCATAGAGAACCTGGTATTCTATTTCTCACCTGCAAAACGAGGTGTGAGAAGACAATGGCGCCAAAACTTCAAAGGGCCGAAGTTCAAATCATTTGAATCTAATTTGAATGCGTTAAGGAAGCAGCGTCAACTTTGTGTACAATAATGGCATCGTGGTTGTTTCCC
Source organism: Hyaena hyaena (assembly GCF_003009895.1). Taxonomy (NCBI): domain Eukaryota; kingdom Metazoa; phylum Chordata; class Mammalia; order Carnivora; family Hyaenidae; genus Hyaena; species Hyaena hyaena. The sequence continues at coordinate 1,035,953 of NW_024080689.1, forward strand.
AACGAATGTCTTTCTCGTATTGCCTTTCGGAAATAAAGCAATAAGCTAAAATAGTTACAACGTATGGATGAAATTACATGATCTTGGGACCTGCTTCAAAAGAATCCAGTGTGGGAGTGAGAGGCAGGAGTGGGGGCAGGTGGGAGGAAACAGAAAGAGATGAGAGATACAGAGAAGGGGCTCGGCACACCATTTTCTATGCATCCACCTATGTTTGAAATTTTCCATAATAAAAAGGTAAAAGCCAAATTTGATTAAAATCTAGAATAGGTAAATAAAGACATTTTGCAGAAGTACACGCACTCGCTCATAAGTTTGCCACCCAGCTACTGATCCTATTTTTTTATTTTTTAAGTGTATTTAAAAAGACACATGACAGCATGAGTCGGGGAGGGGCAGAGAGAGAGGAAGAGAGAGAGAGAATCCCAAGCAGGCCCCACTCTGTCAGCACAGAGCCCAACTCGGGGCTCGAACTCATGAAACTGTGAGATCATGACCTGAGCTGAAAACCATGAGCTGGACGCTTAACTGAGTGAGCTGCTCAGGTGCCCCAATCTATTTTTTAAAACAAAGGGAGACTTTATCCTGGAACTTTCCCCACCGCCCCCCCAAAAAAGCAAGGAAGGAAGGAAGGAAGGAAGGAAGGAAGGAGGGAGAGCAGGCTAGCAAAGAAACCAGTAAAAGAGAAAATCTAAGTAATTATTTACACTGTGGCTGTGAAACTTGGTCATTTATTTGTTTCAAGGACTTTTAAGCAATAAACACAAATGAACAAATTATATGTGTACATATACATACACAGATATATTCAGTAAACAAAATGATAGAGAAAGGTAAAAGATAAAGGACTGAACAAAGATACTCTATACACTTATTATGAATAAGGAATCGAGACTGGAAATATTCTATCAGATAACAGCAAATACAAAGCAAAAAAACGCAACCAAAGAAACATAAATGAATACTATGTTTTGTTAAAACTACAGAGCAAAGAAATAACAGCAACCCTAATATTTTTTTGAACAAAAGAAAATGCAGTAGAGAAATATTTAAAGCAAAACTCACAGAAATAAAAGAGAGTCTGAATAAACCTCAATCATGGTGAAAAATATAACTAATTCACTAGGGTTTTAAAATGACGAGACAGAGGGGCGCCTGGGTGGCTTAGTCGGTTAAGCGTCCGACTTTCGCTTAGGTCATGATCTCGCGGTTCGTGGGTTCGAGCCCCGCGTCGGGCTCTGTGCTGACTGCCAGCTCAGAGCCTGGAGCCTATTTCAGAGTCTGCGTCTCCCTCTCTCTCTGACCCTCCCCTGCTCACGCTGTCTCTCTCTCTCCTAGAAATAAATAAAACATTAAAAAAAAATTGGATAAAATAGACAAAATTGGCTCGGGACATAACACAAACTAATCCATCAATAACAACAGAAGACAATGAACGATGGTACTTGCCTCGAATATCACCAGGCCCAGATCATTTTATGACCCAGTTTGATCCAAGTTTTAAATAACATATAACATTTTGGTTATTTAAACCACCTCAGAGCGGAGAAAAAGACTAAAAATTTTCTTAGTCGTTCTTTGAGTCTAAATGATAAATGCCTTGTAATAAGAAGTGAAGTGTTAGACTCTGTTTAGTTTCTCGTTCTCAAACCAAATAAAGATGTTAGGAAAAATGAAAGTTCCACACCAATCTCATTTGTAAATTTCAATGCAAAAAAGAAATCTAAATAAAACATTAGCAAACCAAATCTCGGCATAATAATACAATAAAGCATCAAAGCCAAGGTAAATTTATTCCAGGAAAACAGAGCTCAACAGTGAAAAATAAAAAAATAAAAGTAATTATATAGTTCGTGACAGTATAAAAAAGAAAAACCACATAACTGTTGCCGTAAGTGAAGAAAAAGTCATTTTTAGAAAGTCATCGGTTAGTAACCTGAAAATAAAAGATTTAACTTAATGACGACTCCCAAAAGACATTTATAAGGAATATCTGTTACCGCTAAATTATTTACCTTTTTCAAAACAGGTTACAATCAATGGACCAAGGAAAAAAAGTAAGAGAAAGAAATATTGAAATGAAAGGGGGCCAACTGTCATTAGTTGTAGATATGATGATTTACAAAGCGTAAGGCAATTAATGGAACTTCTATTAAAACTAGTGAGATGGGGCGCCTGGGTGGCTCAGTCAGTTAAGCCATCCAACCGCAGCTCAGGTCATGATCTCACGATTTGTGGGTTTGAGCCCCGCGTCGGGCTCTGTGCTGATGGCTCAGAGCCTGGAGCCTGTTTCAGATTCTGTGACTCTTCTCTCTTTGCCCCTCCCCCATTCATGCTCTGTCTCTCTCTGTCTCAAAAACAAACAAACAACAACAAACTAGTAAGAAAATCTGAGAACAGTGAGCAGACAGAAGAAAAGTGCATCAAAATAGCTCTCCTACCTCCTGGCAAAAGCCAATGAAAAAGAAGCCCATTTATTTAATAACCAAAATGATGAGATGTCCTGTAATAAGCCACAAGGTAAGTATCAGGGCTCTGTGATTAAAAAAATACAAAAACTTCCCTAAAGGAAGTCAAAGGAGGAAGGGTCTGGAAAACCAAAAAGACATACTATAGTACTAAATGGGAAAACTGAAAATATCTAAAATGTCAGTTCTCTTCCAAATTAAGACGTGAAATCCTTTTTTTTTTTAAATCCCATTCTTGAAAAACAGAACGTGACAAGCTGACTGTAGAAGTCATCAAAGGTAAGTGAATGCATGAACCGTCACTTATTTTCTGTACCAGAACATGTTGACAGGAAATTTGTCCTTCTAGACAACTATGGAGCCCTAATTTAAACAGCAGCGTGGAAGTATATAAAGGCACACAAAAAATACACACAATAAAAGTTTCCTACTTTATTTATATACCGAAGTCATTTCCGGACTCAATTTGAAATCTAAGGGTCTTTTCCCCCCAGTCTAAATACGGAAAGAATGTGAAAGCGTGTCTTACAAATTTGCAGAAGGGAGTATGTCTCCCTCAGTGCAACAAGGAAGCTCAGCAGCAATAAAAGAAAAAATGATGGGCAAATCGGATTTCATGAAAATTTCAAACTTGGATACTTTGAATCCTGCAATAGGTTACAGACAACTGTGAAAAAATGTATGCAACATATATAGTAACCAAAGGGGACCTACTCCCTACACATCAATGAAGGGAAAAAGAACTGGTCTTCACAGAGCAGAATCAGTCTGATCCATGCCCCCAGGATTTGTACGGTGTGATGATCCTGGTCGAGACCTTTATTTATTTATTTATTTTAGCATTTACTGATTTTTTTTTGTGAGACAGACAGACAGAGTATGAGCAGAGAGAGAGGGAGGCACAGAATCTGAAGCAGGCTCCAGGCTCCAAACTGTCAGCACAGAGCCCGACGCGGGGTTTGAACCCATAGACCCCAAGACCTGGGCCAAAGTCGAACACTTAACCGACTGAGCCGCCCAGGTGCCCCCTGATCCAGACCTTTATTAACCTCTCATCGGGTAAGTACAATCAACAGCCTCCCACCTGGCGCCCAGATTCTTGTCTTTCCCCCTATAATCCATTCTCTGTACAGCCACAAAAGGGATTTTTTTTAAATATTTTTATTTTCAAGAGGATAACATTGATTGTCTACCTAAAACCGCTGACCGCTCACTTAGATAAAATACAGTACCCCCCACCCCACCCCCAGCCTGGCCTGGTCCTTCTCCCTGACTCTCCTGATTCTCAGGATTTTGCACATGCAGTTGCTGCCACTGAGAAAGCTCGTGGGCACCCCCTCTAACCTCCAGTCTTTAACTCGCACTGTCTGCCCGGGGGGCTCCTTTGCACACTTAGGTCTCCGCTTAAATTCTACCTCCCCACAGAGGTCTTCCCCTAGGTCATATCAAAAAAGAGGTCCTTCTTTTATTTTCTAGCATAGCTCCCTGGTTGTTAACTCATCGCTTGTTTTCACCTTGCGATAGTCTTATCTGCCTTGTTCCCTAGAACATAAACTTGACCAGAGCTGAGAGCAGAAGCTGTCTTGTTCACTGTTGTGTCCCCAGCAGCTAGAGAGAGGGAAAGTATGTAGACAACGCTCAACTAAATTGCTGTTGGATGTTTAAAAAAAAAAAAGTAAATCAGGACACCCTGGGTGGCTCAGTCGGTTAAGCATCCGACTTCGGCTCGGGTCATGATCTCATGGTTTGTGAGTTCGAGCCCCGTGTCAGGCTCTGTGCTGACAGCTCAGAGCCTGCAGCCTGCTTCAGATTCTGTGTCTCCCTCTCTTTCTGCCCCTCCTCCCACCCCTCTCTCTCTCTAAAATAAACATTAAAAAAAAGTAAAAAAAAAAAGTAAATCACATAAATAGGCAATTCATAGGAGAAATAAAGCGGCATTAAGCACATGAGGAGAAACTGCTAACTAAATAGAGTGACGTCCAATTTTTTTAAATCTAACGAATTGGAAAAAGAATACAATAATTCTTAACATTCGTGGTTACCAAAGTTACAGAGAGGCGTGCTTTCTCGCACACTGTACTAGCATAAGGTTAATCCAATGATTTTGGAGGCATTTTGGCTTCTCTTGGTGGAATGCTAGAATCAGCATGAACTGGCTTATTGATCAGCTCACAAGAGCCCATAGTTAAATATTCAGGGATATTTTGAGAGCAGCCCCTATCCTGAAGCTGGTCATGGGGGCGTATCCCTCTCTTATTCATGGTTTCACTTACTCACGGTCAAGAAGCAGATGACCTTCCTTCCAGCCAAGGAATTCAGTAGGATCCCAACACTACGTCACAATTCCCTTCACTTCACCTTGTCACGTGGGCACCGTATCATCTCACATCCTCGCAAGAAGGGTGGGTACCTTATAACAGGATCCTGAGGGGGAGAGACTGCATTCCTGCAACTTTTATCACAGTATCTTGTTATGAGCGTTCGATTTGATTATTACTTATTGCTGTTAATGTCTTCCTGTGCCTAACTGATAAATTAAACTTTATCATAGGTATGCACGTACAGGAAAAATATGGTATATATAGGGGTCAGTGCTATCCACGGTTACAGGCATCCGCTGAGGGTTCTGGAACATATTCCCCTTGGATAAGTCTGGGGTGGGGGAGACTGCTTCATTTTCACCATGGAAGTCACCAAGTGCCATAAATCAGATGGTTGTTTCTGCGTGTTTGTTTGACAGTCAGTGTAGAAGCTTCCTAATGCCCTTAAAATTTTTTTAATGTTTATTTATTTTTGAGAGCGAGAGACAGAGTGCAAGCAGGGGAGGGTCAGAGACAGAGAAGGAGACACAGAATTGGAAGCAGGCTCCAGGCTCCGAGCTGTCAGCACAGAGCCCGACGCAAGGCTTGAACCCACGAACTGTGAGATCATGACCTGAGCCGAAGTCGGATGCTTAACTGACTGAGCCACCCAGGCGCCCCAAAGCATCCTAAAGCCTATATGTGTAACAAAGAAAAATGAGCATAATTTCGGTCTCATATTCCACAGAAATTATGGCAAGAGGGGGAAAAAAGATATTTAAAAAACAGACAATCTAGCCTCCTGAATGCCCATTAGAAAGTAGATGAGTGATTACAATGCATTCCATATTATAATACAGCCATTTTCAAAGACTAAGACAGATAGATTTACAGATACTGCCACAGCTTATCGCTGAATAAATAAAAGGCTTGGGGGCCATGCCCATTATCTCATTTTGACAAATCATAAACGCATGCACTGTATCATTTTATATGCGTTTGAACAAGGTCTATCTGGATGAATGCCAAGCTGTTGGAAACATCTATCCTTTAGAGGGGAGGGGACAGGTTTTGCTTTTTAATTTATCCATTTATAAACTGTATGCATTTTCAAAACAGCGGCAGATGTGATTTTCAGGGAAAAAAATATAATCTCTAAAACTTCCGGATTCAGGAGGTAATCAAATTGTAATTACAGACTATTTAAGAATCGTGACAATGAAAATAATACATTGCAAAATTATGGAAAGTGGCAAAAGCTGTAATAAGAAGGAAACTTATAGCTTTGTATAATTTCATTATTAAACAAAAAGAAAGGCATGATGATACATCAAATACACGCTTGAGTCAGGAAACCAGGATGTTCAAGGAAATCAAGAAAGGAAAAATAATACATAAAAGCAGCAATTAATGAATTTAGAAAACATGCAAAGTACAAGACGTAGTTCTGTGGGGGAAAAACATTAAAATGGGCACATTTCGGGGCGCCTGGGTGGCTTAGTAGGTTGGGCGTCCGACTTTCGCTTAGGTTATGATCTCGCGGTTCGTGGGTTCGAGCCCCGCGTCGGGCTCTGTGCTGACTGCCAGCTCAGAGCCTGGAGCCTGTTTCAGTCTGTGACTCCCTCTCTCTCTGACCCTCCCCTGCTCACACTGTCTCTCTCTCTCTGTCCTAGAAATAAATAAAACATTTTAAAAAAAATGGGCACATTTCTTTTTTCTTTTATTTTTTAATGTCTATTTATTTTTGAGAGAGAGAGCACAAGCAGGGGAGGGGCAGAGAGAGAGGGAGACACAGAATGCGAAGCAGGCTCCACACTCAATGTGGGACTCAAACCTACGAACCACGAGATCATGACCTGAGCCAAAGTCAGACACTTAACTGACTGAGCCACCCAGGTGCCCCCAAACTGGTACATTTCATCAGGAAGGCTCCTAACTATGTTCCCTAAAAATGAAGTTTTCAAACTTCAAGGATGTGTCATAGTTATTCTACTCAAATTATCCTTTAGGTAGAAAAAAAAAGAGGTGAAGCAATCCCAACTCATTTGACTCACATTGTTTCACAGTGGATTTGTAACATAACGAGTTACAATGCATTCTAACTAGGACAGCCATGACTCTGAACCCTGACGCTGTCACCTACTAACAAGAAAGCCACAGACCAAACCCCACGCTCATAATTGCAAAGATGCCAGAGAAAAATGCGTTTTTAGTTTCCTGTCCACACAGCAGCAGAAGCGATCGTCTTTAAGCATAAATTAGATCGTGTCTTTCCCTTGCTCTTGACCCACCACGAGCTTTCTGTCTCACTTAGGATCAATTCCAGACCTTTCCTCTGGCCCACAATGCCCGTCATGAATGCCCCTAGTGACCTCTTTGACCTCATTTTCTTCCCCTCTCCCCATGCTCCTCCTGCACCAACCATTCAGGGCCCCCTGAGATCCCTCGAACCCATGTGCAAGCCAGTCTCAGCGTTTTGCATTCCCTGCCTCTGTTCTTGACCATCCTGAGTGTCCGTGTGGATCACCCTACACCCCCTACCTGCAGTATCTGCCTTCATAGGATTTGCCATTACATGAAGTTATATGACGCACTTGATTACCCGTGTGCTGTTCATCGTCCTGAGCCAATGGCAGCGCCATGATGAGGGGGCAGACTTGATTTGCTCTCACTTTGTTTTGCTCGCTCTGGTAGCCTCGGCCCTAAGATGGTGCCCAGCACACAGCGGCATTATGTGAAGTTACATTATGAATACAAGTATTTATTTACCTCTGCCAGCCGTGGGAACTTCATGACAGCCCAGACATGGTGCAAAGGGTCACCGTGAGGGGGAGGAAGGTGGCCAGGATTCCTCCTCTTCCCCAGCCTAGAAGCTGGAGAATGTCGGAGCCCAGCTCTGGCCGTGCAGAGCACGACAATGTCTTGACATGTCTGAGTGATGGAACGAAGGAACGAATGAGTCCCTTTTCCTGACATTTCCACTCTGCATTTGGAAATGAAGCAGGGAACTCCAAACCAAGACAGACAGGGGAATCTCTCTGCGTGGGAAGAATCATAGAACAGAAAGAAGTCTGAACTTCTTGATAGAACAGAAAGACCTTTACAGTCAGTAAAGCGAATTAAGGAAGTCATCGCGCAAGCCCAGGACAGAGCAGATACTTTCACAGGGAGCATCTATACCCCTGATTTAATGAAGAACTGAAGATATCGACAAACCACTCTATAAATTATTGGTGATGCTTTAGAGCACGGTCACTTAACAGAATCCAGCGATCACTCACAAGGGAGTGAAAGCCCAGCATCCGAAGTTGACACATCAAGGCGTCAGAGAGTGAGACCCACACAAAAACAAATAAGAGACACCGAGGAATGACCCCCGATAGACAGGATGTCTTCCTGCGTCCAAAGAAGAAACACAGCTAATAAATGGGTTCCAGGCAGAAAAGACACGGATGCAGGGCAAGAAAGAATCCAGCGGATCAATTCAAGCTACTGCAGAAACCAATTTGCAATCGGACCCAACTAGCGTCTTATTCTCCCTGCATGACAAAAGCCAGTTACGTCTGATCTTGGCCATCAAATGCTTGCTTCAAGAACGCCCACGTCGATGGTCCATCCTTCACCAGCAGTGAGCGGTCTTTGGAAGCTTACGATCAGGTGAGAGCATGAACGTGCCAGTCTACATGTTTTTCCCGAGCATTGGCTGCAGCCTGAGCCCTGGGCAAAGATCAGAAGTGAGATCACCGAGTTTCTTTATGAAAGAAAACAAATCATACAGGACACACCTGATTGCTTTTCGGATCAGCTCATGAAATGAGGGGGCTTAGCAACCACTGGAGAGCACAGGATCTGGGGGGAGGGAAGGGGCTGTGAGTTATTTAATGAAACGCTCTGGAAATTAGACTCACTCGAGAAGCCTGAGATGTTCGGTTTTAGGGCCAGGGAGTGTGAGAGGGGACCCATGGAGGGCTTGAGTGGGGAGAGGAGAAAACCCTGCTCCTGGCATTTTCTGGAAAAGTCACTGGGCTGCGCTTGTGTGCTTAGAGAGGGCGGGACAGGTGTTCAGGCAGCGAGGTCACAGTGATGGAAATTGGGCAGACCTGTCCCGCCAGCCGCATCTTCTCTACTCGGCATCTCTGCCCTCCGCCTGGACATCCTTCCACACAGGAATTGTGCAAAATCCAGAACCTGGGTGAAATTCGGAGCAGATGATTCCTCCCTCGGGACCTCAGGTTTCTAGTCTATAAAACTAGAGCTTAGACGAGGCTTTGGAGTGGGGGGAGGGGCCCAATCCACTTCCGTGAAAACTTCTGGGAACTTGCAGGTCTAGCTCCCTTGTGCCCGTGACCTTAACCCTCCCCGAGACAGACTCTCAAGATAGCTTGGTCTGCTGGATGATTTGAAGGGACCAGGAAAAAAAAAAAAAAAAAAAAACTGCCCTTTTTCAAGGACACCCCTTTTATTTGCTTGATGATATTAAACTGTATAGTTATTTTATCTAAATTATTCTTGGGGAGCCTGGGTGGCTCAGTTGGTTAAGCGTCCGACTTCAGCTCAGGCCATGATCTCACAGTGCGTGGGGTTGAGCCCCGCATGGGGCTCTGTGCTGACAGCTCGGAGCCTGGAGCCTGCTTCCGATTCTGTGTCTCCCTCTCTCTCTGCCCCTCCCCCACTCATGCTCTTGTTTCTGTCTCTCAAAAAATAAATAAATGTTAAAAAAAATTTTTTTATTTATTCTCATCTGTAACTTGAGGGCGTGGACCAGCATTCTGAAAGGTCACGTAACCCCATCCTAGAAACTGTTCTGGCGACTCCGTATCTCCAAACCCCCCTTACTTTTTTTTTTTTTTCTTCAGAGCACGTGCCATTACGAAAAGTTTCAGGAAGAACCTGCGTGTTTATTCACCTCCTCGAGTCACCGTAAACTCCACGAGGCACAGACTTTGTGCCAAAAGCCTGAAGGATGGGGGCGGCTCACGGTCTATCACAATCCATCCTCACCACCTTCCACGGGAGAATTACAGCCCAACACACAGGTGGCGGGTGCACTGCGCCCACCCCCATCAGCTCTGGCCGTGAGCCTGTGGTCTCACCTAAGGAAGGTGACAAGTGTACCATGTTCCCCTTGTCTGGAACCATGAAAGATGGTGAACCTGCCTCCTCCCCACCTGTTTCCTTCCCTATAAACACAAGCTTTGGAGCCCAGCACTGGCCACACAGACAAGGACAATGCCTTGCGGAAGGCAGAGAAACAAAATCAAAGGGTCCCCGCGCCTTCATGGAGCAGAAACTTGGCAGCGCGAGCAACAATTCATATGTTGGGGCCACTGCGCTTTATGCATTCTTTCTTAAAGCAGCTTAGATTCTAACTGATACAGAAAGTAAAGTGCTAAATATACGGCACCATCTTAATGGTTATTTTACAAACGTTTCTGTTTCCGGAAACGAGGGCAGGGATGCACCAGGTTGGAAAAGCCATCTGCTACTACACCCTCAACATCGGGAGAGAGACTTAAGCACTGATCTTTTTGGCAAAGACTTAAGAACGCAGCCTCCCGTTCCCAGCAGCCTCTGCTGTGTCAGGTGCCTTTAAGCCGGCCACCAGTGAGTGCAAAGAGAGAGGAGGGGCCCAAGAAGCAGGGACATAAAGCAGGCTTAAGAACTACAGCCAGCAAAGATTACTGAGTGCGGCTGCTGAAACGGGATGGGGCTGAGAGCAAGTAGGTAGACCAGAAGTCTACTAGGTCTTCCACGGGAACTGCATTCCCACAGAACATTGGACCTGAGCTTGAACAGCTTGACTGTTGTATGGATAGAACCACATCAAGGCCCTGACTGTGGACAAGGAAGGAAGCAGGGGGCACGCTGCCCAATGCCCACCCAGGTGCAGGCACAGGGGAGAACGGATAAGGAAGACCCGTCCAGGGCAGGGGGGTCGGGGGTAAAGTTCATAGATAGAAGAGTTCTTCCCAGAGAGCAGGGCTGGGGTCTCCATCGGAAACGTGCCCCACTCCCAAGGCATCGGGTCTTCGTGATTCCCACCCAGCAGAATGCCGTCACTGCTGCGGACCAGCTCTGGTCTTCTCTTCATCCCTTTGCTGGGTGGATATGGCTCTTGTGATTTTGTTTCCGACTCCGCACCACCACTGTGTACCGTGTGGGAGACGGGGGAGGTGGGGGACGGGTAGGCGGGATGGAGGAGGGGCTGCGGCTCAGGGAGGGTTCGGATCACTTAGCGTCTAGACCCCTGGACCAGGAGCAGACTCATTCAGACTTCGTGAAATAACTGCTCAGGGTCCAGGGACCTTGAAGCCAGACCCAGATGTGCCCGGGGTGGGGGGGGGGGGTCTCTCTGTTAAAGCAGTGTAGCACATCATCCCTGGGGGGGCTTTCTCAGCCCATTCCAGCCGACCATGCAGAAGACTATGAGGCAACCCAGATCTTGTCACCTGGCCGAGGCCCTTCCTGCCCCCATGACACGGCACCCCAGCAGAAGCTGCTTTTCTGTTTTCATTTGTTTAGCTCTGTCCTCCCTTCTCCTGTGAACTGCCACCTGATCTTGAACATTTATTTAAAACATTCTTTAATGTTTATATATTTTTGAGAGAGAGACAGAGCGTGAGCAGGGGAGGGGCAGAGAGAGAGGAAGACACAGAATCGGAAACAGGCTCCAGGCTCCGAGCTGTCAGCACGGAGCCAGACATGGGGCTCGAACCCACACACCGTGAGATCATGACCTGAGCTGAAATCAAGAGGTGGACGTTTAACCGAATGAGCCACCCAGGTGCCCTTTTAAACTCACTGAACCCTGGTACCCTCATCTGTTGAATACGAACGGGAATTCAAGGAGGGCCAGTGACGCCAGCGGTTAGCTCACGGTACTTCCCGGAGTATGAGTTCACAGTTAACAGGGTTGTTTGGAGAGCCACAGAACAGCTAATTTTCCTGAATGCTGGCAGTGTTCTAAGTGCTTTATAAATAGTCGCTTCTGCAGTGCAAACAATATGCCCCCAATGAGGTTGATCTTGGGAGCCCCGTTTTCTTCATACGATGAAACCACGTAAGATATTAACAACTCGCCCAGGGGTAGCAAGCACCCTAGAAGGTGCTTTGTGTGGCCAGAGAGAAGATGTTCACGGAAGAGCCTCGGAAGCCCGAGGTGGCATCCAGGCCCGTACCCCTGATCGACAGGGCCGTCCATGGACACCCGGTCTGAGATCTCTTCCTGGTTCCCTTTCAGCTTCGAGCGAACGGGCAGCCAGCAGCCAGGCAGGAAGGTCAAGGGCAGGGGGCCCAGTGCAGCCCCTGCCGGAGCAGCTGTACAAGTCCCAGGGCCGGGCTCCTCTGCGTTCTGCTCTGAAGTGAGCCCGGAAGGTTCCTGAGTTGTGAGTTCGCACCTCTCCCCTCCACGCCTCGCCGACTCTCTATCCTGTGTCTCATCCCCGAAGCACAGCCCTTAAAGGGCAGAGACGACTGTGGGCTGTGTCTCCGCTTCCCGCTTTACTCATTTCCTCCTCTGACCCCCCCCCCGCCCCCCCCCCCAGCACCACTCTACTCACTTCCTCTCCGATAGGCTCAAAACGCTACCACGGCATACGCAGGCCCCTGGCTTCCCTCTGCCGGCTCCCGGCTCCCCTGTAGCACCGCCCCCACCCGCCTCACAGAAACCCCAAGGTGGAGGCTCCAGCAGGAGGCATTAGGATCAAATCCTTGGGGAAGGAAAGGGGGGTTCTGGAACCCTAGACATCAGACACCACGTGGCTTTCTCACAAGATCTCCTCCATCTTTTCATACTTCACGCTGCCTCTCCCTCTACCCCTTCGGCATCAGATTTCCTCCAGCCCCAGGTACTTATGCCTCGTGAGGCCCCTGTCCTTGGGGGGTGGGGGGGAAAGGCCAGATCTCCAGGGCAGGCTGGGAAAAATCACCAAGAGGCCGAAACCCAGAGCAGAGGGGTCTTGCCCACTGAGGGTTTTGCTCCCCTGTCTGGATCCCCTTCACGCACCAGGAAAAATGCGAACTGCCCAAAGCATTTCCAGGGAAACGCTCCCATACTCAGGGGGGCTTCCCATTCTCCATCTCCTTTCTAGAAATCAGACAGCCCAGGGAATGCATTCATTGGATCCTCTCCATTCTCCTTTCTAGAAATCAGACGGCCAGGGAATGCATTCATTGGGTCCTCTCCATTCTCCTTTCTAGAAATCAGACAGCCAGGGAATGCATTCATCGGGTCCTCTCCATTCTCCTTTCTAGAAATCAGACGGCCCAGGGAATGCATTCATCGGGTCCTCTCCATTCTCCTTTCTAGAAATCAGACGGCCCAGGGAATGCATTCATTGGGTCACCAAGAGTGAGCACTGCCCAGGTCCCGCGGAAGGCCCATCCATCGTGCAGGGTCTGGACATCCTGGGCACCCTTCCCTCTGCTTCCTGGGTCCATTTCACTCTCCCTGACACCTGACTGAATGGAACAGACCCTTCTCCCTGTCCCCACTTGTACCCCTGAGCCTCAGAGCAGGGGGGACAACTCGGGACGCTTCTCTGAGGAGTCAGCCCCAGCACTGAGCCTCGCCTCTACCCTTCAGTTCTGCAGGTGTTTGAGGGGAGAGGAGAGCTGTCTAAGGGGGATGTAAGGCCAACAAGGATTGGGGTCCCCTTTGTCCTCCACATCCTGGAGATGATGCTCCCAGGCTCAGCCTCTGGTGTAGCCCTTTCCTGCGTGGGTCTCCAAGAGATGCACTCTACTGACTGCCTCCCAGTGGGGTGAGAGGCGGTCACACACACACACGCTCACAATCACACAGGCGTGTGGACAGACCACGGCCCTGTACTTGGATCAGGCCTTGCTTGACCCCTAGCACGCTCCTCCCTCGGACCTCTTCCTCCCCAGGAGGCCCCCAGAAGACTCCTGCTGCAGTGCACCTCGCTGGGAAATGACGGAGCCCCCAGCCTCTGACAAAACTCTTGCAAAGCTTGCGGAAAGTTTCGGTTCCCACCAAGAAGCTCTAACGTCAAAGCTCTTCCTCCACTCTATCTGGATGAAGCTCTGTTTCTTTTTACTCCCCCTCCCCTTACTGTTGCTATAGCAACCTCTAGCCCCCGGGTAGGGCTGACGTTGCAAGAGCTCTGACCCTTAGGAGGCTGCCTTCTCGGCCCTATCCGTAAACTGGCTGGGTCATGGGCCATGTATAGATGCTCTAAGACCTCAGCATTATCATTCATGCGGGAAACAAAAGAGGCCTTGGACTAGCCCAGGTGTTCTAGAGGCACCAAGCCGCTCAGGCTAGTTCCTCGGCACCTGCTTCTCTCGCCAATGCCCCCCCCAATCTTTCAAAAGCTCTCCTGTGTGTGGGGCACCATCCTGTACAGAGGCATAGGGAACCCATGTAGAAAAGGGGACCGAGGGAGGACGTGGCTGTCCTAGCCCCTGGACTCTGGCCACTAGTCTGCCACTCACCGGCTGCTGGCCCTTGAGCAAACTCCTCATCTGTAAAATTAGGGGTTTACACTGGATAAACTCCGGAGGCGCCTTCCAGCATAATAACCTATAATCTATTTCACTCCCTGCAACTCCTTAAATTCTGCTGGCAGGAAACAGCTTGGCAAATGTTTCCAGAACGCTCCGACCACAGGCCTGAGGTTCAACTCTAGGACTCTGAAGGATGTGCCTACAGAGGGCAAGAAGCCCCTTTGCCTTATAGGACACCCCTCCTGCATGCCCACCCCTTCTCTCCACATGACCTTGACCCTGGGGATCGGCAAGAATGCACCTAGATGGCGGAACCTTCATGGGAGACACCGCGGTGCTCCTCAGTCAGATGTCCATTCCCAGGAGGCCCCCAGACTCATGAAGAAACCAGCAAATGTGGACGTTTCTGGAAGCTATCCCTGGCTGTCGGAAGGCAAGGAAGGAGGGGACCGGCAGGGAGATTAGACCAAGGATGCTCAGAAGGGGAGAAAGGATAATTCATGCACGGTGTGACCTGAGGGTGGAAAGCGGTCACTGCAGGCCTCTGGCCAGCACCCCGCACAGCAGCGGATTAAGGGAGACATTGACCCAAAATGCAGCAATAACTCGGACTAGCTCAGTAGGTGCCATAGCAAAGCCTGGAGCCCCCTCCCCCCAAAGACGTGGGAAATTAGAAAGACAATTAAAGGTCAGTGTACCATCCCCTCTTACCGAGATGGAATTTTCCAGCCACCTGGGCAATCTGACGCTCTGGGGGATGTGTGGTTAATGGCGCCAGAGGTTATGTTCTACAGTTCAGCTTCCAAATGAGAGTCCAGGGTCCCCAGCCCATCGCCAGCAGCACCCTCGACATTACAGGCTGCAGCGAGGGTCCCAGCTGCACACGGGAGTCTGACGTGGGTCCTTAAGGGAGAGAACCCAGCACCTGGCGGGGGGAGGGTCCGACACCCAGGAACAGGGAGGCCCAAGAGGAGGCTGAGGACAGGACTCCAGAATGCTCTGCTGGGAACTTCCTCTGGCTCTAGAAACATTTAAAAGTGTCTCCCCTGCCTGATATCGAAGGCTGTTTGTTTTCCCTCCTGGGTGAACATGTTGTGATTTTCTCTCTCCTCCTCATGCGGGGCTCAGCGATCACAGCATGTTCTTGAAGCCGGGGCAGATGGGGCGGGAGGGTGGAGCTGCGTTCTGCCTGCGGGCTCCACCTCCCTCCCCCTCTGCCCAAACTCTGAAATGATCCACTAACATCTCAGGAAGAGCTGGGATTCCTGGCCAGCATGCCAAGGGAGTAGAAGAAGAAGACTGTTTTTCCTACAACCATCTACTCTACATTTCATGTGCATACCCACAGGCTGGGGAGTTACAACAAATGGCCCTGGACTTGCAAAAAAAAAAAAAAAAAATGGAAGGAAGAAAGAAATTCTCGGGGCGCCTGGGTGGCTCAGTCGGTTAAGCATCTGACTTCGGCTCAGGTCATGATCTTGCGGTTTGTGGGTTCGAGCCCTGAGTCGGGCTCTGTGCTGACAGATCAGAGCCTGGAGCCAGCTTCCGATTCTGTGTCTCCCTCTCTCTCTGACCCTCCCCTGCTCATTCTCTGTCTCTCAAAAAATAAATAAATGTTAAAAAAAAATTAAAGAACACAGAAATTGTCTCCCAAGAGAGAGGCCAATTCGGTCACTCTCACCAGAACCACAGAAGTCCTGGATGTCAGATCCGGATGGGGGCCGTACAGACCCAAACTGAGAATGGCCCCCAAGGCTTTGCATGATAGGGCTGCCCAGACCGCAGTGTTGAGCAGGGTCCTGAGGAGAGCTGAGTGCTGATGCCCCAAGGACAGGGATCCTGACGCACTGGTGGGGCAGCACTCAGGGCAAGACCCCACTGGACGGCATCCCATGCCTGAGGCTTTGTGCGGTGCATGGAGTGATGGTCCCCAAAGATGTCCACATCCTAACCCCTAAGCCCGTTACTGCATCACCCTACGGGGCCGAAGGAATATCTGAGATGGGATTAAATGAAGGATCCTGAGATGGTGAAATCACCCTGGAGAATGGAGTGAGATCACAGGTCCTCATAAGAGGGAGGCAGGAAGGTCAGAGTCAGAGAGTAATGGCAACGGAATGGCAGCGCTGGAGTCAGGCACTCTGAAGTCAGAGGAAGGGCCACGAGCCAAGGGGTACAGGCAGCCTCTAGCAGGTGGAAAGGGCAGGGAAGTGGATTCTTCCCCCTCGAGCTTTCAGAAGGAACCAGTTCTGCCACTATCTTGGGCTTTGGCCAAGTGAAACTCACTTTGGACTCCTGGCCTCCAGCCCCGTAGGAGAACACATCTCTTGTCCTTAAGTCCAGAGTAATTCATCCCACCAGCAACAGGAAGCTAATACAGCACGTTACTTATTCGCTGTGTCTCAGCTCCCTCTTTGGAAAAATGGGGATTGATAACGGTATTGACCTCAGACCGAGCTGTCCGGACAATTAACACGTAATGTAATATATGTAAAGCTCTTAGGAGAAGAGCATCTGGCACTCAGCAATTCTCAATAACCATTAGCTTATGATGATCCTGGTCCAATAGCTTTATTTTACAGAGGAGAACATAACACTCTGGACGGGGAGTATGATGAAGTAGAGGTCACAATGACACACAGAAATATGTTCATTCCTAGCTCCCTACTACTGACTAGCTTTCTTTGTTTTCTTTCTTTCTTTCTTTCTTTCTTTCTTTCTTTCTTTCTTTCTTTCTTTCTTTCTTCTTTCTTTCTTTCTTTCTTTCTTTCTCTCTCTCTCTCTTTCTTTCTCTCTCTCTCTCTCTCTCTTTCTTTCTTTTTCTTTCTTTTTTACAAAAGGGAACATGGGAGCTATAGCAGATTCAACTCTTCTAGGTCACAGGAGGAAACGGGGTCCAGAAGCAAAGCACAGTCAGTCGCTGACTGGTTTTCCACTGTCCTGGGAAGAGTCAACCGTCAATATTAACCTGCCCTCAAACAGCTGCCTTCAACAGGAGAAGTCGGGGCTCCTTCCTTCCTCCCCCAGCAAGTCGGCAACAAGCTCCATCTCCTTGACTTGGCTGCCAGCAGTGAACTTGTCACATGGCTTCCCCACTGGGAGCCATTTGTTAGTGTTCTTGGTTCTCACGGAGCTTTCCCCCAGCCTTCCACCTCCCCCCGGGAGCTGATCTCAGAGCCAGAATCTACACCCGCAAAACCACCAGTTGAACACAGCCCGCTGCACCACCTCCTGGCAGGCTCTCCGGCTCCGGCTTCCTCACCGCCACACTCCTCATCCTCACCGGGATGGAAACCCCGGTCTTCTCCCCGGCCGCCACCCCCTTACTGTTACCCTGTGCCTGCTGGCCCAGCCTCGATTTCAGAGCTGATCATTATAGTATCCGCATCCCAAACACTCACAGGGCTCTTGCTGACCCTCCTTTGTTACACTCTTCCAGAACAGTCTAAGGGTTCAATCTATCTGTCTCCTTCCATACCTGCACCCCACAGCTTGGCTTCTCTGAGAAACTGGGCTTACAGGGGTCACCACAAACTCACGGTCATGGTCACATGTCTCCACTGGGTGCTCTGTGTTGCCAAGCAGCCCCTTGTACTGCATATTCTACTCTTAGAGACACTACACCCCTGTTTCCAGGCTGGAAGGAGGATGCCTGGGGTGAGGCCCGTGGGTGCTGTGAGGAAGCCGCCTGAGTTCAAGCTCCCCTCACTCCCGCACACCTGCTGTGGGGTCTTAGTGAAGCACAGTGAAAGCTCTCTGGGCTTCAGCATCTCATTTGTTCTCCAAATGGGTATGTCAGGGGGCACCTGGGTGGCTCAGTCGGTTAAGCGTCTGATTTCGGCTCAGGTCATGATCTCACCACTCGTGGGTTCGAGCCCCGTGTCAGGCTCTGTGCTGACAGCTCAGAGCCTGGAGCCTGCTTCCTATTCTGTGACTCCCTCTCTCTCTGACCCTCCCCTGCTCACACTGTCTCTCTCTCTCTCTCTCTCTCTCTCAGAAATAAATAAAACATTAAAAAAAAAAAAAAAAAAAAAGACCTGCATCGGGCTCTGTGCTGACAGCTCAGAGCCTGGAGCCTGCTTCGGAATCTGTGTCTCCCTCTCTCTCTGTCCCTCCCTCGCTCATTCTCTCTCCCTCAAAAATAAACAAACATTTTTTTAAAAAAGGGTATGTCAATGAATACACATAAAAGATTTTCGAGCAGAGGCTGGAACAGGGTAAAGCCCTCCACAATACAAGCAATTACCTCTTTCTCTTCCAAACCCTGTCTGCCATTCCCTCCTGCTAGCTGAGGGCCTCACCCTGAAAGCTGAGAAGTTTCTCGTCCACTGGCCGTCAGACTGGCACATACCCTTCAGCACCAACACCCTCTCTCTCTTGCTTCCTGCTGACATGAAGAAACCGTGTCTTCTTGCAGAAGGCCAATCCTTGGGGCGCCTGGGTGGCTTAGTCGGTTAAGCGTCCGACTTTCGCTTAGGTCATGATCTCGCGGTTTGTGGGTTCGAGCCCCGCATCGGGCTCTGTGCTGACTGCCAGCTCAGAGCCTGGAGCCTGTTTCAGTCTGTGACTCCCTCTCTCTCTGACCCTCCCCTGCTAACACTGTCTCTCTCTCTGTCTCCTAGAAATAAACATTAAAAAAAAAAAAAAAAAAAGAAGGCCAATCCTTGTTTGTGACAGAAACTGCCGGACACTCTGGACGTTGTTGGCCAGACTCTTGACCGCTGCCCCTTCCTTCTCTGATGGTAAGAGAAGCTTCAGCTCTGAGCCGACTCCGTGCACGCTAAGCAAAACTACTGGAGTTCCCAGCCTCCTCTGCAGCTAGGCACGGCCGGGTGACCCGGTTCTGGCCACCGTGACACATGAGAAACCTCTGGGCCGTCACCCGGAAAGGACAGGGCTGGCTATTATATTGGCTCTGCTTCTATTGTGACTACAGGCACGCGGGTCTGGTGGTAGGGTCTTCTGGTCCCCAAGGACAAGGCTCCCAGCGGGGACGGAATAAGTGGATGCGGGGAGCTGAGTTCTTGAACAATCCTGAGTAACAGATCCATCATTGCAGCCCTAGAAAGGTGGTCTCGGGCTATTACTTGAACAAGACAGAATAATCTTATTTAAGCTACTGTTATTCGAAGTATGCCACACGGCACAGCCAAGCTAATCAATACACACCCACATACAAATCAATATGGCCTCGGACTCATTCATCTGGTTGCCCCTCCTCTGCCTTCGGCCTCCTATGCCCTACTGGACAGAGCGCTTTGGCACACACTCATGTTCTGGTATCTTCCATGAGTACAAGACCCATTCTTGTCTCCATGCCCCTCTTCCACTGTCTTCTCCATCTGCTTCCAAGCAAGACTTCTGGAAAGTGACATATCTACAGTCGCCACTTCCCCCCAATGAACCCAGACTGGCTCGAGTCCCCACGGCTCCACTGACACTGCTCTTCCTGGGAGCGGTGACGACTTGCGCGTTCCGCCCCAACGGGTGCCCTTTCGCTCCCACTTTATTTGCCTTTCCCACAGCTTTGGACAGGATGCACTCTCCTCCCTAGCTTCTAGAACACCATGCTCTCTCGGTCTTCTCTCTGCCTCCTTCACATGACTCTGTCCAGGGTTCTTGATGACCAACCTCAGCGCGCTGGGCGCCCCCTGACTGTCTTCAACTCTCCTTTCGCTTCTCTAGCTCAATATTCTCTTCCTACAGGATGTTACCCCATCCCTTCCATGGCTCACTGGTGCGGATGACTCACACATTTATATTCCAAGGCAGACTGCTCCCGAGCCGTCCAGACACTGACCCGTACCGCGTGCCCGGCAGCTCCAGCCAAACGTCTCCAAGAGAACACGTCCGCAGCAATCTCCAAATAAATGTCACCTCCTGAGACTGCGAGGGGCTGAACTCCGTCCCACCCCCCAAATTCATACGCTGAAGCCCGAACACCCAGTTCCTTGGAATGTGTGACTCTCTCAGGACTAGGGGCAGGGGGGGGAGGGTCTTCAGGGTCTCTAGGTTGAGCCTTTGTGCACCATGAGGATGTCCTTATACGAAGAGGAAGTCAAATGAGCAACATACAGAGGGACGGCCAGGCGGAGGAGACACAGAAAACAACCATTTCATAGTCCAGGAGACAGGTCTCAGAAGAAATCACCCCTTCCAGCACCCTGGTCGTGGGCTTCCAGCACCTAGAACTTTGATGCAATATATTTCTTTTTAAAAAAAATATATCTATTTTTGAGAGAGAGAGAGAGAGAAGAGAGAGATGGAGCGAGGGAGGAAGGGAGAGGGAGAGATGGAGCGCGAGTTGGGGAGGGGCAGAGAGAGAGGGAGACACAGAATCAGAAACAGGCTCCAGGCTCCGAGCTGTCAGCACAGAGCCCACCGCAGGGCTTGAACCTACGGACCATGAGATCAAGACCTGAGCCAAAGTCGGACGCTTAACCGACTGAGCCACCCAGGTGCCCCAACACAATACATTTCTAGTGTGTAAGCCGCCTGGTTTGTGGAATTTTGCTATAGAAGCCTGCAAATGCCAGCACAGTAGCATTTCCGGGGCACCCAGGGTAAAGAAGCCACTAGTAACTTCCCGCCACACTGCTCTCCTCCACGTGCCCAGGTGGTAGCTCTCTGGTCATCTCCATGCTCCTCTGTCATCTCCTCCACTTCATCAAACCATAGCTCCGTAAAAGCAGGGATCTGACCGCCACTTAGTCACGTGCCTGCTACGGCATACTGCACGTGGAGGTCCCTTAGTAAGTATCCACTGAATGAATGAATGCATGACTCCACGTTCCGGTTCATTCTAAATAAAACTGAAGAAAGACGAGGAAGTGAGGAAGTGAAGGGGAGGCACCAGAGGAGTAAAAATAAGCTAGAAAATTTCCAAATCACTGGAGAATAAAAGAGGCAAGGGGGGGGGTGGAAATGAAGGGAAACGGTAAGGAAGGGTTTTTTTAAAAATAGAAAGATAGGAAACGAATGACATAAAAAAAACAGAAGAACCAAATGTATCGATTGTCAAATAAATGCATGTAGGCTTAACACCTCTGCTATAATAAAAGCTTCTACGTAGAGACACAAAACAAAATGTTAAGGTATGCTGTGTAAAAGAGATGTACCTAAAATAAAATTTTGTGAAAAAAATTAACAAAGGGAAGGAGAGAAGTTATATGAGGAAAATGCAAACACGCAGAGTTAAGGCTGGCAATATTAATGTTACAGAGACCAGGAGTCAAGGCAAACAGTTATCAGAGAAAAGAGGGTAATAATCCACTGTGGACACAAAAGTCCAATGAGCCCTTACATGCCACACATTAAAAATACACATACATTTGCGGTGCCTGGGGGGCTCAGTCGGTTAAGCGTCCGACTTCAGCTCAGGTCATGATCTCGCGGTTTATGGGTTCGAGCCCAGTGTCGGGCTCTGTGCTGACAGTTCAGAGCCTGGAGCCTGTTTCAGATTCTGTCTCCCTCTCTCAGCCCCTCCCCAACTTGTGCATGTGCTCTCTCTCTCTCTCAAAAATAAACATACATACATAAATCTCTTTTAAAAAAGAAAAAGCAGCATACAGTCTTAACCCTTAAAGTCTTAATGATTATTTTGGGGGGTAGAAGTAATCTTTGGATAAAGATATAACCATATCCATAACCATAGATATTTAGAACATACCAGTAACAGAAATATTACATATAAAAACACAGACAAACAGTTACAGCTACCCTTGGAGAAGAACTTATACCTTCAAGTTCTCTTAGACTTAAGGGGAAACAATAATATTTAAAGAAATTTGGAGGGGCACCTGGGTGGCTCAGTCAGTTAAGTGTCCAACTACGGCTCTGGTCGTGATCTCCTAGTTCGTGGGTTCAAAGCCCCGCATCGGGTTCTGTACTGACAGGTAGCTCAGAGTCTGGAGCCTGCTGCAGATTCTGTGTCTCACTCTCTCTCTGCCCCTCCCCTGCTCACGCTGTCTCTATCTCTCTCTCAAAAATAAATAAAACATTAAAAAAATTTTTAAAAAGGAAATTTGGAGACCATTGCCAACGTGTGCACTAACAGGTTCTATGAAAGAACTAATTAAATCTCTGGCAGCCCCCCGTCAGAAGCCTGAGCACACAAACACCCAGTGATATAAAAGAAAAAAGGTATATAATTGCTGATCCAGAAGAGCTATTTTTAAATAATAAGAGGCTGCTTGCACACTCCAGGCCAAGAAACTCAACCAAATCAGAAAAGATTTTCTTTGAAAGTAAGAATCGCCAGTATGAATTCAAGAACACCATAGAAAACCTCGGGGTTGTGATAATCATGGAAAAGATGGAAAATATTGTTTAAAAATATATCCATTTAACAAAATATTAACATCTATATAAATATAGGAGGTATTTTAAGCTTTTTGCCCAGGGCAATTGCACAGGTAAAGCCCTTGAAGGTTTCTCAGCCCAGAATCCATCGGATAACAATGGAGTAAAGGCAGAGTGGAAAGAAAACCTTGCAATTCATTTTGCAGAGCGAGCATAACCTTGGCATCAAACCTTAACAAAGATACCTCAGAAAAATGACAAGACAGTTTAACTCCTGAAACCCGATGTGCATACTATAAGTGAAACATCGGAAAACAGAATCCAGCATTATTTTAAGTGGATGACACACGGTGGACTGAATTGGTTTTATATTCCAAGAATGAAGAATTTATCCATGCTAATACATCATCATATTCAGAAGCTAGAGAAGACTATAAATAGTGAGTTAAATAAACGCCCCAAAAGGCAGCAGGTGAAATTTAACACCCATTCTTAATTGTGAAATAAGTCTTGGGGCGTCCAGGTGGCTACTTCAGTTGAATATCCAACTCTGGATTTCGGCTCAGGTCATGATCTCACGGTCATGAGATCGAGCCCCGCATCAGGCTCTGCGCTGAGAGCATAGAGCCTGCTTAAGACTCTCCATCCCTCACTCTCTCTCTCTCTGCCCCTCTCTGCTTGCATGCGTGCACTCCCTCTCTCTCTCTCTCTGAAAATGAAAGATAAACTAAATAAATAATTAAGTAGAAAAGATTCTCTCTCCATCTGCCTCCATCCCCCACTCATGCTCTCTCTCACTCTCCCTCCCTAAAATAAAGATAAATAAACAGGGGCGGTTGCGTGGCTCAGTCGGTCAAGTGTCCAACTTTGGCTCAGGTCATGATCTCACGGTTCGTGGGTTCAAGCCCCACGTAGGGCTCTGTGCTGACAGCTCAGAGCCTAGGGCCTGCTTTGGATTCTGTGTCTCCCCCTCTCTCTGACCCTCCCCTGCTCACGCTCTCTCTCAGAAATAAATAAAACATTGAAAATTTTTTAAAAAAGATAAATAAGTAATTTTTTTAAATGAAGAAGTGAATCATGAAGGCCAACTATCTCATCATCATTTAGCCCTATTTGGACTGTCAGCCAGTGCAGTTACACAAGAAAGAAAGGTCAGAATATTTCAAAGAAAGAATCAAAATTACCATTACCTGATGCTCTGAACACAGTTCTAGGAAATCCAAGAAAAGCAATTAAAAAAAAAAAAAAAACACCGAAACGAGTAATAACTTCCAGTAAGGCTGACAATTAGAGAATGCACAAAAATTAGTCTTTTATACCGGCAATAATTAGTTCGGGCGAGATAAAGAGAGCAGACGGAGAGAAGAAAAAAGCGCTCCTATTCACAATTATGAAAAATTATACAAAATACATGGTATTTTAAAAGAAGTATGGGGAAGTTACATGGGTAAAACTTAATCTATTTACTGAAGGCTATCAAATGCTTGTTCTCAGACAGGAATTTCGGTAATACAAATTCATCTAAAAATAATCTATTATATAAAAAAGCAGTCAAAAATAAAACTAGAGCGGCACCCGGGTGGCTCAGTTGGTTAAGTGTCTGACTTCAGCTCAGGTCATGATCTCATGGTTCATGGGTTCAAGCCCCACGTCGGGCTCTGTGCTGACAGCTCAGAGCCTGGAACCTGCTCTCTCTCTCTCTGTCCCTCCTCTGCTCGCACTCTGTCTCTGTCTCTCTCAAAAATAAATAAACATGAAAAAAAAAAAAACTAGCTCCACTGTATTTTTATTTTGACAACAGACTTCTCACATTTATACAGGAGAATAAAAAAAGCCACAAGGATAATGAGGCAGCTTCCCGACTGCTCATGAACTGTGTAAATGAGCATAACCAAGGGTAAGGAAATTTGACATTTTGGAATAAAATAAAATACACAACCTTTGACTCAACACAGCCGCTCTTGGAGATGCATCCTGGGAAGACCATTACACGGTGTGCAAAAACCTGTGTCTACGTTATTCACTGCCATGAATCTGTAACGGTGAACCGCAAAAGCATCATCTCCTCCGGCCATCACCGGGGCCCAGGTGAGTAAGTCATGCTGGAGCTCCGTGGAAAGGTCCGATGCAGCTACAAGGGGAGATTTTGGAACCGGCCAGGTAGTCAGTGATATTAGCGAGGGACTGCGAGTTTCCTTAAGTGAGCTAATGCTATTCAGGACGTGTGTGTTTTCTAAGAGTCTTTTTCTTTTAGAGACTCAGCCTTAAATGTTCACAGACCAAGTGATGTCCCATCTGGAATTTGTTCCATAGTCACCTCAATAACACTGGTGTGTGTGTGCGTGCACGCGTGCACGCACGTGCTAGGGTGGGGGCTATAGATGAACAGGATTAACCGTGAGCAGAGTTTCTGGAGCTGGGCAATGCTACATGGGGGTTCATTATATATAATATCCTATTTTGGGGCGCCTGGGTAGCTACATTGGTTGAGCGTCCGACTTCAGCTCGGGTCATGATCTTCCGGTTCGTAAGTTCAAACCCCCCATCGGGCTCTGTGCCAACAGCTCGGAGCCTGGAGCCTGCTTCGGGTTCTGTGTCTCCCTCTCTCTCTGCCCCTCCCCTACTTGCACTCTGTCTCTCTCAAAAATAAACATTAAAAAAATTTTTTTTAATATTCTACTTTTACATAGGTTTCAAATTTTCCCAAGAAATTTTAAGAAAAAAGGGGGAGCTGTTAAAAATGACATTCTACGTGTGTACTTATTAATATGTACAGGTATTTCTGACATATAGTTAAGTGAAAAGAACAGGTATTGAAAGATGGCATAGAGCAGAACCGTATTCTAAAAATTCAGACACGTATATATGCAATTAAAGACCAAAATGTAAACCAAGGGCTCTGAATAAGATTATGAGCTGTTTATTTTCTCATTTATTCGCTGGGTCTTTGCATTTTCTACATAATGAAAATGTCTTACTTGAGTAATAAGAGTTACTAAAATTTAAAAGGGGAAGGGCGGTGCCTAGGTGGCTCAGCCAGTTGAGCATCCGACTCAAGATTTCAGCTCAGGTCATGATCTTACGGTTCGTGGGTTCGAGTCCTGCGTCGCGATTCTCTACCTGCCCCTCCCCAGCTCGTGTGCTCTCTCTCTCTCAAAATGAATAAATAAATATTTAAAAAATTGATTTAACAAGGAGGGGATTTCAATACAAGCTATCTCCATCTGAAACACAGATATTTAGGATAGCACCTCTTTTTTTCCATCGTTCTAACAAACACTAGGAAATCCTTTCTCCTGAATCCTGCTTCCGAGGCTCAGTGCTGTGCTCTGCATGTGAGAGATTCCCAACCCGTGCCATTTATAGAAGTAAATGAATTACAGTCTTCTGGACACAATGTCCTGGGGTAACGATGGTGTCTGAAGAGCCAGTTCACCTCATGGAAGAACCTGCCCCGAACTGAGTTCTGGTTCCTTTGCAGGGACATCTACCCTGATGTCCACAGAATATTTTTTCCCCAGAAACAGACCTGATTTTCCTTGGATCTGCTCCAGCAACACCCAGACACACAACTTCGATAAAGGGCAGGATCGTGGGAATGCCAACCATGGGTATAAGCCACAGGCTACAGGGGAGAGGAGAGGGGGTAATTCTAATGCAGATGAAGGAAGGAGACGTATCCTGGGGGACTTCCTGGAGGAAGCAACACTGACACTTCCTGTAAGGTCTTGGGGGGGGAAGGCAGGTGGGGTGGGGGGTGTGGTGAGAGCTGGACTTCCCTTGTTTGAGGCACGCTTGTTCCTCCAGAGGCCGTGAGTGGTACGGCCCCAGCTCAAGGACACATTCCCACGTGAGGCCGCGATACTCACCACCCTCCCTCTCATTCTGACCGTTGTCACCGCAGCTGCCAGCTTCCACAAAGTGCCAAAGAGCCACCTCCCAGCCAGCCTAAAGCTCACGTCGGCCAAAGTCCTGCGGGTTTTTAGACTAAACACAGACCCCGTGCAAGCATGGGCACACGGGCTGCACGCGGCCTGTAAAAGAAAGGGGGATTCCCGTCCCGCCGGCCTCTTGCTCAAATTAAGCTCTCATTAAATGCATATGGTACAAACTGAACACAAAGGTCCCTGAGCCATCGGTCAGATCCACTTTTCTAAAGGCATCGACATCATTCTTTCAAACAAAGAAACGATCCCCTTCTGCCTTTTCCAGACACAAGCTTTCCCAAACCAAGGGAAGATGTGCTCCACTCGGGGAGCAGAGGGGCGGTGGGATATGGAACGCATCGCCCCCTGCCCCCCCCCCAAGTGTCATCTGCGCAAAGCTGAAAGGAAGGAAGAAAATGGCAGCGATCCCACAAAAATCATGCACCGCCTCTCAGCTCCGGGGTGGGGTATCTGTCCCCATCTCCCTGACACACCAGACGCGACGTGCAAGCCGGGTTCCGGGGCCAACTTCCAACAAGGCATCGGAAGGTCCCACAACCCGACACGCCCAGTGCGGAGCCGTATCTGTGAAGATCGACGCCTCAGAGGCAGGTGCGCGTGTGAGCGTGCGAGTCCATGAAACTTGAAACTCGGTGCCTATGTTTCAGGGCCCGTTTTCCTCGTTGATTTCATGGGAGCAAAACGGGACCAAGTTGGGTGTCCTGGGCTGGAGGGCAAGGCGCAGGGCCCGATGGGGTCATCCGGAGTAGCACCTCCTCAGAGCCCCTCTCTGGCTAGGAGCAGAGGCGGAGCAGCGGGGAACCCTGGGCCAGGAGGACCTGGATTGAACACATCACTGCCTAACCTTCTTTGGTCTCAGTTTCGTCCCCTGAATGACAGAGGAGAATGTTTGGATCTCAGGACTGCGGCGGAGTTTAAATGGGACCGTGTCAGGGCACCTGCGTGGCTCGACTGGTTGAGCGGCCAACTCTTGATTTCGGCTTGGGTCATGATCTTGAGTTTCAGGGGTTCGAGCCCTGCGTCGGGCTCTGTGCTGTCGGTGTGAGGCTTACTTGGGATTCTCTCTCTCTCTCTCTCTCTCTCTCTCCTCCTCTCTCTGCTCCTTCCATACATTCTCTCTCTCTCTCTTTCTCTAAATGATAAATAAACATAAAAGAAATGGGACCAAGTCAGTAAAAATGTCCAGTGTTTTGGGGTGTTTTTTTAGTTTTTTAAATGTTATTTCTTTTTTAACGTTTTAACATTTATTTATTTATTTTTGAGAGACTCAGAGCACGAGCAGCGGAGGGGCAGAGAGAGAGGGAGATACAGAATCCGAAGCAGGTTCCAGGCTCTGAGCTGTCAGCACAGAGCCCAAGACGGAGCTTGAACCGACGAACTGTAAAATCATGACCCGAGCGGAAGTCGGATGCTTAACCGACTGAGTCACCCAGGCGCCCCAAAAATGTCAAGTGTTAAGAAAGCATTAACGGAGTCATGAAAAATACAATGGACTCCAAGGGGCATCCAAACTGTTTTATGATAGAGAGATTTGTCCAAGTGAGCACATAACCGGAAGCCTCTCCTTAATGAGGAAATCCCTTTTGAGTTCATAAGATAAGAAAGCAGACTCAAAAGATAGAACAGACATGATGAGTTACCCACCCAATAGTCAATCTGCCCCTCCCCTTCCTTGCTAACACAACATACATTACTTAGGGCAGCAGCATGTCCAGCTAAATAAAGGTCATGGGCTCTGCCCCTCCCCATTCCTGTTGCCTGGAATGTAGATACAAAGGCTGGAGTGAGGCGGCCATCTTGCAACCAAGAAACAATAGAAAAGGTAAAGACAGAGGCAGGAAAAGTCTGGATCTCTGAAGGCACTGCTGAGCAGCCAAACCAACTCCAGGAATGACCTGCCTTTGGACGTTTGGCCAGATAAGAAAATCAGCCTGTATTTGTTTCAGCCACCGTCAGTCAAGTTTCTGTTACTTGAAGTTGAACATAATCCCAAATAACACAACCCACTTCTCCCTCTCTCTACTAGGTAAGGCTGTGTGGGGCAGAGGTGGTAATATGCGAGTCAGAGTTTTGTAATGAAGGTTTTTCTGTGCAGAAGTAGAAGGATTTCTGAGAGATGAAAGCTTGGGAGGTTCGAAAAGACAATGGAAAATGACAATCCACCAAAAAAAAAGAACCTAACATGCAGAAACACCAACCACCACCTATAATGCTCAAACTACAGAATTCTATGGCTCATTTTCCACAATGCTCCCCTAAAACCAGTGGAAATGTGAGGCAAGCTCCCTCATAGCACAGGACAAAACTGGAACTTCCTTAGTGGCCACTGAAGTTTTATGGTATCGGAATTCAAGACCGCACCTTACTTCCATTATTTGCTTCTTGCCCGTTCTGTTCAGCACCTGCAGGATTGTACGGCATCTTTGCTTTCAACGACTACGTACTGAGGTCCCAGGGCATGGCACTTGCATTGAGAGCTTCATACAGTCTCTGCCTACACCATTTTAATGTAGCTAGCTTCTCCTTAACTCAGATTCTAAAGAACAGAAAAATAAGCTCAGATTCTAAAGAACAGATAAATAAGCAGGTGTTCAGCATGGGGCCTCAGATCTACTTCGTTTCGATTCGGGAGCCGACAAACAAGCGGCTGGGCTCTGTGTCAACAGGTGCAGAATGGAGAAGTCGAATCAGAAGACCCAAGTTCAAGTCTGGGTTTTACTACCTTCAGGCTGTGCGATGATGGACACGCTAATTAAACCTTCAGAATCTTCACAGAGAATCGCCTATGAAATGAAAAATCTCTTCTTCCTCAGTAGACTGATGTGATGATTAATGGATAGACATTCAGATAGATTTGCTTTTGTAGAGTGCTACTTAATTTTTTTCATGTTTATTTATTTTTGAGAGAGAGAGAGAGGTAGGGGCAGAGAGAGGAAGACACTCTGAAGCAGGCTCCAGGCTCCTAGATGCCAGCACAGAGCCCAAGGAGGGGCTCAAACCTACAAACCGTGAGATAATGACCTGAGCCGATGTTGGATGTAACCAACTGAGCCATCCAGATGCCTCTAATGTTTATTTTTGAGAGAGAGAGAGAGAAAAAGAGAAAGCGTGAGTGGGGAAGGGGCAAGGAAAGAGGGAGACACAGAATCCGAAGCAGGCTCCAGGCTCCGAGCCATCAGCACAGAGCCTGATGCAAGGCTCAAACTCACGAACCGTGAGATCATGACCTGAGCTGAAGTCGGACGCTGGGCCACCCAGGCGCCCCCATAGAGTGCTATTTACAGGCAATGAGTTTTATTACATATATGGTCTACAAGGACAGTAAGTAACATTAATGTTTTTGTGGGGACGCTTTACAGAGTGCAATGACCCTGAAGATTTGGTTGGGAAAAAAGACCCAGATGTTCTGGTCCAAGTTCAATGATTTTGGCACTCCACTAGAGTAATTAAACTATCCTGGGGCAAATCATAGATGGATACCAGGATGGTTTCTTAATGTAAAGCTATGTTGAGCTCTGCACTCTATAAATCTGGATGTGGAATGTGGCTTTTGGGGAAATCCATTTGAATTACAATTTACAGACTGAGGTTCTGATTGAGGAGGCATCTCGTTGCACCTGCTTGGTTCGCAGAAGCCCCTTGGGCTGGGGGATGGGGAGATAGACGGTCAAATACCTAAGTCACTGGATCGCCATGGTGGCATATGGTGTGATGGTAAGGAAACAAAAACGTGTTTGGCCCCAAATTATTGCTCTTGCTCCTTACCTACCTTCCACGTTCAACCTCAAAGAGGCAGTTCTAGAACTGTACCCTAATGTCTGAAATCTGGGTAATAGGTGAAGAGAATTGTAAAGGGCAAGAAGGGAAGCTGAGTAAAGGGCAGAGAGGCCCACAGAGGCCACGGGGCTGAGTTTGGGGGGAGTTTTGTGAAGAAGGAGAGGTTTCACAGAAGTAGCGTCTGTGGGTACATAAGACATAGAGAGTAAGGAAGGTAAGGAAAGGCTTTATTTTTTTAAATTGTTTTATGGGTGCCTGGGTGGCTCAGTGGGTTGGCCACCCGACTTTGGCTCAGGTCATGATCTCACGGTTCGTGGGTTCGAGCCCCGCGTCGGGCTCTGTGCTGACAGCTCGGAGCCTGGAGCCTGCTTCGGATTCTGTGTTTCCCTCTCTCTGCCCCTCCCCCGCTCATTCTCTCTCTCAAAAATAAACATTTAAAAAATTTAATTAAATGGCATACAGCAGAATGTCTTAAAACTTTTTTAATTGCTTTAATTTTAATTTTTTAATTTCTCTAACTTTGAAAATTTGTGGGGTACCACAAGCATTTCATATCCCTTTGTTCTTTTTCTTCCAAAGGACCCAGTAAGGATCTGCATGGCTTTTTAATGACATTTGGGTATTTGTTGCTTCTTCAAATGTAACATCATGTCAAGCAAGCTAGCTGATCACCCCAGCTTTTTGGGAGTTTTATTTTGAGGATGTCCTGGAATCAGAAACTTTAGCAATGTTTTTAAAGTGCTTTTTAGTGATGTTTGGTTGTTTCAAAAAAGAAATAATCTGAATAGCTCTACATCCTTTAAAGAAATTGAACTTTTAGGTTTTTTTTAATTTTTAATGTTTTATTTATTTCTGAGAGAGAGAGAGAGACAGAGAGCAGGGGAGGAAGACACAGAATCTGAAAGAGGCTCCAGGCTCCGAGCTATCAGCACAGAGCCTGACGTGGGGCTTGAACCCACAAACCGTGAGATCATGACCTGAGCTGAAGTCAGACGCTTAACCAACTGAGCCACCTGGGTGCCCCAGAAATTTTAGTTTAAAACCTTCCTATAAAAATAAACAAAACTCCAGGTTCAAACGGTCTCACCAGCAAATCTTACCAAAATTATTCCACAAACTTGAAGACGAGGGAAAACTTCCCAATACATTTTATGAACCCATGATTGCACGGATACCGGTGAAACCAAAATGATGAAAAAAACTCAGAACTACAGACCAATATCCTTCATGAACATAATTACAAAAAACTTCTTTACAAAATGTCAGCAAATCAAATCTAATAATACATAAAATGACTAAGAAATCCTGACCAAGAAAGGTTTATTCTAGGAATGCAAGGTTAATTTAACACTTGAAAATCAATCAGTGTAATTCACCATATTAGCAGACTAAAAAGGTGGGGCACCTGGGGGCTCAGTTGGTTCAGCGTGTGACTTTGGCTCAGGTCATGATCTCATGGTTTGTGGGTTCGAGCCCTGCGTCGGGCTCTGCTGACAACTCGGAGCCTGGAGCCTGCTTCAGATTCTGTGTCTTCCTCTCTCAGCCTCCCCCCTGCTTGAAACTATCTCTATCTCTCTCAAAAATAAATAAACATTAAAAAAAAAAACAGACTAAAAAGAAAACCATATGATCATCTCAACAGATACAGAAAAAAAAAAGAGAAATAGATACAATCCTATATCCACCTCTGATCAAAACTCTCCACAAATCGCAATAAAAGGAAACTTTCTCAACATTGATAAAGAGTTTCTCCAAAAAGTATAGCACACATTACAATGTAAAAGACTGAATGTTTTCTCCTTAAGATCAGGAACAAAATTTCCCCATGTTCATTCAATATTATACAGGAGATCCTAGCCAATGCAATAAGGCAAGAAAAAGAAATGAAATGCATACAATAAGAAAAGTAGTAAAAGTATATTGCAGATGGCATTTATATATATGTGTGTATATATATGTATGTATATGTATATATGTGTGTGTATATATATACACACATGTATGTATATATGTGTGTGTATACATATATACACACGTATGTGTATATATATGTGTGTGTACATATATACACACATGTATGTATATATGTGTGTGTACCTATATATACACACATGTATGTATATATGTGTGTGTATACCTATATATACACATGTATGTATACATGTGTGTGTATACCTATATACACACATGTATGTATATATAGGTATATACAAATATATATATACACACATATATTTATATATATATAAATCCTAAATAGTGTATGGAAAAGCTAATAAAACTGGGGACTTGGCACGTTTACAGGATGCAAGATCATTATACAAAATCAATCATATTTTTATATACTAGCCACCAGCAATCAAAAATTTCAAGTCAGCTATTTTAGCACGTGAGTATATGAATATAAGCACTACCATCATTACGGTGTTCCCTTTAGGCATTCGCCTTGAACAAACCCTAGCATTCAAGGCCTTCACATTCTGTTTCCAACCCCATTCTCTAACCATCTCCTACTATTTCGCCCCACCATAAGCAAGCTACTTCAATAACGCAAGTCTATTCTCTTTCCTATGAAGCCCACTCCTTTTATCTACCCTGATGGTGTTCTTTAATCCACCTCATTCCTATCTTAGCCAATCCCTCCCCAGCGTTCTGGCCACCTGAGTCCTATTTACCCTTCTAGGTCATATTCAATAGGTACCCCCTCCCAGGCTGCCTCCTTAGATCATTTCAGTCTTTGGTACAGCGCCTTGTATACAGCAGGCACTCACCAAACCCTAAGAGAAGGAATGAACTTGAAGTACGCTCCTACTTATAGAAAGACACACCCACCACTCATGTGTACCTCTCAACGCATTCTGGGTCATGGGTTGTATTTCAGCCTCCCTCTCCACTGGTCTCATGCCTAAGGACGATAAAGGAACGTTTCTTTAATCATAGTTTTGTCCAGATTTTTAACTCTTGTACTGCTGTGTAAGTCATCCTGTGTACACCTCTTACTCGGACTGTGAGCTCTCCACGGGCATAACTTCCATCGAAGGAAAGGGTCAGGACTCAATACATGACGGATGAGCGAGCAGATTAATGAATCTCAATCTACTTGGGAGTCAATTTCAACCACAGCAACCACACATCCCAGAGGAAATTTCAAAGCAAAGACCCGCAAGGTGCGTAAGCAAATCTTCACGTGGGAATAACAAAAACAGAAGTGTTTACCAAGGGCTTGTTTCTTCGGTGGCTCCTATTTAAGATGGTTTATAGAGGAAAACCACCTCACTCCTTCTCAGACAACGACAAGGCTCGGGATGTCCACCTGGTCCTTCTGACTCACTTCCTTTTATGGGAAAAGCTAAGAAGCCAGGTGTTTGCAGAGAGTATGAACTTACTAATGAAAACTAGAAACAGGGCATTGCCCTGGTCTTGTCTCTCTCTCTCCATGTTCTCAGCCTCTGTGACATGATGGCTGTGAATGAAAAATCAGAAGAGGGCTGGAAACACTGCTTGACCTGTCCTTCCAAGCTCTCATAACCACCCCGGGCACGGCCACGCTCAAGGTCCCGGGTACAACCTCACAGATCTATGCCACATGTGTGACCTTAAGCAAGTCAGTCAGCCCTTGTAGGCTTCGTGCCTGTCACCTGCAAGTGGCAATCAGGATAATCATATTATCTGCTCTGCAGGTCTCTTTTTCAACCGCCTCTTAGGAAAGTGGGTTCACATGGAAGAAAGGAAACTGCTGAGTTCTCTGTCCTGAAGCCATGGAAGGAAGAGTCTTTCCTTCCTTCCTTTTTTTTTTTTTTAAACATTTATTTATTTTTAAGAGAGAGAGAGAGAGGGAGACACAGAATCCAAAACAAGCTCCAGGCTCTGAGCTGTCAGCACAGAGCCCAACACAGGGTTCGAACTCGGGAACCGTGAGATCATGACCTGAGCCGAAGTCGGACGCTTAACCGACTGAGCCACCAAGGTGCCCCGGAAGTATCTGTTTCCTACATGATGCTGATCTCAACCCCATACTAAGAATACCAATGTTGCCATATACTACTGATCACCCATGTGCAAGGACCGAGCTAACTGCTCTCCATTTATTGTTGCTTTTCTCCGCAGGCATCCTAGAAGCAGGGATTCATAGTCCCACGGGGAAAAACGCCAACAGAGGTCCAGAGGTCCAGAGAGGTGAAGCAACGTCCCTGCTCAAGACCACACAGCTCAGCCGCTCTTTCCACCTTCGCGGTGCCCCTCTGGCTGCCCTAGAGTAGAACCCGTGGCCTGATAGAGTCCCCCAGCCTCTGAGCTCACGCCCCGTCCCTTCCAAAGAACCGTAGGAGATGCCTTCACAGCTGCACCAGGAGAAGGATTAAAGCCCAGGATCCAAACTGTTCACTCAAGGGAGAATTTACTGCAAGCCTAAGACTTCGACGCTCGAGCTTCTTTCCAGAGAAAACACGGGGCCATTCCTCTGATGCAGGGATGCTGACCACCTCCCTGTAAGATGACCCCCAAAGCTGTTTGGCGGGTGGCATCTCACTGCCCCAGCTCCACCTGCCTGCCCTCCCCGGCCTCCTCGGAGGCCCCATTTCCTTTCATCTAAGTCTTGCGGGGAAAAGAAATGCCACGTTGATTAAAGTGCAGGCTTATCTGTTTCATCGCAGATCTAAGCTTGCGGTGATAAATCCCTAAGCTAAACACACACAAAGGGAACTATGAAGCTTGCACACCGATCAGAACCCAGGGGCGGGGAGGGGCAGGTGTGGGCTTTCGCCCGGCTGCTGGCTGCTTTCCCCACCCACTGGAGGGTCCCCATCCAGAAGGGCTATTTCCTGCCCTATCTAGAAAGTGGACATACTTTCTAGATACTTCTGGCAAAAACCTCCACCGACGTCCCATTTCGGAAAGCCTGGCTGCATCTCGTAAAACTCCTGGATAGTCTAACTTGATTGCCTTCTCTTCCTTCAGCTGGCACGGGCCGGGGGAACCCGAAGCTGAAGAGGATGCAGCCTTGGGTTCCGAGAGTTGGGGACTCTTCAACCTCTCCAGACATTTCCCCAAATGTGCTGGCTTCAGGATGGGGGCCATGTTCTGTGGTCTCAGTTTCAGAGTCACAGGCAGGGGAAGACAACACCCCTTTAAAGCATTCAGACATTTCTCCAGGGGTGTCTCAGTGGCCTGGCTATCCCAAGCACTGTCCCCTTAACGACACAACTCATTGTCCCTTCCAGTGGGGAAGTACAGAGGGTGGCCACAGTGGTTCACTGCATCTGCTGGCTTTTTATACTGACGGTTTGTAGTAGAAAGCATCACACAGCCCCAGGCCACACTATGACACCGATCATTAAAACTCCCCATGAGCCACTTTTGTCTAGTAAAAGAACTCCCATATTGTAACTGGTCACATGGTCCCCCACAAAAAAGACTGTGCTGGCTAACGTGATACAAGTGGGAGTGTGTACGTACAGCAGCTTATGACCTTCTTGGGCCCCGTTTCCCCCTGATGTCTGGAATGCAGATGCAATAACATGCACTTGGGCAGCCACCTTGGGCCATGACATAGAAGCCATATGCTTAGAAACGAAAACAAACAGGTAAGAGGAGCTCCCTTACACTGAAGCGCCATACCATCCCTGGACTGACTTCTTTACTAGGAGAGAGAGACGATCTTCTCTTTTGTGTCCACAACTGTTTTTTTTTAGGTATTCTGCCCTTTGCAAGCATACACTATCATGACTGCCACACCCTGTCTGAGGTATTAAACAAGACTATTCACTGCGTCATTCCATTTTATTCAAGAAATTGTTTTTGAAAACCTAAGTGCCAAAAGATGTACACTGTGGATACAGTAAGCAAAGCAGACATGTCCCTGACCTCAAGACACTTACAGTCTAATGGGTCATTTATGGGTTCTTCTGCTCAGTTATGGTGAGACATACTTACGGCTAAATTCAGATCCAGATCACTGGGAGAAGCAAGTCTATATGTGTATGTATACGTACCCATGGAGTGTGTGTGTGTGTGTGTGTGTGTGTGTGTGTGTGTGTGAATGAGAGAGAGAGAAATGGAGACAGAGAGAGAAACAGACAGTGAGAAAGGAAGAGAGAGCCCAGGTTCTTTGATTTCCCCTTATAACTGCTGTGGTAACATCCACTGGAGACACGGGATAGCCCAGCACAGCTCAGCTCATCTGCAACATTCAGACTCTTCCTAATTCTCTTTTGGGCAAGAGCTCCCAGCGACTCATTCCAGGTCTTTGCACAGGCCTGGCCTTTCTCATCAGCCATTTTCTCTGTCCAAAATCTTGATGTCATCTTGGACTCCTATCTTCCCTTCAGACCCTCCATATAATCCATCGGCAAATGCTGACATTTCTACTTCAAATACATCCTATACATTCTATTAAATACTATTACTGTAACAGAGATGAGTTCCCTAAATCTTATGATTGTCTCATGGTTATGCAAGAAAACATCGTTGAATCTGGAAGATACAAGATGGAACAGTTAGGAGCGAAGATTCATGATATCATAATTTCTGCAACTTAGTCTCACATGATTCAGTTCTGATGATGCTGATGGTGATGCTGATGGTGATGGTGATGGTGATGA
This sequence comes from Hyaena hyaena, assembly GCF_003009895.1. Taxonomy (NCBI): domain Eukaryota; kingdom Metazoa; phylum Chordata; class Mammalia; order Carnivora; family Hyaenidae; genus Hyaena; species Hyaena hyaena. Next base: position 1,072,813 of record NW_024080689.1, read on the forward strand.
TGATGATGATGATGATGATGATGAGAGTGGTGACTATAATATAAGATGATGATGGTGATGACGGTAATGACAGTGATGAAGATGATGGCGACAGTAATGGTGATGGTGACGGTGATGATGATGGTGGTGACAGTAATGATGATGATGGTGATGAAGATTATGGCGATAGCAATGGTGATGATATTGATGATGGTGGTGACAATAATGACGACGAAGGTGATGGTGATGATGGTGATGATGAAGATAATGGTGGTGAAGATGATGGCGACAGTAAGATGATGGTGACAGAGATGGGATGGTGACAGTGATGATGGTGACGATGATGACGGTGATGGTGATGATGATGGTGGTGATGGTGGTGATGGTGATGGTGATGATGATGGTGGTGATGGTGGTGATGGTGATGATGATGGTGGTGATGGTGATGGTGATGATGATGGTGGTGATGGTGGTGATGGTGATGGTGATGATGATGGTGGTGATGGTGATGGTGATGGTGGTGATGGTGACGATGATGATGAAGATGATGGCAGTAGTTATGATGATTATGGTGGTGTTGACAGTTATGATGATGGTGATGAAGATGATGATGATGGTGATGATAGTGGTGATGATGTTGGTAGTGGTGGTTATGATGGTGATGGTGATGATGGTGGTGGTGATGATGGTGGTGGTGGTGAAGGTAACGATGATAATGGTGGTACAGATTATAGTGACAGCGATGGTGATGATGATGGTGATGGTGGTGATGATGTTGACAATGGTGGTGATGGTGACAGTAATGAAGATGATGGCGACAATAAGATGACGATGATAGCGATGTGATGGTGACAATGATGACGGTGATGGCAGCAATGAAGATGATGATGGTGGTGATGACGATGATGGTAATGAAGATGATGGCAGTAGTAAGGATGATGGTGACAGTGATGATGATGATGGTGATGATGGTGATGGTGATAATGAGAAGGAAGAGGAGGAGGAGAAGAGAGAGAAAGGCAAATGTTAATCACTGGTGAAGGACATAAAGGTCTTATTCACTGTATTATTCAATCAATCACTTCAAAATCTTCCACTGGCCTGGGCGCCTGGGGGGCTCAGTCAGTTAAGCGTCCAACTTCAGCTCAGGTCATGATCTCACAGTCCGTGGGTTCAGAGTCCTGCATCAGGCTCTGTGCTGACAGCTTGGAGCCTGGAGCCTGCTTCCAATTCTGTGTCCCCCTACCCCCTGACCCTCCCCTGCTCGTGCTGTCTCTCTCTCAGAAATAACTAAAACATTAAAAATAAATAAATAAACAAAATTTTCCACTGGTCTAAAACTGTTCAAAATAAGAAGTTAAGAATAAACACTGATGCTGAATCTCTCTCACATCCTCCATCACTACCATCGTCATCGAAGCCTTGGTCTCATCCCGAAGATGGTGCAATAGATTCCACTTCCTCCTGCATCTCCTTTCCTCCACGTTTGCCCTTCCAGCATCTCTTCCCAACACAAGAGCCAGAGGGCTTATGTCAAACACAAGTCAGGTCTTACCAATCTCCTGCCCCAACCCCCACAATGGCTCCCATCCCACCCAGAGTGAAACCCAAGACCCCACCATGGCCCACAGCACCCCAACTCTTTGACCTCATCCACTACCATGTCTCCGCCCCCACTCTCTCCATGCTAGTTGCCCTGGTCTCCTTGTTCCCCAAACGCACCTGGCACAGCCTCCCCTCTGCCCTGCACACAGTCACCTGTGGCCAGCCAGGTCTCTGCCTCGGTAATGTGACCAGGAATTTAGGGCCCTTCTTCAGATCAGGCTTTTTCCTGACACTTCCCATCCCCCTCTACTTCCCTCCCCCGCTCTACTTCTCTCTGAAGCACTTACCAAGACCTGATTGTATGTTTTCTGATTACGGGTTTATTTCCGGTCTCCTATAATGGAATGGAAGCACCCTGAGAGCTGGCGCTTTCTTTTGTTTATTCTCATTGCCTCAGTGCCAGATCCCCAGGGAAGGATCAAAATCGTTTTTATGTGAATGAAGGGACCAGTATCTCTGGAGTCCCACTCTGACCTCCCTTTTCCTTCTTCTCAAGGTGCTGCTAGTGGCCTGTGGTGTTTGTGCCTCTTGCCCTGTGCACCTCTCCCCCAGACCCGCCCAAGCCTCCTCTCCCAGCCTCCTCCAGGGCCCAGCCTTGCCCCTTCCCCATCCCCCATCATTAGCCCAACTGACGGAGGAGCCATATGGCATCTCATTGCGAGAAACCCCACCCCTACCCACATACCTCCTGGCCCTCAGGGACACAGCCCTTATGTTCAAAGAAAGGAAAAAGAAAAGTCCCCTGCTCAGAGCAGCCTTCTCCAACAGGACACAGAGTTCCATTTCCTTCTGGCCTTTCCCCCAGTTTCTTCCACCACGACTGTGTCCAGAAAAGCCACACGCATCCTTGCAAAGGAACTGGTCAGTGCCCGTCTCTGCAAACCACTGGTCCCTAAAGCCTTTCTTGCACTAGGTGATGCCTGCCCTGCCCACGTGGCTGCCCCCTGAGCTTCTGAGCAGCACGTGGCTTGTAATTCTGCGGGGGCCCCTGGATGGCTGTTTATCCTCTGACCGTATAGTCTTGGCTTCCTGCTCCTGGACGTAAGCCCCGGAGCCCAGTGCCGTGTCCTATCTATCATCTCGCTTCCGTAGAACCTAACAGAGTGCTCGACGCATAGCGGGTGCCGGATCCCCAGAGATGGCTCCGTGTCCCCTCCTGCATCTTTGGCCCCCAAAACCCGTTCTCAGTAGGTGATGGACGTGGAGCCCCCAACCGTCCATTCAGGCGGGGGCTGGGGTCCCCACACCCTAGGAGCTCTCGTACTTGCCACCCTCCCCTGAGGCCCGCGACAATTTGTCATCCCTGCCCGGCGCCCTTTTTCTCGTGTCCTCACTGCCCCGAGCGTGTTCTGCTGGGGCCTCCATTTTGCTGACTCACCAAGGTAATTGTGCATTCTAACCCTGTGCCCAGCGCCTTCTCTTCCTCTCTCCCCTGCACCGCATTTTGGTAACAGCCAGAGCACATTCTAAAGCCTTCTGCTTTCAGGGCGCGGGAGGTAATTAGTGGGCCAGCTCGGTGACAGCCCTTCTTCTCCCCCGGCCATATGGTGAGCGCAGGCTCTGCCTGCCCCTGACCCCCACCCCCAGGCTGCTTCCCAGGCAGCGAGGGCGCAGGCAGGGTGTCCACTCTGGCCAAGCCGGCCAAGCCCCTGAGGTTCCCGGGCAAGACAGGGCCCTCGGGGTGGGCAGGGGACCTGGGGCAGGCTGGCCAGAACAAGAGCAGCTCCTCTGGCTTCTGGAAGGTTCTGCTTCCAGACACACCCCTTCTTCAGGCAATCCTGGGCTGGGCAGGACCATTCGTTACCACCCTCAGGGACCCCCAAGATCAGAACAAGACAGCTTGGGACTCTCTCTGAATGGGACTCACTAAATCCCGAAGTGGGAATGAACTGTGTCCTGTAACAAGCCTGGCACAGAGAAGGGGACAGTGATCGGTCACTGGGCTTGCCAGAGCTCTGAGCCCAGGGGTCACAGAATCCCGAGAGAAAGACAAAGAGCACTATGGCCGCTAAGTGAGCTCGGGAGGAGACAAACTGGGCCAGATCCACACCCAGCCCCCAGCAGCCCTCGACAGGTGCTGGCTTACGCTCAGAAAGGAAAAACCCTCGAGGTGGCTGGGTGAGCCCCTCCTAAAGCTAAAAACACTCAGAGCCTCCGCCAACCCGACTTTAATGCATCCTGGGGTGAGTGGTCTCTGCCTTGGAGCTGAGGGGCTCAAGTCATGAAAACACGTGCCCTTTGGCTGAGCAAACATCGGCCTTTTCCAGCATCTTCCACAAACCTCAAGTCTACGTACCGTGGCGAGCAGGAGCAGCATCGACCCCCAGCCACAGGATGGGTCCCAGGCAGCCGCAAGGGGCTGGGGTGGGTGGGGCGCCCGGGTCCCATCTGTACCTCTGGTAGTGTGACTTCAGGGCTTGGGGTCTAGAGTCAGATTGCCTGCACTCAGAGCCCAGACCAGCTTCCTTCCTGGCTGTGTGACCTTCAACGGGGTTCTGAAGCCCCTGGGCCTCAGTTTCCCCATCTACAAAGTGGACATGGTAACTGTGAGCGCTTCCTAGGGCTGCTACGAGATTTAAATAAGTCCCTTCACAGAAAGCATTTTACGAAGCACCCAGAGTCGTCAATATCACTGGAGAATGGGGCTCTCGCTGGAGCCTGGGGGGCTCAGTCGGTTAAGCGTCCGGCTTCAGCTCAGGTCATGATCTCACAGTTGGTGGGTTGGAGCCCCGCGTCAGGCTCTGTGCTGACAGTGTGGAGCCTGAGTGGGATTCTCTCTTGCTCTCTCTACCCTTCCCCACTGGTGTTTTTCTCTCCCTCTCTCTCAAAATAAATAAACTTTAAAAGATAGTAATCACAATGCCACCATCACAACACTTTAAAAAAAAGAACGAGGCTCTGGGGTCTCCTGTGCCCTGTCCCTCGCCTGATACTCAGGGCTCCGTGAGTGCAGGGGTCCACACACGAGCCACAGAAACAGCAGGCGTGTCTCCAGATCCGCCCTCGACCTGGATTCTTTTTTTTTTTTTAATTTTTTTATAGCTTATTAATTTTTGAGACACAGAGAGACAGAGCATGAGCCAGGGGAAGGGCAGGGAGAGAGGGAGACACAGAATCTGAAGTAAGCTCCAAGCTCTGAGCTGTCAGCACAGAACCCAATGTGGGGCTCGAACCCACGAACCGTGTGATCATGACCTGAGCTGAAGTCAGACACTTAACCGACTGAGCCACCCAGGCGCCCCCCTCGACCTGGATTCAAGGTGCTTTCCATACAACCTAAAATCAGCTGTGTTTCCTGTTTGTTGGCACCGAACAGTCGAGCACGTACCCCACGGCTTTCTCATGTGACCTGCAGCCCAACCGGGACCAAAGGGACATTTAATGTGACCTGTAGGCAGGTCAGTCCCCAGGGATCGCAGGGCTGAGCTGCACCGAGGCCCCGACGGGCTCGAGAAAGATCTCACAGCACACAGGTTATCAATGCAGCTAATTCTCTACAACGGGCAGAGGACATACCGCTGCCCCAGCTTACAGACCAGGAAACTGAGGCATGCAGAGGTTTAGGAACTCGGCCAAGGCCCTAGGCTACGGGGAGGCGGAGCTAGGGGCCAAGGCTCTTCGCCCAGTTCCCTGGTGCTCTCCAAGGACAGGGCACCCAAGGTGCGGGGGCATCAGGGGTTGCACCCCGGGTCGGTGGTAGCTCAGCTGAGACCTGGGAGGTAAGGGGGGGGCGGTGGGCAAGGCTGGGGGAGAGCAGACAGAATACTCCATAGCACAGAGCAGGGTGTGCATGGGAAGCCGGAATGGGCTCAGGGGGCCACAGCTCCGGCTTCAAGGGAGGGAGGGACAGGAAATCTCTGGCTGCACAGAGACCCCAACGCTGTGGAAAGGAGGTGTCCCAGGCGCAGAACGGAGAGGGATGGACGCCGGCGAGCGGGCTGAGAGGCGGGTGGAGGAGAGGAAGCAGAGGCAGCAGGTGTAGACAACTGTTTGTACGCAGTTCAGCTGTCGGGGGCACAGAGGGGGAGGGAGGGCTGTCCCTGCGAGTCACAGTGGGGAGCGGAGCACACTTCCACGCTGGAGGACAGCTCGCAGAGAAGGAGGGGAGGGGGCGAAAATCGCGGGCGAGATGCACCTGAGGACAGGAAGTCAACACGACCCGGGATGCCAGCGGAAGGACACGCGGTGCCCAGCAACACGCTCTTGGTCAATGTGACCTTGGGGTGCCTGCCCCCACAGGCATCTCATACCCGCGGCTGCCATCATCCAGGGTGATGACGTGCTGCTTGTCAACTTAATAAGAACGTTTGTACGCCATCACCCAGGTGATCAATAACCGGCCCCCCACCAAGAACTTCAGATGCATGGAGAACCCTGTCACTATGATGCGGTTAAGTCATCAACCCTCACTAGGACCCGTTCCACTGGCTGTAGAATCAGGCTCAAGGACACTGGGAAGAGGGAGGCCTGACGTTTGCTGAGCACCTCAGGGACTCAGGGCTGTGGGCTGAGCACCAGCCCCCGGGAGCCTTCCTGGTGAGGGACGTGGCCCTGCTCACGTGTCACTCGGAAGGTGGCGGTGGCTTTCAGAGGGAGCGTAAGAGCAAGGGCTGACAAACTAGAGCCCCCAGGCCACGGTCACACACACCGCCTGCTGCTCTAAGCGCAGGTTTGGGGCCCGCAGCCGAGCCCAGCTACCACGGTGGCTACTTTCTGCCGCGATGGCAGAGGTGAGCGGTGGCAACAGAGGCTTCCTGAAGGCTGCAGAGCCCGAAACATCACAACCTGGCCCTTTCCAGAGAAAGTTCACCGAGCCCTGCTGGGAGTGGCCCGGACAGAGGACTATGGGCTTGGCCAAGAGCTCACGGGAGACTCGGACCTTCGTCTGCCTGATTCTGAAACCCCCAGGCCGCGGCCTGACATCACCTGGCTCGTTCTTTACTCTTCTTACAGAGGAGAGAGTCAGAGAAAGTTCTGTCATCAACTCATGATCGCACGGTTTGCAAGTGTGAGCCCCATGTTGGGCTCTGTGCTGACAGCATGGATCCTGCTTGGAATTCTCTCTCCCTCTCTCTCTCTCTGTCTCTCTCTCTCACAATAAATAAATAAATAAACTTAAGAAAAGAATAAACAGAAGAGAGGCTCAGAAGCACAGTGGCTGAAGCCTGCTTGGCTGGGAACCCTCTCTCTCCCGAGGACTGTGTCTGTGGCCTGAGGCAAGGTCTCCCGTTGCCCTGTCCTCAACATTCTCACCTGTGCAATGGGGCAACTACGACACTAACTCATAGAGTCGCGCTGAGCAAATGATATAAATGAAGGAAGGGAGGTAAAGCACGGTGCCTGGTACTTTGTAGGAACTCCATTCTAAGCACAAATGAACGCGACTCCTGTCATCAAGGATTAGTGATGCGGCTTTTGTCACCAAAAAAGAAGTGGCAGAGAATGGCCCAGAAGGTCCTCAAAATGAACAGGCAGGTCCACCATGGGCTAGGTTACTGCCTGTTTTAACAGAACAGCTGAGAGCCAGTCACTGCTGAAGATGAGAGACGGGTCAACATAATCAGGGAAATGGCGAAAAGGACGGAGGCAGAGGGAAGCCAGGCATGAAGGAAGAGAAGGAGGAAGGAAAAGGTATGAGAGGGGGCGCCTGGGGGGCTCAGTCTGTTAAGTGTCCGACTTTGGCTCAGGTCATGATCTCGCAGTTCGGGAGTTTGAGCCCCGCGTCGGGCTCTGCGCTAACAGCTTGGGATTCTCTCTCTCCCTCCCTCTCTTTCTGTGCTCCTTCCCCACTTGCAAGCTCCCTCTCAAAATAAATAAATAAACTTATAAAAAGAAAGAAAAGAGGAAAATGGCAGGGGTGACTGATGACGGAGAAGACAGTCACGACAACGGAGGTGGCCACTGAGCGTAAGGTAAGAGCCACACCAGCGCCCCTGGGTCCAAGCGCCTGTGACTGGGCAGGGAGGATTCACACCTGGATCTGTCGGGCTGCAGACACCACATTTCCAGCTAAGGCCCGGCCTTACCACCTCGCCTCTAGGCAACCCCTGTGTGACTCAGTTTCCCCACAGGCCAAGGAGAGGGGGGCTCAGCTGATCTCCCCAACCCCTTAGCACTCCAAAGTCGTCTGAGGCTATGATCTCCATCCCCCAATAGAATGAGACAGCCCTGTCACCTTGGGGTGGGGGGACCAGGGGGATCTGAGAAAGAAGAATCCCATTTCCCACCAGGGGCTGAGGTTGACCAGAAGCCTCTCAGAGTTCAAGGGCCCAGCTTGTCTGGCTTCCCCCGCAGCCCTAAACCAGATCTGAGCTCCCAAGCCCTCTGCAAAGCAGTGTTTCTTGGCAGAGCGACCATAATGGGGGGCCCCTGGGTTCGGGGTCCTCCGTACCCAGCCAGAGAAGCGAACTCCCAGCCTCCGGCCACACCGAGCCTGGAGAACTGAGTCAGCCCTGGATGGAAAGGCAGAGCCACGCAGGTGCTGGGAAGCACAGCCTGCCGATCAGCTCACCGCCAGACGACCAGACTGCCAGGCTGTCTAAGTGACCGACCCCCTGCTAATTTTACAGAGAAGGTCTTCATGGGATATCGGTGTCACCTGCGCTTTGGCTCCTACGTCCATCCTCGGAAGGGGCCCCGTCATCATTCATTCGGTCCCTGCACAAATAGTCACGGGGCACCCATGATCTTCCAGGCAACGTTCCTGGTGCGGGGACGCCACAGAAAAGAGAAAGACAGACCCCTTGCCTACGCGGGGCTTTCGTTCTGACAGGGACAATGACAGTGAACCATCGAACCAACAAATACACGACGCTGGATGGCCTCAGTGCCTGGAAGAAAAGGCAGGGGACGGGAGCAGATGAGGAAGGCAGGGAAGGCGGTGCCGGCTGAGCCTCAGATGTCACAGCCCAAAGATCTGCCGACGGAAAGCTTCTGGCCAAGAACACAAAACAGGGAAAGACCCCCGAGGCCAGCACCTACTCGACATCAGGAGGTACAGGGTCTGGGTTCTGGCAAGAGGCACAGAAAGAAGGTCGCAGGAGCAGCGAGGGGCCGGCCGTGCAGGGCTGCGGCCAAGCGCCCCTTTGCCAGCTGCCCAGGCTTCATTCCCGGTCTCCATGACGCTTAGGCAGTCAGGTCCCCTGGCTTCCATCGTCTGCCATCGCAGAGCACGGCTCTGACCAGAGGCGTGATGACCGATGGCTTGTTTATCGACTCCCAGGGGTGTGTGGCTGGGGCGCACCCACTGATTTCCCCCAGCGGATGCCACTCTTGATAAGGGGAAGCGGGAAATCCAAACTTTGGAACCCCAACACGTGGTGTCCCTGCTAACGCGAGAGGCGGGCTCCCCGCGCTGCCCTGCTGCCCCCCAGACGGGCTCAGGGGACCTGCAGCGACAGATGAAGTGCCTCTCGCGAAGCCTGGCTCTTCCTCGAATCGATTCTGGGATTTCGCTCCTCCCTGCTGCTGTCCCAACGTCCCAGGCAGAGCTGCAGACAGGCCCCTCCCCAAATCGGTGCACCTGCTCCTCGCTCCCTCCTGACCCACGGGACGTGTCCCCGCAGCCCGCTAACCTGGGCCAGCGGGGCTCAAGCCTGTGGGTTTTCAGAGGCGCCCACACCCCACATCCCACAAGATGTTCCCCTCTCCTGCCCGTCTCCCTCTCCGCTCCCGTTCTCGAAGTTCGCCAAACACGAGAACCGCGTGCGAAGCTCTTGAAAAAGACCAATGGCTCAGGTTCATCCCCAGACCAATTAATCTAGAATCTCTGTGGGGAGGGCCAGGCATTGGCATTTTCAGAACTGTGCCCACGATTCCACGGTGCGGCCAGGGAGGAGGCTTGCTGTCACCACAGGGACTTGTTCAACCTCAGGGTGCTTACGAATCGTCTGAAGGTCTCGGTAAAGTGCAGATTCTGACGCAGTCGTTCTGGGAAAGGGCCCAAGCTTCTGCATTTCTAACAAAGTCCCGTGGGAGGCAGTCACTGCTGGTGCATGGACCAGACTGTGCCGGGCAAGGGTGTGGGGCCCAGCCAGATCTGCGGGGTGAGGGGTGGAAGTGGGCTTCGCTCGTTTTCTACGTCCCGAGAAACTGTCCGTCACGGATCTCCCTTTAAAGTTGGGAAGGAACTCCTTTTTTGTGATCGCTTTTTAAAATGTTTATTTATTTTTGAGAGACAGACAGAGCACGAGCAGGGGAGGGGCAGAGAGAGAGGGAAACACAGAATCCGAAGCAGGCTCCAGGCTCCGAGCTGTCAGCACAGAGCCTGATACAGGGCTCGAACCCACAGACTGTGAGATCATGACCTGAGCTGAAGTCGGACGCTTAACCGACTGGGCCACCCAGGGGCCCCTAGTGGGGAAGAGACTTCTGAAAGACTTAGTTGAAAGGCTTTTACAGAAGGAAAGAGGGATTTTCTAGTGTGGGAATAGGGGCTCCTATACATAACAAATGATACAGGACCACCCTCTGTTATAAAGGATCTACTGGAATTAAAAGAAGAACCACCTGGCTGGCTTACTCAGTAGAGCATGGCAGTCTTGATCTTAGAGTTTTGAGTTCGAACCTCACACTGGGTGCAGAGATTACCTAAAAATAAAATCTTTTAAATAAAATAAATAAGGGGCACCTGGGTGGTTCAGTCGGTTAAGCGTCCGACTCCCGGTTTCGGCTCAGGTCACGATCTCACAGTGTCACGGGTTTGAGACCCGCATCAGGATCCGCAATGGCGGTACCAAGCCTACTTGGGATTCTCTGTCTCCCTCTCTCTCTGCCCCTCCCCCACTCACTGTCTCTCTCAAAATAAATAAACTTAAAAGAATAAAAATAATAAAATAAGAACTTAAACAAATGAAGTATCTAATCAAGGACCCAGCGCATGGTAGGTGCTCAATAAATGGTACTTTTGCTACTCATGCTCTCGTTGTATTATTATTAATGTGGGAGTTACTCCATTTCCTAACCCAACCAACCATGTTCTCTTGGCATCCAAAACCCTGACTGAGCCCTACTAAGTCCTACAAGACTTAGTACCTGAGAGGATGAGCCCCAGATAGGCTCCCAGCACAGGAAGGCTTGGGTCCAGGGGCCTTCATCAGACAGCCCCACGGACCCCGCCCGGTCTAAGAACACCAACGTCTTTGTTACTCACTTGTTTTTTTGTTTTGTTTTGTTTTGTTTTGTTTTGTTTACTTATTTGCCACGAGCGATATACTTCCTCAGCCCAGTCATGGCTAATATTGCATGCGCGCTGCCTGTCGGGACCAGTTTAAAGTATTCTATTTGGGGGGCGCCTGGGTGGCTTAGTCGGTTAAGCGTCCGACTTTCACTTAGGTCATGATCTCGCAGTTCGTGGGTTCGAGCTCCGTGTCGGGCTCTGTGCTGACTGCCAGCTCAAAGCCTGGAGCCTGTTTCAGTCTGTGACTCCCTCTCTCTCTGACCCTCCTCTGCTCACGCTGTCTCTCTCTCTCTCTCTCCTAGAAATAAATAAAACATTAAAATAAATAAATAAATAAATAAAGTATTCTATTTGGTTTAACTCATTATATCCTAAAAACAACTCCAGGCAGCAGGTGCTATTAGCCTCAAGGGCAGACGAGGAAACTCGGAAAGGCAAAGCAACTTGCCAAGGTCACACATGTAGTAGGTCACAGGGCCAGATGACAAACAGGAGAATGTATTTCAGACCTCATGCTTTCCCAGCGCTTCTCAAACGTTACTTGCTAGGTGGTTTTGTTATAATGCAGGCTCTCCTGGGGGCACCTGGTTGGCTCAGTGGGTTGAGCATCCGACTTCGGCTCAAGTAGTGATCTCACTGCTCGTGGGTTCGAGCCCTGCATCAGGCTCTGTGCTGAGAGCTCAGAGCCTGGAGCCTGCTTTGGATTCTGTGTCTCCCTCTCTCTCTGCCCCTCCCCTGCTCATGCTCTGTCTCTCTCTCAAAAATAAATAAAACATTTAAAAAATAAAAAATAATAAAAAATGCAGGTTCTCCAGTAGGTGAGTGGGAGCCTGAGATACTGCATTTCCAGCAACCGCCCCGCCCCCCCACCCCCACCACCGGGGATGCTGATGCTACTGGTCCACGGACCTCACTTTGAGTAGCAAAACTCCTCACATGCTCTGATGCCTCCTGGTATTTCCACCACGATACCCCTCCAATTGGTGGTTTGTTGATTCGACGGGTGGCAAAAATCACAGTGAATCTCCACTTTGAACACTTGGGTAAAGTTCTGTTTAAACTCCTACTCAAACAGCAAATATTCTGTGGCAAAGGAGATTATCTGTCGTTTGGAAAAGCCGTTGTGTCCATTATGAGCTATAGGCATCGAGGGTTATGAAATTGCTTTCAAATTTAAGTGCTACCTCTACCAAGAGCGCTCTCTGGACCAGGGAAACAATTCCCATCTCTCGAGGCTCAGTGAAGAGCTCCAATTTGAAAAATACAGGGTGAGATATCTCCAAACACAGAAGAGCATCACCTAACTATAAACCTTCCTTCTCAGATTAGCGGGAGAGGGATGTACGCATAAACCAGAAGAAATGACAAATTTTCCTGCCCAGTGAAATGCGTTAAGAGCAAATCAGGACCATCCACTTAATCAGTCTGGACTCAGTGGCTGGTGAGTGAGACAGAGAAAATCAGAGCAGAGTGGGGGGAGGGTAAACAGGCAAGGGTGTCCCGGATACAGCGTGACCTGAAGTTCCAGGATGGCAAACGAGATCCTGGAGACACCTGCCTTCAAATCATGAGTCTTCAGGGAAAACAAAAATACCCTCCTCAAAGCTAGTCATAATACCAAGGTTAGATTGAACAGCGATCAGTGCAGACAAGGCTCGGTTAGAAAAGCACATTTATGCAATTTCCACCACCCAGTGATTCTCGAACTTTGTTCCACAATCGAATCACCTGAGAAGATCCCCCACCCCCACCCCAGCTCACACTCAGGCCACACTCCCACATCAATGAAATCACAGTCTCTGGGGGTGGGGCCCAGGTATCCCTCATTGTTAAAGCTCCTCGGATAATTCCTTGGGCTGCCAAGTTTGAGAGCCAGTATCTTCACTTATAAAATGACGAATCCATCCGGACCAATGACCAATGGTCTCTTCACCCGATTTGCATGTTAGAATCAGCTTGGGAAGGATTTTGAAAGTAATGATGCCAGCAGCGTCCCTTAGGAATTGAGGTTAATTCATAAGACCCAGGCATCAGCATTTTTAAGAGCTCCTAGGTGATCTTCATATCCAACTACAACTACTGGTCCAGATGTTTCTCCCAAGATTCCTTCTACTGCCTATATTTTAAGCATCTATGATAATAAGGCTAAAAATGCTTCTTAGACTTTTTGCAAAAGTAGAGTTCTCATCTTTACTTTTAAGTCAGGGATTTCTAACTTTGCAAGAGTCCAAATCGTATTCAAAATGCCAGATGAATACATATGCTTGTGTGCGAATATATACAATGAATATTTTCGAAGGAGAATGTCCTTGACTTTCATCAGATTCTCAAAGACTGAACGGTATTACCTTAAAGGCAAGTATGTGATTTCTGATTTAACACACGTAAGCAAGTTCAAGAATGAACAGAAAAGAAACTGACCTCAGCAGCACATTCTCAATTTGCAACACAGCTACTGCCCCATAGCGACTGCATGTCATTATTGCAGGTGAAGTTCAGACCAAACGTCCCATCCCCTGAGAAGCTATAGGGGCTGGATGTCCAGATTTCTGATCCGAGTATCAAAGTGGAGGTTGTTTGCAGATTGGGGTCTGTGCTAGGCTGTCTGGTCATGATCAGGGTGAGAGACGACTTGGCCAGCTATACGTGTCAAGAGACTATCCGCCCAGATGTTTTGGGTTCGTGTCTCCAACTGGATTAAGAATTCTGGGTTTTCTGGTCCTGACTGCTGTTACCTATATGCCTTGGTTTGGATCCCAGGTTCCTTTCTCCCCATGTGTTCTTGGGAAAATTACTGAACCTTTTTATTCTTCAGAGGAAATGGGGACAATATAAAGACTTTTAAGACTGCTGTGAAGAATGAGAAAATACACGTAAAAAGCTCAGCCTATCACTTGACCCAGAACAAGATCCAAATAAACGTAGAGTTTTATTACTGTATCGGTGGTATTTTATTATTCTTAACATCTTGGTGAAGGAGCCCACGTCACTAGATTTCACTGAGCTTCCTTTGTGGATCCATACGCCAAGGAAAATACACCCCGCTCAGTTTCTTTCCTGGAGATAGAGCGATGACCACCAGGAGACGGCAACTCATCACATATCCGGGCGACCAACCGAGCACAGGAAAATACCACCCTAAAATACAGACGTAATCCCTACCCCCTGAGACGCCAGTAGTTGAAACCTCTACAAACAACTGGAGCAACTTCTTCGTCACGTACCTGGCATCCTGGTCAACATCAACCTTCTCGCCACACGGGCAAGGGGGTGGCCACACTCCACCAAAGCCCACCCCAAACTGCCTTTTGGGCAAAAGGACACGCCAGCCACTCACTCAATCGCCGATGCCCTGGACCATCCTCTCTCCTCCAGCCCCGGCGCGTGGGTCCCTCCCCAGGAGACAGTCCCAGGGCTTGTCCGCAAGCCGCCTGCCCCGTAGAGGCTCCCACGGCGCGGCGCACCACCACCGGCCCTGGTGTGGCCGAACAACACCGACCCCTCTCACCATGCCCCAGCAAGGGCACAAGGTGATCCGCGCTCGCTTACCTGGAGTCTGCTTGGCCGTCCGCACGGGGGTGTAGTGGTTTTTGGAGGACGATCTGACCGGTGTGTTCTCTTTGGGAGAGGTATTGATAGCTGAGATAGTTTCTCTTTCACAGTGTGCTATGGGGATTGGTCCCTGCTGTCTTAAGATGTCGGCCAGGGCCCTAAACAAGAAGGAGATCACAGGGTGAGACTCACGGAGCAGGTGCACACGACCGCGGGGGAAATGGACTTGCTTTCACGGGCCCTTGGAGACACAGAGCTACGGGAGGAGACAGGGACACAGCGTTCTGTCCCCAGCAGTCAGCGCAGTGTCTGCGGCTGCTCCCACGGGGAGGGGGAGGCTGCCATGACCGGGAGTACTGGCACTAGAAGCCAGCTACTGTGGCTTCCGTCTTGATTTCACATGGGTCTCCAAACACCCCCATATACCAGGCGGGTCTCAGCACAGCTGGCCAGCGCAATGCCACTGCAGGAAACGGACGGCCTCCGTGGCCTCATCTGCAGCAGCAGATACACGTAACAGGGGCACGATCGCCCCTCTGAAAAGAGGCTCACCGGGCAGCACGGACTTTATACTGGTGACCCAGCGCGTAGCTCCTGCCATCCAAGAAAGGTGTGAAGACGGGACGTGCAGCTTACAAGGTCAGGGTCAGACCCCGCGGGCCGTGCAGACCAAGAGCACAACGGGAGCTCAGAGGAGGTACCGATTACAAACACAGGAAGATAGACAAACAGAGGAGGACACAGGGACGCACGGCTCCCCTTCTGCAAGAGACCCGGCCACCCCAAGGTGGCGGCTTCCATCCACTCAACACGCCGCTTCGATGACCAAACGCGTGTTTACAGAGGACCCAGCGTGCGCCAGTTGCCGCGGACACACAGGTAAATAGGGCACGGTCCCTGTCGCCGAAGGGCTCACGATTTAGGGGAAATCGCTCCCCCACCTGGTTTCAAACAGGACTCGCTATGTGGGTGTCCTAGGTGACGACGTTGACGGAAAAAGAGAAAGGCAGGGATGGATCATCTGTGGACGCAAGGGTGAGTGTGGATTCGCCACGAGAGACCACCATCTAGGGAATGCCATTTTAGTCCCCAGTTCTGAGCGCATCCCTGTTCGTGCAAGCAAAGCAAAGGCTTTTGCGTCTACCCTGGGGTGTCCCTGGGGCCTCCAGGTCCCCCCGCCCACCGCCCAGCCCAGCCCACCCCAGGGCTTCATTCACACCGAGCCTCCAGCGCCGCACTCGGTCCCCTTGCCAAGTGACACCCACGTCAGTCTAAAAGCGTGTCTCTGGGTGACCTGTTGCCTCCCATTATGCTGTCTCTGACACGCGGAACCTTCCGAGGAAAAGAGCATCAACCTGGCAATCTTCTCATTACTGGCATTTATATAGCAATTTCAGATGTTCCAAACGCTTCTCCCTGGCGGCCACTCTCCTCTCTCAGGCTGTAAAGGGGGGCGCAGACACACATCAGCGCCCTCGTTCACTTGGCTGGACCCAGTTCAGGCAGCCCCGGGGTCTGGGGCAGGGACCAGGGATTCAGGGTGTGGGGATGAGAAGCACGCACCGCCCCGAAAGGTCAAGAGATTTGCGCTCTAATCCCAGATGAGCTGTTAAGACTTGGGGCAGGTCCGCTAACCTCTAAAATCAACATTTAATCTTTTCTCCCCCGTCTGCAAAACATAAGGGTTTAACCGAACATGACCCTTCTCATTAGATCCTTTCTCATTCCAAAATGTTATATTTTCGGTATTTTGATAACCACATGGAGGTTCTCTTGATTCCTTCATTGCTCTGGTTATCAAAGACCTGTTCCTACCAGGTTCCCATGGTAAGGAAATACTGAGCTAGGGGCGCCCGGGTGACTCAGTCAGTTGAGCATCCGACTCTGGCTCAGGTCATGATCTCAGGGTTCCTGAGTTCGAACCCCACGTTGGGCTCTGCGCTGTTAGCACACAGCCTGCTCTGGATCCTCTGTCTCCTCTCTTTGCCCTCCCTGGCTTGCTCTCTCTCCCCCTCTCTCTCTCTCTGTCAAATAAGTAAATAAATAAAACATTAAAGAAAAAAATTTGTAAAGATGAATTTTATGGGAGGTGAGTTACATATCCATAAAGCTGCTATCCCCCCCACCCCCAAAGTATATTATTTCTTTCTGTTTCTTGTCTCTCAAGTGTTTAAAGACTCTTAACTCTCCGGTCCTGGGAAGGAGAAGGGAGACTTGTGCTTAAGTCCACCGCTTTCGGGAGGCAAAGACCGAGTCTACATCCGTGTTTCTCCGCCATGATTCTGTCCCCTGGCAGGAGGTTGGGGGAGAGGGCATCTGGCAATGTCCCAAGATGGCTTCAGCAATCACGGCTGGGGAGGAAGCGCTTCTGGCTTCTGGTGAGCAGGGACCAAGGTGCTGCTGAAATTCTGCCCTAGACGGGACAGTCCCCCACGACAAATAACTACCCGGCCCAAGATGTCCACAGCAGTGAGGCCGAGAAATCCTGACCTACATCCATGCAACACCAGGAGGAAGCGAGTCTTGGATTAAGGCTCAGTGCTGTCTGGCTCCACACGGGTGGGTCTACCAAACAGCCCGTACCAGGATCAGACACCAGGCTGGGCTCGGGGAAAGGAATGTCCCCAAGGAGCGGGCCTGTCCCTTGGGGTCATCACTGTGCCCTGAGGCCTTGGCACAGCGCCCAGCCACGCTCCATACACGGAGAACGGACTGAAGCTGGGCGCCGTTCCCACCTTTGCAGGGCATCTGGCCCCTCACCCCGGTCCACACGGACAGTGTCAGGGGCAGCTGATTGAACCCCAGGCTCATCTGCAAAGAAAGATGAGGCAGAGACGAGACTTTCGATCAGAGCTCCCCTCTCACGGGACGGGAGTCTCCTGAGAAGTGTTGTGAGATGCAGGCTGTGGGGACAGGGGGGTGAGGGGAAGGGAAGACACCTTTGTGAAGACCACCGGGCTTGGCGGAGACCAGCGTGCTTGGGTCTGGCTTGTGGCTGGAGAATGAGTTTTAACTGGGGCACGGCCGGGCTGTCTCCTCCTGAGGGTAAGGACGTGTCTTGTATCCTTTCCAGATGCCCGCTGGGCGGGGCTGGGACACGCTAGGGGAGGTGTCCCTGAAGAGGCGGGCTCTCAGGGGGCGGCCTCTACCCTGCACGGTTGCAAGGAACAGCATGGTAGCCAGGGACAGGCTCCCGGTCCCCCATTCTGTGACTCCCCTGACCACCGACCGGACAAATTCTCCAAGTGCTCATCCTTCCCCAGTGCCCTCCGGCAAGGGAACAGGTGCCCTAATTCCCAGGAGGTGTCCTGTGGCGCGGTACCCTGTGGCAGCGCCCCTGCCCCACTCACCTCTCCCCTCCCTCCGCCCCTTAGCTCCTGACCTCCCTCCTCCCTCCTGTTCCTCTCCCTCTTCCATCCCCTCCTCCCCAGGGTGCTTGATAAATATTATTCTAATTCTGAGATGTGCGATGCCAGTCTCACCTAATTAATCTGGAGGCGCCCCAGGAAATGGGTTAGGGCCTGAGCTATTTTCCAACCGCGGGAAAGAAAATCGGTCACTGAGGGACAGGGAGGCGGGGTCTGCGACTGAGAGAGGGGGGGAAGGGAGGAGAGGACACAGGACAGTGAGTGGGGCCATCGGAGAGGAGGGGAGAGGTAGAGGGGAGGGGGAGGCAGGGATGCGAGAGACAGGGACACAGAGGAGGGGCAGAAGAGGGAGGGGACAAAGACAGAGGGAGGAAAAGGGGCAGAGAAGCGAAGAGAAATTCAGAGAAAGCGCAGGGCTCAGAAGGTGAGGGAGGAGGCGAGGAGGGTCAGAGGGCGCACTCAGAGTGGGGAGGGGCAGACAGAGGGGCAAGCGAGGGCACAGGCGGCTTCCCAGCCAACAGCCAACCCCACCCGCCCTCCCTGGTCCTCCGCCAGGGTCTCATTTAAGGACCCGAAGAATCGTGGGGCACCTGGCTGGCTCAGTTGTGGGAGTACGCAAAGCCTGATCTCAGGGTCATGAGTTCGAGCCCCACGTCAGGCGTGGAGTTGACTGAATTAAAATCATCATCACCATCATCATCATCATCATTTTTAAATAACATGAAGAATTGTCCTGTTCCTCTCAATCTCCGCCCACCCCCCACTTCTGCCACACTGTCCAGCCCGTATCTAACAAAAGCATGCTTTTTGCCCGAATGTCCTGAATCACCGCCTGGTTCACCCTTCCCTTTGGCACATGGGTCCCCTGGCTTTTGTGCATGCGTGGTGAGCAGGGGTGGGCAGTGAATTAAGTGGGCAGCAAATCTGAGCAGGGAAAACAGTCATCCTGGCCATTCAGACCTTTGTAGGTACCTTGCCACTCCGATTTCCGACAAGAAACCGAGGCTCTGAGTGGTTCGAGGACTTGCACAGGACGGAGCAGAAATTTAAATCCTGGGCTCCTGACTTGCACGCACCTCCTGTCCCTGTCACCTCACACGAGTCCTTCTGGGCTCCCCAGCCGGGTCTGGCAATTGAGCAAATGCCAGCGAACGTTCGGGCATGGAGAAACAGTCAGTCAGTGAGGGATTCAGGTCAAGACCAAAGATTTATTAAAACCCTGGTTAATGTCGTCAGTGACCCCCAGGAAATGGAAGTGTGTCTGAATGTCCCTACGTGCTGAGTGATCTGTACACAAGGGACCAAGCCCAACCAACACCTTTTGATATGCTACCACCTGCATTCAAGACATGAAATCCTTCTGAAAATGGCTAGTGATTCCCTTTAACAAGAGAAAGATAAGACCTCCTTCATGACTTTGCTTCATCATCTTGCCTGCTTAGGAAACTACACAGGAAAGCGAAGACTTGGGAAACTGACCGCTATCATTTACTGAACAATTACTATGTGCCAGATACCGATGCCAAATTCTGACATCGTATGCATGGATATTCTATCCAATGCTAAAGTCTTACATGCGTTATATCCTGTAATCCTCAAAATGACACTATTTGGTAGATGCTATCAGTAGCCACAATTAGTTTGACGAGAATACTAAGATTCTGCAAGGTCAGTTCTATTGCCCAAGGACACAAAACCAATAAGCAACAAATCCAGATTTCAAAGACAGGCAGGTTAAGCAACAGAGGCGTACGGCCACCAAATTATCCATTCATCCATTCGTTCATCCGTCCATCCATCCATCTGTCCCTCCATCCACTCAAATCGCATTTGTTTTTCCACCTATGTCTGTCCCAAGGTCTCTGAGCACAGGTTTTAGGGAGCGCTCCCTCTTTGGTGGAAAAATCTGCTGTCACAGAATCCAGCTACGCTCAGCTACCCAGTTCTATCAACCCCTGTGGGACCTCAACATCAGTCAAGCTTTTTTACATTGTTTTTAGCAGGCAACTGTTCTGCTCGACAAAATCAAGGTCGAACATCAACAAACTTGCTTAGACCCTTGCTCTGCGTGAAGCCGAAGTCCTGCTCCCCCAAACCTTTGGCTTCTGAAAGCAGGCAGTCCCTGGGTTTTGGGGAGTTTGAAGTTTGAAAAGAAACGGGAAAAGGATACCAAAAAAAAAAAAAAGACAAAACTATGGAATTTTTTTCTCACAATCTTCCCTCATTGAACAGACAGTAAAATTGAGGTTCCCCCAAATGAAGGGGGAGAACCCAAGGACCCTTAGTTCACCTGGGAAGTCTGTTTGATCTCCATTAATATGCTTTCCATGTGGACTCCACGAACATCACAGCTCACTGAAGTAGAGCAAATGGAAACCAATCTCTTTCATTTGCCAGATCTCTGGATTTCCAAGCCACAGAAATGCCACGGATGGGGGAAAGTAGTTCTCCTAATGCTCAGTAAGTTCCTCTGTGCCAAAGGCAAGGCAACCTGGCTCGTTTAGACCCTTAATCGTGCCCTTCCTCTTTCTGGAAAGAGCAGGAAGACATTTCTGCTCTTGGATACGTAGGATAAAAAGGCCAAACAGATAAACTCTTCCATGAATAAGCTATTCTGGGTTAATGTTTTTATTCCTGAGGACTAATGAGAACACTCTTGATCTTGAAGAATTTTCTAAAAGCATTCCTGCCTAATTAAGTAGAGTACACTGAGTATAATCATTATTATTTTTTTTTTTTAAGAATGCAAGTTTCTTCCTTGAGAGGAGCCACCAGTCTGATCTTTAGGTCTCTTTGAAGAAGAAACTAAGCAAAATAAAGACTATTCTAGGAAACGGAGCTATTCGTGTCAAAACTGCAGGGCGAACCAAGAAAGGCTGGGTGTTTGGGTGGTTTTTTTCCCTCTCTAAGTAAATCTTTGATAGCTACTTTTGTATTTCTCCTAGAAGGATGTAAACATCCTCTTCCAGTTAAAGTGTTCTGGCTACTTGAGTCCCAGATAAGGGAGGTTTATACTTGACCGTGACACCCTAGGTACAGCTCATGTCCTCTCTAACCTCGAGCTCAAGCCTATTCACTGGGCAGGCGGGGTGCCTTTATTCTCTGAAAATATGCACTCCGGACAATTGGAGTGAATATATTTTTAATAAACAGGGACCAAGGAGAATGGCTTAATTTAGTTCTTATTCCTGGTTCTCTCACAGTCCACTTGGAAAACACAGCTGCTGGCTTTGTGTGTGCACAAGACCGCTCTCCCCACACAGAGAGGCTCCAAATGGGTGTGGAGATCTCCTTTGTTGTGGTAACAATGTTCGTGCATCTGCACTGAGCTGTTCTGCAGTTGTGCCTGGGTTGCCCCAGGCACAACCACAATCAGAATGCATCCGGGCCAATAAGCAGTGCAGGCCCCAGAGAGGAAAGGCAGGGCAAGTCCCTCCAGCCCCATGGGCCCCGATCCTGGGGCTGCGGTCTGAGGGCCAGCCACGACCTGGGCGGGCGGGCCCTCGCGGTGCATCCCGTGGGGCCCTGGTTCACCCCTAAGAACCCCAGCTTCACACGCTCCATTCCTTGCCTCTAGGATCATGTGAAAATTCACCCAGGCCTGGGAAGACTGGGTGGCATCAACCCCAAGCCTGGACTGTTCAGAAATACGTGGATTGTCCCGGAATGAGCCAGAGACCAGGATGTGGTGAGCACCACTACCAGTTCAGAGGGGGGAGGACAGAAATGCTACTGAGATTGGTTAGCAGAGCCGCGTGGGCGGCCATGGGGTAGATGAGTTAATAAATGTGTCCGCCACCTGTCTCTCCCTCACTCCCTCTCTCTCTCTCTCTCAAAAATAAATAAACATTAAAAAATATTTTTAGAAAAGGGGGGCACCTGGGTGGCTCAGTCCGTTAAGCGTCCGACTTCGGCTCAGGTCATGATCTCATGGTTTGTGGGTTCAAGCCCCGCGTCGGGCTCTGTGCTCACAGTTCAGAGCCTGGATCCTGCTTCGGATTCTGTGTCCCCCCCCTCTCTCTCTGACTGTCCCCTGCTCACGCTGTCTCTCTCTCTCTCTCTCAGAAATAAATAAAACGTTAAAAAAAATCAAAATAAAAAGATAAGGCTAAAATAATAAGGCCAAAAATAATGTCTACCTCTTAGTGTTATCATGGAGATTAAATGAGTTAATATTTGTAGAGCACTTAGAACGGAACCTGGCAGCCAGTAAGCGCTCTATAAATATTTGATTAATAAATAAATCCAAACTCAACCTCCTAGTGTCTGCACAGGCTCGGCCTATAGGACCACAGCAAGAGGAAGTCCCAGAGGACTCACTCCAGGATGCCAGAGGGGCAAAACTCCTCACGCGGCAGTGAGCCACATGGCAGGTGACGGCCACAGGCCATCCCAGAAGGGACAACCCACATCCTCTATTTTCCACTCAGGCCTAAGGACAGGAATGCATCTGGCCACACACAGCTGTTTTCACAGCACCTTGAACTTGGACTCTGAGTGCCTGTTTGTCCCTCTCTGCTTCCGCTAGTGTGCCGGGAAGCTTCCAGATAAAGTATCGCCGAGAAGCCGGGAGACTCACCTCACAAACCAGGATTCCAGCCGGGGCATAAAAGGGCAAACTCATCAACCTGGCCAGGGCGACATTTTCTGCAAAGGATTCAGCTGGATTTCTCTTCATTCTTCCTACCTCCCTTTTCCTTTCTTTTCCTTCTTTCCTTCTTTAAAAAAAAAAAAGTACAGGGGAGCACCTGGGTGGCTCCGTCAGTGAAGAGTCCGACTCTTGATCTCAGATCCGGTCACAATCTCGTGGTTGGTGCGATGGAGCCCCGTGTTGGCTCTGAGCTGACAGCATGAAGCCTGCTTGGGATTCTCTCTCTCTCCCTCTCTCTCTGCCCCTCCCCTGCTCGCGATCTCTCTCCCAATATAAATAAATTAAAATAAATGATAGGGCTACTGGATGGCTTAGTTGGTTGAGCCCCTGACTCCTGATTTCAGCTCAGGCCATGCCAGAGTGGTGGGATCAAGCCCCGTGTCAGACTCCGCACTGAGCACGGAGCCTGCTTGCGATTCTCTCTTTCTCTCTAACAATAAAATAAATAAATTATAAATTATAAACATCACTGTCATTTCCAAGCTCAAGTATCTTCACATCAACACAACCATCAGAGAAGTGGGGTACACAGGAAGACCACCCACAATGCTCTCCATTTTAATTCATGAAGCCATTCATTCATTCATTCATGCATGCATTCATGCATTCATTCAACCACATTAACTGAGGGCCTACCTTGTGCCAGGTACTACTCTAGGCACAAAACACAGGTGTGAACAAAGCAGGCAAACACGTGCGTCATCTTGACATCATGGTGAGGGGGTTGGCCTGGCACTGGAGACCAACCCATTTCCTTAAGGAATCTTCAGATCGAACAAAGCTTGAATGACCTATATGCTGCCCTTGGAAATGTCACGTGGGGTTTGGTTGTAGAATTACAACCCATTTCTTTTGTTTTTTAAGTGTAGTTATTTATTTTGAGAGAGACAGAGACAGTGCAAGTCAGGGAGGCAGAAGAAGAGAAAGAAGGGGAGAGAGAGAGAAAGAGAGAGAGAGAGAGAGAGAATCGCAAGCAGGCTCTGCACTGTCAGCTCAGAGCCCAACACGGGTTGAAATGATGAAACTGTGAGATCATGACTTGAGCTGAAATCAAGAGTCAGAGGCTTAACCGATTGACCCCCCAGGTGCCCCGAATTACAACCCCATTTCGATGTAAGCAACCTTGATACAGGCACGAAGACTCGAACTCGTGTCCTGTGATGAACAGATTTATAACTAGGGATGTTGATCCAAGAAGCAGGAAGACGGAAATGGGCCTTGACCGCCATCTTCAGAGAGAAGGGATACATTACCTCTGCTTGCCCCGCTAGGTACGCCTCATGCAAGAAAGCCACTATTAGCTCCCCATCAGAGTTAACCGAATTGTGTCCTATGAACCTAATGGACCGCTCCAGGCACAGAGGGAGCCCAGCTCTCAATGCACCTGTAGAAGGGGGACCTGGCCCCCAGAGGGAGAGGCACTAAAACACCTCTTAAGTCCCTCTCACCCAAGAGATTCCATGAGTTTCGGATGCCAAAAACAAGCAGTCACCGGAAGCCGTTTGCAGACAGGATTCTCATCTGAAGGGGGTGTGCATTTTCCCCAGGGCTGTTTGCAGCTGATGGTACAGACGTACACTCTGCTCTCTGGGACTTGCACAGATATGCTGAGATCAGAATGAGCCGGGGAAGAACACACCTGCACCACTGGACACACCCCCCCCCCCTCCCACAGCCAGGCTAACAGACCAGAGTGGGGGCCGAGGGACTCACACCCAAGGTCATGGGCCCAGAAAGTGACACAGGTGGGGATTAGCCTGCCTCTTATCTCAGCTCCCAGGAAATGCTTCAAGGCAAGGAAAGATGGATGATGACCCCGAAAGTGAAAGAAGTAGGGCTCTGCTAGGTGTCCCTGGGGAGCCACGTATACAGGCAACGGGAGAAAGGTCAAGGTCCTTTCCTTTCCTGTAGGGGGCTGGGTACAGCCTAGGCACATCTTGTCATTTCCTGCCGTAGGGTGCGATGCTCTCTCCTCGATCCAAACGGTGGTGCTGGAGACAGTGATGTACGAGCAGCCTCCTTGGGCAGAAATGAGCAATTGAGAAAGTACAGAAGCAGCAAAGACAGAGCTCAGGGTCTCTCAGAAGTGACAGAGCCACTTGTCCAAAGTCTACGTCCAGGTTCCTAATAAGCCCCAGTGCCCAGCTGCTCACCCTGCGGCAGGAGGGAATGAGGTGAACCTTTTGGGTTGTAGCATAATCCACAGCAGAACTCTCAAAGCTGAAAAAGAGTTCCCAGATGTGAAAAATTCCGGGAAATACTGAAGAAGAAAAACCAGAAGAAGGGGGAAAGCAGCAGGAATTCCCAGAGGGAATTAAGCAGGGAATGTGAAGCAGCCTAAGGCAGAAATGGGGGAAGGTTAATCCCAATCAACAGAAGTGGAAATTACAAAAACACTCTAAAGGAAATGCATTTTTACTGCTTCCCGAGCCATTGCAGGATTACAAACTAGGCTGGAAAAAAGAAAACAGAAATCGATCCTCAGAGAGCTACCTCATTGACTAGGTGAGAATGATTTGTAATCAGCATGCCCATGGTCTAAGGAAGAGCCATCCAGAAAAATCTGTCCTTCCGCATGGTGTGTGTGCGCCCTGCACAATCTTTGCCTGTAATCTGTCCATCACAGCTTTTAATCAGACAGAGGAAAGAACAACCACCTCGCTCAGGTCCAATTTGCACAGCTTCCAAATTAGCAGAATCTGAATCGATGCAGTTTGACCAAGTTACCGCGGGACAAGTTCAAGAAGGAGATGGAGAGGGAGAGAGTAAAGGAACACACCCCAACAGACGCGAAGAGAGATCAAAAGAAGGAAAGACGGAAGAAAGAAGCAAGCATGCACAAAGACCCACAGGAAGGAGGAGAAGCATTTTAATGATGGGACTCGAAAGAGGGAGAGAGACAGAAGCCGGAAGCCTGTGCTGAAAGACCTCACTCTCTTCCTGAACGCTTGAGGCTGGGGTAGGAGGCGCTGGCAGGGAGGTGGGCAAGGCAGCTGCTGATCATCTGAGAACAGAAAGGGGTGTGATTTCCTGCAGCATCAAGAGCCCCGCCCCCACCCCAAGCCCCTGGGCGGTCACACCCTGGCAAAGACGGGAGTGACTCCTCAGGACTCAGGACGCAGTAGAAAGTCACAGAGGGCCGGGTGCTAGTCCGACAGGGCGACAGGGCGGCTGGAATCCCAATCCACCCACAAGCGTGTCAGAGCCCAAGAGGTGGGTTTACAGGAGGCCCCGGCCCCAGCCAGAGCTGCGCCGACATCAGGGTGATTGAGGCCAGAGTTCCCGCCGGATGGGATCCGAGGCCAGTCTGGAACCGGCAGAGGAGAGATCTCCGGGAAACATCTCCTTTGCTATTATGGGGATCAGCACCCATTCCCGCTGGACCCCAAGGGAGGACGGCAAGAGTATGCATTCCCAAGACCTCCAAACGGAAGGAGATGGTGGGTTCTGGAACATACTCTCAGATGCCACTTAGAATGAACAGCCGTGCCTCCCAGGGAGTGCGGGGGGTGGGGGGGGGGCTCTCGGGTTCAAATCCCTCCTCACTGGGGCAGCCAGACCGAAGGAGGCTGGAAAAGGGGACAGAGTGGACGCATACTTCCCAGAAGAGGACATTTG
Organism: Hyaena hyaena; assembly: GCF_003009895.1. Lineage (NCBI taxonomy): Eukaryota > Metazoa > Chordata > Mammalia > Carnivora > Hyaenidae > Hyaena > Hyaena hyaena. The sequence continues at coordinate 1,098,764 of NW_024080689.1, forward strand.
GCTAAGGAGGCCGCGAATATGTCCAGAGGACAGATGTCCTAAGTAATGAGACTTTAATGCCGGAGCTAATGGGAACAGAACACGAGACCAAATGCCAAAAAAGCAAGGACTAATGAGCGTTTGGGAAGCCTGCGGAAAGCAGAGACTCCTCTCCCAATCGCCGGGGAGCAGGGCCAAGCTTGTGGCCACCTGGCTGGAACTCGGCCTCCATGGTCTCGAGGGGGGACAGTAGCTCTGGGCAAGGGGGACCAGAGTTCTCCCGTTCCTCTGACCAGAAGTGGGCGGGGGCCAGCGTGGGGACTGGAAACGGGGCTCAGGAAACCCCCTCCCTCCCCATTCCTGGGAGAGCTGGGGAAATGGTTCCCATGCCCACGTCAAGCAGGTGAGTGCCCTGGGCGGGGACCCTGCCCGGGGCTGCAGGCCAGACCCAACACCGACCACCGCCATGGCCATGGCCGTGGCCGGGTCAGCAGAAGATTGGGAGGCAAGCCCGGGGCGCTGAGGGTTCCCCAGGATTCCTCTGAGCCAACCTTTCAGGACAGAGGACCTGAGGTCACAAGCAACAGAGAAACGCCTGGAAAGAAAGAGGCATTAGGAAGCATGGCTAGGAAAACGGAACCGGGGAAGAACAAGACCAGAGCAGGGAGCTGGCCGTGTCTTGAGTGCATGCTACTACTTGTTATAAATGGGGCGGGGGGGGGGGGGGGGGGGGGCAGTGATAAATGGAGTTGTTTCTGAGCCGTATGTCTCAGTAATTAAACCTGGGAATGGCCCGAGGTCCACCTCCTCGCCCCCAAATCACTTTTTCTCCCTAGGGCCCCTATTACTCCAGAGCTGTCTCATGCAGAATTGCTCCGGCGTCCTGTCAATACTGTAAAGGTTTGCTATTTGGTATTTTGGGGTTTTTTGTTTTGTTTTTTGTTTTTTGCTATTGTTTCTCCATTGGAATCAGGGTGTTTTGCTTTGGGTTTTTGGGGTTTTGTTTGTTTTTTTTACGTTTTCTTCGTATCGCCTTAGCTATCCTCAGCCAATATAATTATCATTCTTGAAAACAAGCCTTTGCACCGCCCTGGTGGCCTTGGCCCTGCAGGCAATGCAAGCAAGGCCATCAGCCCAGTTCTGCAGTACCCTGATCTGCAGGGCAGCGGTGACCCGTTTACATCTGGGAAGATGAGAGCCAGCTGGCCCCCAAAGGAGATGGAGCCGGGCAATGTTCTAGCTGTGTGACCTTGGACAAGTTACTAAGCCTCGTCTGTTCAATGGGCACCTATCCCCAGAGGGTGAAGGAAGGATGCACACAGGCAGCTTAGGTCAAGTGCACAGCAGGGTTCCAGACACGGAGCAAGCCCTGGGGGCTGAGCGCTCTTCTGGGTGTCTCCCTGACACCCTCCCTGCTCCATCCACATGACCTTGAGCTCTCATCTAACTGAGGCCTCTGGCCCTCAAGGCCAGCTTTCTGCAGATGCACAGGGGACAGGCTTGTGTGGGCTTCTGGGAGACAAACCTCCCCACCATCCTGCCCTTTGAGATGAGGAAGGGGGCTCCTCGGCCACAAAGCAGAGCTGGCTCTCCCAGGGTTCAAGAACGCCTGTTCGGGGGTCCGCAGGGGCAGAGGCTTTGCCCCAGCCCACGAAGCTGGAGGGCCGCCTCCCCGCCCACTCACTCCTGATGGGAAAGAGGAACATCAGCCCACCCGGAGTAGTACCACCGCTGCGTCCCCCACAAAGCCAAGAGTCGGCAACAAACTGCCCCTGTGGCCCCCTGTCACCTGCCCCTAAGTTCAGCCTGCCCCACGCTCGCTCCACTTCTGCGATCAATCTCGAGCAACGACTACCCTCCCAGGGGAGCTGGGGACACTGTAAACGCATGTCAGGAATCTACCGGCAACGCTCGCTGGAAACCCACCTTCCTGTGCTTGCACACACGTCTACCTCCTCGACGGTCCAGGGGGACCTCACCCGAATGCCCAACCGTAGAGGTGACGGCGTCCACGTGCAGGGAAGGGGGGGCACCGAGAAGCCCGGCTCTGACCCCAAGCCCGGCCGCAGGCATCCCGAAGAAAACTGGGTCCCTCTACCCTCACAATCAAATGAGGAATCTAAATTGAGCTATCTGTCTACTATCTCTTGAAAAAATGTGGGACATTCTTTTTTCTTTTTTTTTTTTTTTTCTCCCCTCTCTTTCTGGACAGTCATTTGAACTATTTCCTGCATATTCAATGCCTTTCTTTTTCCAGCTGCCGCGTGGTGGATCCCGACATACTGATAGAACACGGAGCTGAGTTTCCTAAGGCCGTGGAGGCGCGGCCCCTGCGAAGTGGCCACCGCGGAGAGCCCACTCTGATCTGCAGACCCACCGCTCGCGACCCGAGCGCCTCTCCTGGGCTCGGCCTTTGGAGACCCTGGATGTGGCTCCTGGCACAGCAGACCTCATTACTGGAGGCGCTCTTTATTTCTGGGACTAACCGGCCGATCACTGAGTGCACTCGGCCCCGTGACTTAGCGCTGCTCACAAGAATCAAACCTTCGGGACGCCTGGGTGGCTCGGTCGGTTAAACGCCCGACTTGGGCTCAGGTCATGATCTCACAGTTCACGGGTTCGAGCCCCACATCGGGCTCTGTGCTGACAGCTCGGAGTCTGGAACCTGCTTGGGATTCTGTGTCTCCTTGTCTCTCTGCCTCTCCCCTGCTCATGCTCTGTCTCTGTCTCTTAAAAAAAAAAATGAAACGTTAAAAAAATTTAAAAAGAAAAATCAAACCTTAGCCTAAGAGGATAAAAATGTATCTCGTTACAGAGTCAAGATGACATTGTGTGGTTCCTGAAAATTCCAGGACAATGCTGTCCGGGCGGGGGCAGGTTGGCATGTGGCCTCCCAAAGCGACTGCTTAGAAAGAGAACACATTTAGGAGAGGTACGCAGAATCAGGCAAAGGCTCGAAGCTGCAGGCCGCGAAGATGAGCTGCAGGTACTGATCAGACCCAAACGTTCAGCCTCGTTAGCCATCTCCCTGACGCTCCTTCGGACCCTCACCTTGTATGGACCTCCGCCCCCCCGGGATGGAGGCCCAGAGCTAAGCAAGGGCAAGGCTGGCACCAGCGAATGTGCTGCTGTCCTGTACGCCATCCTGGGGGAGGCACCTGAAATCACACGCACCCTGGGCCCCAGGGGGGTGCCTGGAGGCCCCCCCGGCCTCTGGGAAAACTGAAACTCTGCCGCATTACAGACGTCCGCCCCCGGTTTTACGAGGTGGTCCACTGCCACGCCACGGCTCGCGGCCTTCCGGCCTGCGCCGCATTTCCCTTCTTCGATGGCCTGCGTTCCTCAGATCTTACGCAAGGATTGTGCTTCGGTCAGGCGACTGTCCGTTGCAAAGGGGCGTGGAGAAAACTACAAGGGGACCGTGGAAGAGCGACGGGAATCACTCAGGGGACAGTAAAATTGAATGAGGAGGGGCCAAAGAAAGGTAGGGAAGCAAGCAAGGAAGGGAAAAGGCCGTCACTCACATCCCTAAACACCGGGAAGTTATCTGGCAGTGACTGAGAAACAGGTGCGTAACGTGAAACAATGACAGATGCTCACTGCACAAGACGAAGCTCAGAAGAGAGCGGGCCCTGGGCTTCTGGGTCCAGCTCACCACCCCCCAGCTGAACGCCCCCACCCCCCACCCCAGGCACCATGAAGTTAGGGCTGCGTGACTTCCCTGCAAGAAAAATGCAACGACTCTGCAATGGATGACAAAACAATGGAAAGTAGGCTGACCCTTGAGCAAGCAAGGCGGGGGTGGGGCAAGGACTCATGCAGCTGACCATCCAGGTACAGGGGCGCCTGGGCGGCTCAGTCCGCTGAGCCCGCGACTCTCGATGTCAGCTCAGGTCATGATCCCAAGGTTGTGGGATCAAGCCCCGAGTTGGGTGCCGCACGGAGCGTGGAGCCTGCTTGGGATTTTCTCCCTGTCCCTCTCCCCTATGCTAGCTCTCTCAGTCTCTCTCTCTCTCTCTCTCTCTCAAGAATCAAATTTTTAAAAAACCAAGTTGTTAAGAAACTCCACATATTGTTTCTGACTCCCCCCAAAACTTAAGCACTAACAGCCTACTGTTGAGCAGAAGGTAACGTGGCAGTCAATTAACACGTTTTGTATGTTACGTGAATCATATATGGTATCCTTACGATACAGTAAGCCAGAAAGAAGGAAATATTAAGGAAATCATGAGAGAAAATACGTTTATAGTTCTGCACTGTCTTTATTGGAGAAGAAAAAAAACATATCCTCAGGGTGTCTGGCTGGCTCAGTCGGACAGCATGTGACTGGATATCAGAGCTGTGAGTTCAAGCCCCCAAAGGGGGTGTGGAGTCTACTTAAAAAAACAAAAACAGTGCAGAACTAAAAAAATTTTAAATTTAATTTTTTAAAAATCCATGTATAAACAGACCTGCACAGTTCAAACCTGAGTCATTCAAGGGTCAGCGGTATTAACCTACCTGCCTTTTCAGAATGTTTTGACTTTACTTTTTTTAAGAAAAAATTTAATGTTTATTTATTTTTGAGAGAGAGACAGAGCAAGAGCAGGGGAGGGGTAGAGAGACAGAGGAGACACGGAATCGGAAGCAGCTCCAGGCTCCGAGCTGTCAGCACAGAACCCAAGGCAGGGCTCGAACTCAAGAACTGTGAGATCGTGACCGGAGCCGAAGTCAGACGCTCAACTGACTGAGCCACGGAGGTGCCCGTGATTTTACTTCTGGAGATAAAAAAAAAACAAGAAGAAGAAAAAGAACAAGAAAGGACAGGGGCAATCTTTCCTGAACGTGTGTGAAATAGGCCTGTTCAAGGCCAAGGACCCCGTGAGGGTTTGCACGTACACCGAACCCTCCTCCCAGACTGCAGTACCTACTAGAAACATGAGGTCAGAAATGTGACTCTGGGAAAATAATGGGCTGAGTTTCCCAACACAGAGAAAAGGGTGAGGGGATCAGAGCAGAAGAAGGTACTTCAAAAAACAAATTTAGGGGCGACTGGGGGGCTCAGTAGGTTGAGCATCTGACTTTGGCTCAGGTCATCATCTCACAGCTTGTGGGTTCGAGCTCCGCACTTTTACTGCTTCGAATTCTGTCTCCCTCTCTCTGCCCCCCACCCTCTCAAAAATAAATAAACTTTAAAAAATTAAAGAGGGGTGCGCGGGTGGCTCAGTCGGTTCAGCATCCAACTTCCATTCAGGTCATGATCTCGCGGTTCATGAGTTCAAGCCCCGCGTCGGGCTCTGTGCTGACAGCTTGGAGCCTGGAGCCTGCTTCAGATTCTGTGTCTCCCTCTCTGTCTTCCCCTCCCCTGCTTTCACTCTCTCTCTCAAAACTAAATAAACTTTCAAAAAAAATTAAGAAACAAAAACATAAACGAAGTTAATGTCGGCCCTAATACAGTCCGTCAGAGCCCCCTCCCCACCGCCAGTCTGAGACATCTTGGAGCCCCCACAAGTCCAAACCGACATTTGTAGTCTCCACAGGATGGATGTCGTCAAGGGATACGACCAGCACTGCAAGACTAAGTGCACCTGAATTCACTACAATTTAAAAAGCAGATTATACGGAACTCTGTAGCCAGTGGCTGGGTGCTTGCTCAGCGTGTGGTGAGGACTCTCACTCGCTATGGAAGAGGAGCCAGAAAGTTAGATCTAAAAGGCAGTCGACCTTGCCAGGCCCTGGAGAAATCGCGGTGCAGGGGTGGGGAGTGGGGGGAAGATGAAGCTTTCTTTGGTGTGGTTCCCTTCTCTCCCGGAACCTCCGCGGGCCCGTCTGCCTGGGGCTGGCGAATTAACCTCTTTCCATGAGCGCACTTTTTCAGCTGTGTGAACCACCGCTTCCTGCACAATTGATCTGAGAATCAACTGCACAGTCAATCTGATCGCTCATTAAAATGGGCTGCAAACAGTGAATTGGACTTTTCTCTCTACCTGTGTCTTGGCAGCCTCGCACGGTGGGTACATTCTTGGTATCCTGGCAGAGTCTTCCCAAGGAACGTGCTCAGAGCCTGGGGTGTGGCTGTGGGTGGGCAAGGGGGACAGATGTGCACGCCTCCCGGGCTCGGGGTGGGGGTGGGGGGTGCAGGAGAGAGCAAAAGACAACAGCAAATGCCAGGGGGAACCCTCAAAGTGCCAGGGTTCTTAAAAGTACTTGTACGGCGGACGTGTTAAAATCAAGAATGAAGGGGGGCCGCCTGGGTGGCTCCGTCGGTTGAGTGTCTGGCTTCGGCTCAGGTCATGATCTCACGGTTTGTGGGTTCGAGCCCCATATCGGGCTCTGTGCTGACAGCTCAGAGCCTGGAGCCTGCTTCGGATTCGGTGTCTCCCTCTCTTTGACCCTCCCCTGCTTGCACTCTGTCTCTCTCCCTCTCAAAAATAAATAAACATTTAAAAAAAAAAAAAAGAAAAGAATGAACTCTGCTGGTCTCATGTGTTGAAACACACGCCTTAGAGGCTTATAGGTTTTATGGTTAGAAACAGAGCTGGCTCCCAGCGGGTGAGTGGGACTCATCTGTGGAACGAAGGAATGTGCATGAGTCCACTTCTCACCCTGATACCTTCCCTAACCCCCCTTCCATAGCTTTCTCAAATTCTTCCCCAATTTCAGTGCTTTCCTCCAAGGACAGAGAAAGCATTCAAGGCTCAGCCCTTCCATCCAAGGCAAGATTTTGTTTTTCCTGTCCTTGCAACTGCTCTATCTGAAATTAAAAAAAAAAAAAAAAATTACGAAAAAGAATTTTAAAAACCTGACTCTCTGTTTAGATCGGTTCACTAGAATGAGCTCACAGTGCTTCTCCAAAATGGGAGTGTTTTGGGGGTGATCTGCCAATTCATCGCCCGGGAACCTAGGAAGAGAACTCACGAAATCAGCCAGCAAATGGGGTCCTGCTGCTGCAGTTACGGAGTCTGTAATTAATTTGTAATTAGTTTCTAGAGGGAGAAAAGGTGGAACAAAGGGTTCCCTGGATTCTTCTAGAAACAACCAGAGGAGTCCAAAGACACAGAACCCTCCCCATGACTGTAGGGCCACCTCCTGGCACTTTTCCTTTCTCCTCGTAACGTCTGAGCCTGACCCACCACCCCAAATTCCTCCATCCTTTCCATGGAGCACATAGCGGAGGGGGGGGGGGTACCTGGGAAGGTCTGGCTGCACCACCTCGGACTAGGGCAGCCCAACAGCTTCGGACCTCATCTGCTAAGGAACCATTAAAAAAAAAAAAAAAAGTTGTTCTCTTTCTTGGAAAAGCTCATCTCCAGGACGCTAATGAATCAACTGTGGCTGAGGAGGAAGAAACAGGTTTGCATGTGCAGCAGCCCATTCGGGGCCATTTCTGGGGTCCAAGCCCTGCCTCGGAGAACCCGGGTAGCCCTCACTGAGCAAAGAGCCCCAGGAAGCACGCACTGCAGAGACCACTCAGGAAACATTAAAATCGGTGCCTGCGTGCGGTCTATCAGCTTGAGCCTCAGCCCCGGGAAGGCGAGACAGAGATCCGGGTGGGAAACAGGCTTCCGGCCGGGAAAGGTGGGCACCCGGGGCCCAGCTGCCGGACCCCTCAGATCCAGAGCACAGCTCTGCCTTGGATCCCTCTGGCCATCGCTTTCTCCTACCCCGGGGTCAAGCTGAGTGGGACTTTGTTCCTCCATCAGAATCACTGGAGAGCTGGTAAGTTTCCCCTACAGACACTGACTTCTCCAGAAACAGGACGGCAAGGTCTAACCACTTCTGGAAAAGACTACATCTGTTCTGCCCCGCGGGGGCCGGAGCAGTGAAAGCAAGCCCTCCCTACTCTGAGGCATGTGTGCCCTGAGCAGGCGGGAGGAGGCAGATGGCTGATCTCAGGGCGGCGCACTCCTCTCCCCCTCCCGGCTTGCGACCCTCCCACAAACACCCCTTCCAAGGAGGAAATTCTCCCTGTGCCCCAGCCCCTGCCTGCCCAGCCGGCCACCTCCCAGGGAGAGGATCGCACCCTGGAATAAATCCTTTGCCTTTTTCAGAAATCAAGACGCCTCTGCTGAACTATTTCAAGGCACATGGCACCAGACGCACGTCCCGCTCCCTCCGCTGACCTCTGACGGCTGAACCTCCCTCCTCCGCCCCGCTCTCCCCAGGGAAAACCCATTACGGTGGGGATATTGATCTCTTCCCTGTTCCTTCGTCCCCACTCTGGTTCCCAACAAGGCCAGAGGCGCCAAAAACTCCCCGGGATGGCGAGCGCTGACCTCTTGAAGTGTGAGCAAAGTGAGGCAAGTGGTGGGAGCACACCCAGGCGTCGGGGAGGGGTGACGTCCAATGGGCACACTCACCCTGACATGCCTGGCTGGGTGGCGGGGCCGAGGTGGGATGCTGTTGTGCCTGAGTCACCCAGGACTGGACACGGAGTTTCCCCACCCTGCCCAAGGTCACTCATGGGATGTCATCAGTGGGTAGCTCATGCTCGGTCCCCTTCCCCCAAACACTGAGACAGGCATCATCCCCTCCTTAACAAGCGTCAGGATGGTGGTTTCCAAAGCCCTGAGCAGGCGACATTGCAGCTGTGGGAAGAGGTGCTGTGAACTGAATAAAATCAGGAGGTGAATTCGAGGCAGAAACGTCCCCTCTTTACATAATGGTCTGAGGCTGAACTCGGCTTCCTGAGCGGCGGTCACCTGCCGTCCCCGACCCCAGAGACAGACTGCCCTGATGGCATCACCGGTGACAGGGCCATCCACCCACACACACACGAGTCACCCTAGTTCGGGGTTGGGGAAGGGGGTCGGTGGGAAGGGAAGGGGAGAAAACACCGAGAGGGGCAGGGACATCTCCAGGGTCACAAGCCAGTAGAACACAGGCCAGAGCCGGCATCCAAGGGCCGTCCGCACCCTCCCAGGCCGTGATGACTCAATTCAGGTCATCAAGGTCAGGGCAGGGGAAGGCTCCGTCTAAGAGAGCAGAGAACAAAGGCTCAGAGAAGAAAGAAACCCAAAGAAAGGTCTGCGGGCACCAGCCGGCAGGAGGCCGCAGGCAGAGTGGGAAGGCAGCGGCGTGAGAGGCCAGGAGCCCAGGAGAAAGGTGAAGAGAGACAAGCCTCGGCGCCTGGGGGCACAGAGAGAGGGGCCACACAGGCCAGGACCACCTGCTTCGCAGGCCATTCCTTCTCTGCTTTCCCAGAGGAGCCAAGAGCGAGAATCCAAAGGGGACACGCACTGACCACACACCATTGTCACAATCCCTCCCTCAGCCCCCGGGACCAGACTCAGTGCCCGGAAGTGAAGATGGGGTGCAGTGGGGAGGGGACAGTGGCACCTCAGGGTGGCGAGTGGGGATGACGGACGGTTTGGGGAGCACCCAGTGCTAACACCCAAGTTTGTCACTGTCCAAGTACCCGAATCTCGTGCATCTGACTCAATGAAACCTGCCAGCGAGCATCATCTTTTCTCAACAGCTTCCAAGGAAGGAAAAAGAAAAATCATGCCCAGAAATTTCTATCTGCCTTTCTCTCTCCTCATCAAGGTACCGGTGATTAAGGTCCACATCAGCAAGGGAAAGAAGTTTCCAGGCCAAAAGGGTAGCCAGCAGAGTGTAGGAACGCTAGTTCCTGCAGGTACATAGCTCAGGGTGGGGATCCGCTAGGTAAACTCGGAAACAGGACCGGTCGGAGGGAAGTGGGGGTGGGGGGGTGGGGGTCCGGTCATGAGGCCAGCGCCCACACAATGTGCCAGAGATGGAGGCAGGTCCTTGGACACAACTGTTTCCCGAAAGACTGCTGCACCAAGCCTGGCCATTCATTCATCACCACCAGGGGACTAGAAGCTGAGCTAACTTAGCCTCCCCTGGGTGTGTGTGTCGGTCCCCGGGCGCGGAAGACAGTCCGCTTTCCTGTTCTCTGGGCTCCGACCTCCCTGAGGATTCACTGGGAGGCCGGGGTGGTGGCGTGGGAGGCAGTCGGGGTAGGACCAGGCACTACCATATTCTCAGCTCTTGGCATTAAGTTTTGGTAGGAGGCTTCCCCCACCGGCCCCCTAATGAAAGCTGGAACAGCTGCCCACCAGGTTTAGCCCAGCAAGAATGTTCGGTCCGAGAGTCCTGCCTACAGGGTTTGAAAGAACAGATCCTCCAGTCTCAGCAGGAAAATAAGCACCCCACTTGGGCAGGATGCGACCAAGGGACACCATCTGCCCTTGGTCCACTTGGAATGGATAGATCTTCACCCCCTTCTCACCCCGGGAAACCTCCTTTCCAGATCGCCCCCAGCTCTCACCCGGAAAACACCCGATTTTGTACTAAATCACTCCTACTCTTCTCTCCTAAGCTTCCGACGTCGCTCAGGACCCTAGACCCAGAAGGCTGTGCCGGCTCACTCAGAAAACCGAATGCAAGAGGAACGTGTGCCCAAGTGGTGCCCACCTGCCCGGAACGTCGAACCCTGGACCCCCCCCTCCCCCCAGGCCCCCGCCCCCGCCCCCAGGACCTTCCCCACCGCCATCCGGGAGCACACGATTTGTAAAACTCTTATACTCCAACTTCACGAGTTCCTCGGCTCCTTCCTCTGCCCCTGAAACCAAAAAAGCATGCGTTCTGGGCTCTGCAGAGACGGAGAGATTTATCGCCAGGGCGAAGCCGATGCTGGGGAGCCAGGGCGCGGCGGGGGCGCGCGCGCGGGGGCCGGGCAGGGCGAGGCGGCGCCGGGCCCTCTCACCTGTGGATGTTCATCTCCCGCGGGGGGCGGTGGGCCTTGTCGTAGGACACCTTGGCGAAGACGCCGGCCACGATGACGCAGGCGACGACCCCGCAGGTGATGTAGACGGTGAAGTTGGTCTTATCCTTCTCCGGGTCGTACTTGTTCTCGGGCCCGGGCGACACCACCTTGGTGCTGGGCGTCTGCACCCACACGGGGCTCTGGTAGTTGGTGCACTGGCGCTGGTCCAGCTTCTCGTGGCGCTTCTTGCAGCAGAAGCGGTAGTAGCAGGTGCCGCAGCAGTACAGGTAGCCGCTCTCGCTGTTGTTGCACTCGAACTCCTTGTCGTACTGGCCGCTCACGTCGTAGTAGCCCCAGCACGTCTCGTAGGTGACGGTCGCGCTGGCCGCCGCCACGGGCTGCCCCCGCCGGCCGCCCGCCTCGGGGCCGCCGGGCGCGCGGGCCGTGCCGTTCAGCTCCCGGCCGCCGCGGGCCAGGGCGCCCCCGGGCCGCCGGCCCCCGACGGCAGCGGCGCCGGCGCTCAGGGTCCGGTTGGCGGCGCGGCCGCGGGCGGCGCGGGCGCCGGGCAGCAGGCGCAGGGCCTCGAGCGAGAGCAGCAGCAGCAGCAGCAGCAGGAGGCGCCGCAGCGCCATGGCGGGGCCGGGCGGGAGGGCGCGCGGGCGGGCTTCCGCGGCGGGGCCGGGCTCCGAGGGCGGCGGCGCGGGCGGTCAGCGGCGCCGCGGCGATGGCGCCATCGAGGCGCGGGCGGCGGGCGGCGGGCGGCGGCGGCGGCGGTGCGCACGGGCCGGCCCGGCGCTGGCTGCTCGGGCGCTCACGCTGCGCGCCGGCTCGGCGCTCCCCCCGCGGGCTCGGCGCGCCTCCCGGGCAGCCCCATCCCCCGCCGGCGGCGGCGCGGCTCAGGCGGGACCCGAAGCGCGGCTCCGGGCGGCGCTGGCGGCGGCGGCGGCGTGGTCCCGTCCGGGCGGGTCCTGCGGGACAAGACGGGGAGCCGGTCACGGGGCGGGGCGGGGCGCGGAGGGAGCGCGCGGCCCTCGACGATCCCCGCTCGGCGCCGGAGGGGCGCGGAGCCCGCGGCGAGACGGGGCCCGGCGGCCCTGCGCGCCGGCCGCCGAGGGCGCACGGGCCGCCGGCCCCGCAGCGCGCTCCCGCCGCGGGCGGGCGCCCCGGGACGGCGCGGGCTGCGGCGGGGGGCGCGCGGCGGCCGGCCCTCACTCACTCACCATGCCCGGCTGCGGCTGCAGAGGCGGCGGCGGCGGCGGGAGGGAGGAGCGCAGCGGCCGGAGCGAGCGAGCGAGCGAGCGAGCCGGGAGCCGCCGGCCGGCCGCCTGCACTAGTGCCGGAGCGCGTGCGGGAGGGAGCGAGGGAGACACACGCACTCACACACCCGCACACGCGGGAGCGCCGCGAGGGGAGGGGAGGCGGGGAGGGGAGGGGAGGGGAGCGCGGCCGCTCACCGCCGCCCACGTTTACACGCCTGGGGGAGGCGGGGGCTCCTCTTCGCTGCTCCCCACTCTCGGCGGCACTTGAAGCTCCCCGTCTCCGAAGCCCAGGACTCCCGTTATTGCAAACGGCGAACCTGGAGGCGGAGACGCGGCCGGGAGCCGGGCGGGAGTGTCCCCTCCGGAGCCCGGGCCGCGGCCGGGCCGAACCTCCGCTGCCTTTGCCTCGCGCGGCCCTGGGCGCGGGTCCCGCCTTCCCCGAGCCGGGGATCTGCAAGCCTCTGCCTCTCCCTAGTGGCGAAGCTCGCCGCGGAGGGAGGAGGCCGAACCCATTGCTACAGGTCCCTAAACTGAGACCAGGGGTCAAGGTGTCTGAGGTTGTAGGGCTGCCTAGGCGCTGGGCCTCCACTCTCTTCCAGGGGGTCACTGCCCCCCCCCCAACAACAACAAGCCTAACACAGGCGCTAGACAACCCCAGCGTTGGGTGACACCTTTTATTGCCACTTTCAAGGACTTTTTCCAGAGCGTTGGGGCAGAGGTAGAAAAGCTGCCTGAGCCTTTTAAGACTCAAGTGAAGGGGGGGGGGGGGTTGCGGAGAGGGAGGTGCTCCTGTGTGATTGCTCACGGGATCTGTGGAAAGGAGTCCCGGGTCTAACTCTTTAAGTTTTGAGGCCACCTCAAGAGGGAGTCATAATCATCATCTCTGGCAGGTGTCCATGGAGGAAATGGGGGAAATGAGAACAGAAAGCAGCGGCCACAGCCAAATCTCTGCCTGTGCGTCCTGACCTTTTGTGCAAGGGTGGCTTAGGTGGAAGGCAGGGGCGACTGTCAAGAGCATGGGCAGTAGAGATTGTGGGAGGCTATCTATTAAGTCCGGCTCCTCCCGCGACCCACACCGGGGATCCCCCACTCCAGAAAGGCAGAGAGCCTGTGCTTGGAACTCCAGAATGTATAAATTGGAACTGGAGGCCAGATTCTGGGAGGCCTTTCCCTCCCTCTTCCTCTGCAGCCCCCCCTCCCCATTCCCTCCACTGCATCTCACCTGCCATGTTCTTATTGATGATTCCGTTCAATAAACATGCATGTAGTACCTACTATATACCAGGCACTGGGGTCGGTGCTGAGATAAGAAATGAGTAAGACAGGGGCGCCTGGGTGGCTTAGTCGGTTGGGCGTCCAACTCTCGCTTGGGTCATGATCTCGCGGTTCGTGGGTTCCATCCCCGCGTCGGGCTCTGTGTTGACTGCCGGCTCGGAGCCTGGAGCCTGTTTCAGTCTGTGACTCCCTCTCTCTCTGACCCTCCCCTGCTCACGCTGTCTCTCTCTCTCTCCTAGAAATAAATAATAAAAAAAAAAAAAGAAATGAGTAAGACAGTCCCCTTTCTCAAGGAGGGAGGCTTACAAAGCACGGAGGCAGGTAAACGAATGTTGACCGTGTGCATGGCCAGGTCCCGTATCAACACAGAATGCCCTGAGAGCGCTGATGCCAGGCTCCTAGTCGCATCCGGGAGGAGCATGGTGGGGGTCAAAGGCAGCTTTCTGCATGAGCTAATGAGCAGAATTCTTGAATGAATAATTAAGAATTAATGCAGCAAACCGAGGGGGAGGACACCCGCGGCAGACAGAGCATCATTAGCAAAACCTGAAAGGTGCGAAGTGCTGAGGGTATGTGAGCAGAGGTGCAGCAATTGAGCGTAAACTCGGAGGGAGTCTTCCAGATGAAGCTGGGAGAGGAGCACTGTCTCTCCTGCCAAAGAACTTGAATTGATTCTACGGTTGCTGGAGAGCTATTGGTGGGTTCCGCTCAAGGGGATGACACAGTCAGGTTGACACATCCGCCGGGTGTCTTAAGTCCGACCGGAGTTCAGGAACACCATATAGGAGAAGAGCAATCTAGAAGCTGATGATGCAGTTAAAAGTTCATGAAGGGCTGAAGTCGATTGTTGGCAGTCGATGCCCACGGTGGAGATGATGAGCATGGTCGAAAGAGCTGGATCAGGATGGCATTAGCAATGGACACGCAGCAGTGCTTTTAAGAGCCCGGAGTGGAGGGGCGCCTGGGTGGCTCAGTCTGTTAAGCATTGGACTCTGGATTTCAACTCAGGTCATGATCTCACGGTGTGTGAGTTCGAACCCTGCGCCGGGCTCTGCGCTGACAACATGGAGCCTGCTCGAGATTCTCTCTCTCCCTCTCTCTCTCTCTCTGCCACTCCCTCCCCCAAAATAAATAAATAAACTTAAAAAAAAAAAAAGAGCCCTAAGGGAAGGGAAGCTGGCTAGCACAAGGGCTTTAAACTCAGGAGAACAGATAAGAAAAGATATGTGTTTGGGAATCATAATATAGGCATATACATTTGGAAAACATAAAAACACATTCTTGACTTTTAGATGATGTGCAATTTTTCAGCCATTTCCTTCCTTTCCTCTTCCCTGAGCTTCCACCGCCCCCTACTTCGTTATTCCAGAAATGCCCATCCCGTATCTGGGGAGCTTCCTAGCAATGGGTAGAACCATGTCGAACTCCAATAAGACTTGATCCCTGGTACTGAGTAAGGGAAATGGCTTTGGTTTTTCAGATTGTCCCATCCACAAATGTGATTTGAACCCCCGTGCTCACAGATGGTAACATCAACAAACTCACAAATAGTAGTATCTCAGAGTTGGATAGGATCTTCAAGGTTATTCACTCCAACTCTCACTGCAGTATGTTCTACTTCTTTTTTTTTAAAGTTTTACTTATTTTTTAGTAATCTCTACACCCAGCCTGGGGCTCGAACTCATCACCCTGGGATCAAGACTCACAGTCTGCAGACTGAGCCAGCCAGGCACTTCTGCGTTATATTTCTTATTGACACTCCCCACCCTCCTTGTTTACCCTTCGTGGTAGATGAGCTTGGTTGCCTTACTGACATCCATTTCCCCACCAGCATGCATTTTTCTACTTTCTCCTTCTGGTTTCAATACCTGAGTTGTTGCCAGTATGGAAATATCCTTCCTTTCTGGATTTAACTCTTTAAAAAGTGCCGGAGAAGAGTTATCTTTTCCAACACCTATACCACCTTCAGCCAGGCAGCCCATAGGCTCAAGAGACAGTGACCCAATCTCTGGTTCTAGAAGGTAGATCCCAACTGGGCTAAACCAACCATGATGATCCCATTCCCCCTGGGCCAGTGATTGGTTAAGAATGAACACGTGATTCATTTCTGGCCAATACAAACTGAAGGAAGCGCTAGGAGATTTTGGGGAAATGAACCTTGCATTTAAAAATAGTTATAATTCGGGGCGCCTGGGTGGCTTAGTCGGTTAAGCGTCCGACTTTCGCTTAGGTCATGATCTCGCAGTTCGTGGGTTCGAGCCCCGCATCAGGCTCTGTGCTGACTGCCAGCTCAGAGCCTGGAGCCTGTTTCAATCTGTGACTCCCTCTCTCTCTGACCCTCTCCTGCTCACGCTGTCTCTCTCTCTCCCCTAGAAATAAATAAAACATTAAAAAAATAGTGATAATCCCTCTACTTTTTTGAGGGTTGTTTCAGGGAACATTCTGACCCTGCAGGGAGGTGGAGGGTGCAGTTGGGGGGCAACTAGTCCTTAGTCGAAGCTGATACTTACTTTGATAATCATCGGTGCTGCTCACTGAGTATCTCTGCCTTCCAGGCATATATTAGAATTGCAATCTCTGGCCCAGAGATTTGTGAATGTGGGGGGGGGGGTGGACAAATCGTGGGCAGAAATGATGTATGTTATTTCCGAACCAGAGCATTTAATCAGCACTTCCAGACACTGTAGAATTCTCATTTTCTTCTGGCATGGTGATTGGCAGTGGTCTATGTGGGAGTGGCTGTGTCAGATTGGAAATGATGACAGCCCCCCCCCCCCAGCTTATTAAAATGGTGCCCTGCCATGGGTGTGAAGTAAAAATAGACATTTGCTTCTGAAGTTTAGCCACTGGAATTGGATCTGTTATTGCAGCACAGCCTCGCCCATCCTGACTGATACCACTGAGGATGACAGATGAAAAGACGGAAGGAACACTACTGAGCCACCCATGGAGCTGTGCCCAGGGCTCTCACAACTCTGGTCCAACTTATGGAAGCCTCTTTGAATCTAGAGTTTCTCTAACATGCAGCCCGATGCATCCTAATGGATATATCCAGCATCTTCTGTCTCCATTCTGACTTTCTCTAGGGTTTCTACCTATGCAGCTTGGTACAAATCCTACTACTTCCATGGAATCTGGTTTTCTCCTCTATAAAGTGGGGAGCTACGTGGAGGGAGTGTGTCTAACAAACCACCTCCATCATAAGTTCCCACCATGAGTCTTTATCGCGGCCCCCGAGTGTAACCACAGCCTCATGGCCCTGCACCATCTGGTCCCTGCTGTTCTACGCTCCTGTCTTACAATTTGCTTCTTACTCCCTCCAGCCACAGAGATGTTCTTGTTCTTCCTCAAAGCCTTTGGACTCACTCCGTGCCTGGAACCCCTTCAAGCCCTCAATGTATGCAAGGGGTTTTCCTCCAACTTCCTGATGAAGATAGCACACCTATCACACCACTACCCACTACTTTTTCTTCCTTCGTGGCTACCTGCTCCTCTCCATGATGCACCATGGCATTTATCACTAAGTGCTACCCATTCATTTAGATGTTTTCTTTTGTTCTTAATTTTTAAAGTTTATTTATTTTTGAGAGAGAGAGAGAGTGTGAGCAGGGGAGGGGCAGAGAGAGAGGGAGACACAGAATCCAAGCAGGCTCCAGGCTCTGAGCTGTCAGCACAGAGCTCAATGCGGGGCTCGAACCCATGAACCTGTGAGATCACCACCTGAGCTGAAGTCAGATGCTTAACCGACTAAGCCACCCAGACTCCCTCATTTACGTATTTTCTAAAAGTTATGGGGCGTCTGCCTGGCTCAGTCGGAAGAGCATGTGACTCTTGAACTTGGGGTTGTGGGTTCAAGCCTCATGCTAGGTATAGAGATTACTTAAATTAAAAAATTATTTTAAATAATAAAAGTTCTATTCTTGCCTTCCACTAGAATGCCTTGTTCTTGCTTGAGCTTTGCAACTGTTTTGTTGACTGCTGTCTTCTCAGGGTCTGAAACTGTGCTTGGCACGCAGTAGACCGTGGTGGACACAGAAGGACACATATCCAGCTGTCAGCTCCTCCAGGAACACAGGCTTCCTTCCCTGAGTGGCCCACATCCAATGACTAATCAAGTCAGAAAGTACAAAGGCCTAGCTATTTTAGCTCAACACAAGAACTCTGATGGGCCACATTTTCTCCAAAGATCCAGGCTCCCTGTGGCCAAGGTTTCCTTGGGCCTGTGTTGCATCTGCATGATCCTGCTTCGCCCCCTGAAAACGAGCCTGTCGACATTTGTCTCCGCTTCCCCTTTAAGAGATCTGAGCGTACACCAGAGATACTCAGTAAATACATGTTAAATGAATGAATGAAAGAATGAATGAGTCTATGATCCCTAAAGTCCCTCTGTGGCATCCCTATGGTTGATTGTATAGCTTTTGCTTTGGGACATGTAGTGACTACTTAGAAACTATCTTCTCAGGCCGTTAATTTCAATGTTAGACAGTTTTCATGGTTGAAAATGAGAGGACATTGGATTTTGTTATTGTTGCTGAAGAAGCCAATCAATGTTTCGGTTCAGGCCGAGCTTACGGTTGACTAGAATCTTTTTCACACCTGTACAAGTTAGATGACCATTGGCATCCATGTGAAATCCTTCATACATAGGTTAGTTAGTTTTATGAATTGGAGCCCATGGTGCCAGCTTTTTGAGCATTTGGGGACCTTGTCATCCAATAGGCTATTTCTCCCAACATTCTTTCCCCCTGTTTTTGAGCCAGAGTCTCACATCTTTATTCAGAGATTAGGCTCCATCACTCTCATGTCATGGGATCTACCCAGGGTCCCACAGGACCCAGATTTAAGCCTCACAGTGCATCTTGACCCCTTTTTCAGGAGACCCAGAGAAAGCAAGTCAATGGCAGAAGCCCATAGAATAACCGGGAACTGGGGCGCCTGGGTGGCTTAGTCGGTTAAGCGTCCGACTTTTGCTTAGGTCATGATCTCACGGTTCATGGGTTCGAGCCCCCCATCGAGCTCTGTGCTGACTGCCAGCTCAGAGCCTGGAGGCTATTTCAGAGTCTGTATCTCCCTCTCTCTCTGACCCTCCCCTGCTCATGCTGTCTGTCTCTCTCTCTTTCTCTCCCCTAGAAATAAAATATTAAAAAAAAAAAAAAAAAGAAAAACCGGGAACTTATGTGAGCAGGACTGAGAAAGATGATCACTCTTTGCCCCTGGGAGGAGGCAAGCATGGCATAATGACAGCCATCTTGCCCTGGGAAGGGAGAGGCCAGAGCTTCTCCCGAGGAAGGAGCCAGCAAGATACTGGGCTGAGCCAAGAGACAGAAAGAAACAGTCTTATTGGTGCCATTTGAACCTGGAATCTCCCTTCCTGTGAAGCCTGCCTACCCCTGCACTTTTCCATTACCTGAGCCAATGGGTCCCCATTCTAATTAAGCTCTTTTTCTCTGGATTGTCCATCTGCATTCAGAAGCATTTTAACTGATAGAGCCGACCTCACAGTTGATCAACATGACTCAAGTCCTCAATTGGAAGACGTGGGTTTGCCCTCATGTGATTCAAACATGAGAATTTACATCCTCGGAACTCTTCTCAGCCTATATCTGATCAGCCAGACTTGTGAGGACAAGAATGACCTCACATTACCCTCTATGGCTAGCCTGGCCTAGAATCACCTCTTTTCCACATTCATTTAGTCATTTGTATAATCTATTCTATCAGTCTTTCAATGAATATGTAATGGGCCCTGATAGGTGCCAGTCAAAATATGAAAAAATAAACTATGCTTTCTGACCCATCATCCGGAATCCTACCTGGGGCCTCATAGAACTGCCTTCTGTCTACCACATACCAAATGTTGTCTACTGACTGTTTGTGGCCCTCCAAACTTCATACGTTGAAGCTCTATCCCCCAAAATGATGGTATTTGGAGATGGGAGGTCATGAGGTTCAGATAAAACAATGAGGGTGACCGCCCACCCCCAACTGACTTAATATAATACACTTATAAGAAGAAGAAGAGACCACAGCCCTCTGTCATGTGAGATAACAAGAGGGTAGCCATCTGTAACCCAAGAGTGAGTTCTCACCAGACATCTACCTTGCTGGCGCCATCTTGTATTTTCAGTTTCTAAAACTAAGAGAAATAGACTATTCTCCAAGGCATCTAGACGTTGATCTTTTGTCAAGGCAGCTGGAGCTAATTAAGTCACCAGAGGTTGCGAGGAAAAGGTACCTCTCTGAGAGGACTTCAGAAATGTTTCCCCCGCTCACTGAATGTCGGCAGCTCTCTAGGATGCAGATTCTTGCAGTTAGGCCATGCGCTACACCTCCAGGAGGAAGCCTCAGCAGATTCAAAGCACCTCGGGAGATATTCTGGAAACATAATTGAAGAGTCTAACGTGTGGGCCACATATGAACTCAATGTCCTAATAGCTGCTTGGGAAATGTTCCCCCACTTAAGGGGCTGCTATCCAATTACGATCGTCTAGAACCATCAAATGTGGTTTTGTCCGTGTTTGCTCCAAACGTGTTAGCAATGACAGGTGGAAATTCACGCACTTTTTATACTTCCAACTCCAAAAGGACGCATTTAGCTGCAAGGCATTGCATTCAGTCGCTCCTTGTGGCTAGAACAGACTAGAACAATGTCCTGTGCTATAATGCTCTCCTCCCAAGCCCATGGCAGACATCACTAATCAATTATGGAACCCTTTCCCTCTGAGACCAGTCATCCCCTCAAAAATCTCTTCAACACACAAAGCTCCAAAGAGCCAGCAGGGATTAACTACAGTTGGAATTAGGACAATGAATAAATCCTATTTGCCTAACAGCTCAGTGAGAGCTGAGAAGTTTCTAGTATAGGTTCTACCACTTTATGTAGACATGGTTTTAGAATTCTGTTCCAATTACACAGCTCCATTGGCCCCACCTGAAATATTTATAAAAGGAGGGACACCAACGTCATTGGTTATTATGTGCTTTTTGCTGAAAGATGCCACTGATTTACAGCTAGAGGAAATGCATGCTGGGGCTAGCTCTTCCCAAGAAAAGTGATAATGAAGAATGTAGCCAATGAATGCCAAGGATAATCACCACGCGGCCAGTCCTAGATATTCATGGGCAAATTCCATACATCACTGTTACATTATCTGTTGGGTGGGAATTTTTTGACATTTTATTCAAAACCACCATGAAGTAACCTACAAAAATACATTCCCCGGTAAAGCTGAGCACATTAAACATAGATGTGCTATTTTCTTGGCATAGGATTCGTATCAACTAGTATTCTCTATCAGTATAAACTTTTTTCACCTTTCACTGTCCTACCTTTTTAGATATTGTCTTCTGTGACTATTGTCACTTGGGTCATCTTGAATTCTGTTTATTGCCTTTCGTGACATTAAACATGCCATAGACAATGGCATCTTCAGAACAGGTACACGTGATTTTAAGAAAATATACTAAAAAAATGGTTGGTGTGGCTTTTCTTTTTCCTTTAAAGGAAAAAAAAATTGAATCAACTAATTGGATCTAACTCACTGATCTAATCTAATTGACTGAGCACAAATTGGTCATTAATAGAGCCAAATGAATAAACAGCAATTCTGCATTCCGCATCAGGATATAGATGCTATCTGGATGGACCATCTGTTGGCTGAGTGCCAAGCTAAGGGTGAATCGCCGTCATTAAAATAACTGAGGTAACTGGGCTGAAAAAAAGCCAATTTTGTTATTGTTACCTTCCATCAGTTTTCGAAATTGCTAAGTTGATCCTGGAATTACTTTTCAGTGGACAGAAGTCCATTCTGACATCCTGAGCCTTGAACAACACACTCAGCAGACAGAACCAGTGCTAAGGTGAGGCCTGCTGGAGGCAGGTATCAATAAAAGGAGGGCAGGCTGGCCCAAAGAGGCTTGGCCAAGGAAGAGAGGGCTGGATAGGGTTGGCTAGAGAGCCCGGGAACCACTTACCCAACCTTTGCTCCCATTTCTTTTGCAAATCTGAGCTCAGCACCTGGTGCACCTGTTCATTATACCTTCCTGTTCATCTCCCATCCCCCAAGCCCAGCTCTATTTTCTAGAATCCCGAACTCAGAGGGAAGAGATGAACCTGCTGCAAATCCTTCTCCGGGAAGAGTCCCCAGAGACTGAAGAGCAATGTGATGGTGGTGTTACTGTAACGACTGGACAGTTGTGAATCAGATTGAGGACCTGAGGCCAGGAAAATCCTGAGCCATACAACACTGGAGGTGTCTCTGGCCATTTGCAATGGGTACAAACTCAGTAAAGTCACATGGGGAGAACGAAGCAGAAGGTCCATTTAGAACCAGGTAGGCAGCCCAGAGAGATTGCAGTGGAGAAGGGGGTCAAAGCAGGGGAGTGAATTAAACCCAGCAGACTTGGAAGACATGCTCCAAGCAGGAGAGGAAGGAAAGATTCAGCATCCATCCAGCCGTTGGGAATAAGGACATCCACAGGAACTCACAGGCAAGGCAAGACATTGTCACAGCCAGGGTCCAGTCACAGTGATGGGGAACCTGGCCAGGAAGTGGCTTACAAGCTTTCAGCATGAGCAAGTATTTATTCTAGAGCATGGGCTCTCCAGAGCTTAGAGGGGGATATAGCTAGAGACACAACTGATGTGTGGGATAAGTCCCACCCACGCGAGTCGCTGCCCACTTGGCTTCCATTAGCCCATCTTGTTGATGACACCCAAAGCCCTCCATGTCACATACCCCCCAAGTTCCTCTTTTAGTCACCACCGTCCCCAACAGATTTCATAAATATGCACTCTATCCTGGTGCACTATCATCATGATTGAAATGTCTACTTGACCATTATTTTTATTCCCTTTCATCTTGCCCTTCACCCTATTCCTGCCATGCCCCCATTTTTATGTTCCATCAACATGTTCCCATTTTTGCGTATATATATCCCCCCAGGGTGCCTTCTTAACCCATTTCATTTCAAGATAAGCCATTCACTCTGCGAGATAATATATTCCAGGACAAGAGAGAAAATTTGGCAAAAGAACTTAATTCTCATCTTCAAATTGCTTATTGTCCTAGTTCAGAATTTCCTTATTTTTGCTCTATCGCCTTTATAGAGTCGACATAGTAGAGGACAGTGGTTTGCAACCTGGAGATGATGGGGAACCCCTTGAAATTACAGCAAAAGTTTGTGTGTATCTGCTTAAGAGATACTTCATCAGACAATCAGATGAATTCAGACCCCAAAAGAAAAAATCAAAGCATCGCAGTAGGATACAGAGTGTAAACCTTGAGTTCAGGAGACCTGAATTCCAGTCCTGAGGCTACTTTTTACTAGTTCAGCAAGTAGGGTGTGACCTCTGAGGGCCCGGTTCCTTTGTGGTAAAAAGAGAGAAGGTGATTGTGGCCTTTCAAACAGCAAAGGTGTGGGGATCAAAGGAGATGGTGAATGCTCAAGTATTCTAGAAACTCAGAAGTTCAAGAAAAATGCCTCTTTCTCCTCTTCTGCCAAATCTCTCAGTTACACAAAGCCATAAGGGCTGGATCAAAAGTCAAACCAAACCAGTCCTGGCAGCAACGGATGTGATATTTCTGAGACCACACATGTCCTCCACGATATTTCAGTCTTTATGAATCCCTTCCTGACTTCGTACACACGCGTCCATCATGGCCACCATCCAGTTTATTAAATCAATTGTCTGGGTATTTGAACAAACACACACACGTATTCTGGTTTCACTGTTCCTGTCCGAACCTTATGCTCCCTATTGGTATATATTCAAGGGCACAGCCCTTGTGTGGATCGCTGTCCTTGGAGATCATCTCTTCTAAGAGATTTCTGACACAGCGCTGTGTGGCATTGACTCTGTTACCCGCTCCTGTGGACGGTCAACTGGAGTAAAGGACGGAACGGTGCCGTGTGTTAGAGAGGGGCTTCAATGCAAGTAGAGCCTTGGATGATTCTAGAATCTGAGACCAGAGTGAGCCCGGCTAGAAAATTAAATAAGGAGCCAGATCAGGAGGGGCCAGAGTGAGGACCCAGAGGGACAAAGTTACACTTTATTATCAAGGGGGTAACACTTTTTAATTGGTTAACACAACAAATAAAGAGGTGGCAGTGTTAGCTCGCTTCTGATTTGCTCACGCACCACGCGGGGTGGAGAGAACAAAATGCTTTCCTAGTTTAATTTAGAAGTTGTGATTCTGATTAGCGAACAAAGGGTCGCACAGGAGACAAAATGTGAACCGGAAGGAGGCTTCTCGCTGATAAGAACGGAGTTTATTAGAGTCTCCTTAAAGGCATACATAATGAACTGAAAATAACTCCGCTAATTCCACAGTGAGAGGAGAAAAACCCTTCATCTTATGAAAAAGAAAAACCACCTTCCCATCGCAGGTGGCGTGGGAGACACGGGTTTATGAGGACTGTTTGATTTCGAATAATTCGCATGTCAGTTTCATGGATTCTTCCCAAAATTTGCTCCTTTGCCTCCCTGGCTCAGTAGTTCCTATTCTGTCAACAAGCCGAGGACAGAAAAATATTGGATGGCTGAAAATGTTGCTTTCACTTCCAAAAGAGTCTACTTGAAATTACAGGCAGTTAGAACAGCCTTGAATTTTAAAAACACAGCTTGCGACCACTATAATTTTTTTTTCTACAACGTAATCAGGGCTGACAAGGTTGTGAGGCTTCCAGTTCTAATGGTAAATGTAAGGATTTTCTTTTTTTCAGTCTGGACCCAGGTCCATATTAGAACTGGTATTTATGGTTCCAAGCAAATGCTACTGATATGTCATTATTAACTAAAGCCCATACTTGATACCGATCTCTTTCGGTATCAAGGACACTTTTCCCCAGTGTCCTTTTTCTGTGCGAGGACCCCATCCAGGACCCTGTGTTCCATTTGCTCATTGTGTCCCCTGAAGCTCCTTTGGACTGGGACACTTGCTTAGACAGACTTCCCTTGTTTTTGATGACCTGACAGGCTGGGGGGGCACTGGTTAGGACTTTTGTGGCATGCCCTTCAACTTCAGTCTGTCTGATGACTCTTCTCATGGTTAGACTGGAGTTATGGGTGTGGGGGAAGAAAGGAGACCACCAAGGTCATCTTATCAAGGACACGTGCAATTAATGTTTGAACAATAATGATGTTAACTTGGATCGCCCCTACTGGGGACATGCTGTCAGATTCCTCCACTATAAAATTTTTCTTCTTTCCCTCCTTTATCCATACTGTGTACTCTCTAGAAGGAAGTCACCATGCACAGGTCACAGGTAAGGAGTGGGGAGTGCCTCTCCACTTCCAAGAAGGGGTCACAGACACATAAATTCTATGGAATTCTTCCATATAGGAGATTTGTCTCTTCCCCTCCACGTATTTACGTATTCAGTCATTTCTTTACATCGCTGTGGACTCATGGGTATTCATACTTTAAGTTATAATCCCGTACTCCAGTATTACTTTTGTGCTCAAATGCTCCCAACTTGGTCCACCGGGAGCTCTTTTTTCATTTTTTATGTATTAAAAAAAATTTTTTTAATGTTTTTATTTTGAGATACAGATACAGAGAGCGAGCAGGGGAGGGGTAGAGAGAGTGGGAGACACAGAATCTGAAGCAGGCTCCAGGCTCCGAGCCAGCTGTCAGCACAGAGCCCGACGCGGGGCTCGAACCCACGCACCGTGAGATCATGACCTGAGCCAAAGTCAGACGTTTAACCGACTGAGCCCCCCAGGGGCCCCTGGGAGCTCTTTTTCTAGTTTGCTGAAAGTTCTTTGTTGTTGTGTTCTCTCGTTTTCAAACATCTCCTTATTTTCCAGCAGGAGATCTTCCGGACTATTTACACTTCCTGCCCCAACTCTAGACTCAGGGGGTCCCGGTTCCTTTTTTTTTTTTTTATTTTTTTTTATTTTTTTTTATTTATTTCTAGGAGAGAGAGAGACAGCGCGAGCAGGGGAGGGTCAGAGAGAGAGGGAGTCACAGACTGAAACAGGCTCCAGGCTCCGAGCCGGCAGTCAGCACAGAGCCTGACATGGGGCTCGAACCCAAGAACCGCGAGATCATGACCTAAGCGAAAGTCGGACGCTCAACCGACTAAGCCACCCAGGCGCCCCGGTCCCGGTTCCTTTTATGGAAGAACGGCATTATTTCACTTTATCAAAAAAAATCCATTTGCACCACTTCTTTCCAATCCCTCCATTATCACCATCAACTTCCCATCCAGTACTTTCCCCTGATTCTTCACAATTTTTTTTTTGTGCCTTCAAAGATCTGCCTCACAGATGCCTCTTAGATTGAAGATTTTCATCACATTTAGAGCCCTTTCTCTACTACCTCTCACTTTTCATTCATATTCCTGCTGAACGTCACATCGTCCCCTCCCTGAAACCTGTAGAGTGTCGGCTGTAAATTGGGAAGAAGGGTTAGCTGTCTCTTGGGTGGCATATTATTTTTAATTAATGCTGCTGCCGTTTCTCACTCTCCCGGCCAAATTAATGCAGCAAGAATTGTGTTGGCATCTGCGGCAGCAAATGGAGAGGAAGAGCAGTTTCAGAGGAAGGGGTGACAGCTCCCCACCCCCAATCTGGGCACACTTCGGAGCAAGACGCAATTCACACGCGGAGTGCCAGAACGCGGCACGTCTACGAGCTGAAACTCGAGGGCTCCAGGAACAGATTTCCTCCATGACTGGCAGCAATTCCTGCTCTCCATCACGCTGAGAGACTTCGAAGAAGATTCTTTCTTGATGACTTCCATGCAGTCCAACATAGGACAGACTTATAGGGAGCACACGGTGGAGGGTGGGGGTAACTGAGCACCCTCAGCACCTTGCTGTTTATTTCCAGAAAGCACAGAGATCTTCCACCCCTCACCTCAGTCCTTCCTTCCTTGGCCCCTGGGGTTCAGATCACCATCCCTTAAGAAAACCCATGGTTTCCTTTAAGATTGGCTACAAACCAATGCGCACTGATTTCCACCATCCATGCAAGTGGTGCAAAGGGGAACGTAATAAAGTTCATGGTCTGATGCAAAGACAGCATTAGACTATGAGTCGATCATATCAGACTATGCATTTTCTTTAGCGTACAGGCCAACATTTACATATTACATTATTCTTCTACGCTCTGTGGCTTTTTACCAATTTTGTATTTTTCAAAAAAATGACCTTTTGTTTTTAGACAAACTTACTATTGATTATCTTTTGATTTCTCAAACAACATAGGAATGCATTCTCTCTTTTAAAAATTAAAACAGGGGCGCCTGGGTGGATCAGTCGGTTGAGCGTCCGACTTCAGCTCAGGTCATGATCTTGCGGTTTGTGGGTTCAAGCCCTGCATCGGGCTCTGTGCTGACAGCTCAGAGCCTGGAGCCTGTTTCAGATTCTGTGTCTCCCTTTCTCTCTGACCCTTCCTTGCTCACGCTGTCTCTCTGTCTCAGAAATAAATAAAAAACATTAAAAAATAGAATTAAAATAAAAATTAAAACATTACGGGGGCACCTGGGTGCCTCAGTTGGTTAAGCATTCGACTCCTGATTTCAGCTCTGGTCATGATCTCAAGGTACGTGGGATCAAGCCCCTAGTTGGGCTCTGTGCTGACGGTGTGGAGTCTGCTTGGGATTCTCTCTCTCTGTCTCTCTCTCTCTCTCTCTCAAAATAAATAAATAAACATAAAAAAAATGAAAACGTTACAGATGAAGTTAAAACTCTGTTTAACACGTTTAACACGCATACTACCTCTACCCACCTCTACCTCCTCCTTCCCAAATCCCGAGGCAACTTGCTATTTGGGGTTTACTGTCCATCTTCCCACAGAAAAGGTCTGTTTTTAAAAACATGTTCAAATTCAGGACTGTCTGATTCAAAACGGCACGGCTGACAATCACCGCCTCATCTCCCCCCTTCTGCTTCCGTTCTCTCCCACCTGTCACTTAGCTTGCGTTGGGGATAAAACTCCAGGCCATGCTTGGAATGTGGATTAGCCAAGATGGCTTCTGTCAAAATGGAATAACCGGAATTGAAGACAGAGGCCAGGGCTGAGGGAAGCCCACAGATGTCCTCATCGATTAAATCAGGCCGGACCAGGTCAAGGGGACCAGCCGGGAAAATGCACAAGGAACAAACATCACCAAGAGAAGTAGTAGAGGAGGAAATGCGACGTTGGGGAAGCGATCCAAGCTGGGGTGGAGACCAGAGAAGGAAGCCTATGGTTCTCGGGCCCAACTGGGACTGGAAAAAAAGCAGAGGCATGTTGGCAAAGCTGTTGTCTTTTGAGCAGGTCATGGTCACAGGCAAGAGACCGTATGTTCCCAAAGGAGACGTTTGGTTTGACCAAAGATTTCCAGCCATGGATATCCTTTTATGCTTTTTATTAAACAATACCCAGGTCGAGAAACAGAGCATTGCCAGGAGCATAAAAGTGCCCCTCCCACCCACCCCCACAAAGGACTTGAGGTTTTTCTAGTACGTTCTATTCAAGATGTTTTGTCCTGGTTTCAGAGTTCCAGAGAATCCAGGAGGACTGAATAGGGAGAGGAGTGTGCACACGTCTGCGTGTGTGTGTGTGTGTATGTGTGTGTGTGTGTGTGTATTGGTAGAAGGGAGCTCTCCTTTTCCTGTATAATAGGGACAAGTTTTTTTAAATGTTTATTTATTTATTTTGGAGAGAGATAGAAAGCACAAGCAAGGGAGGGGCAGAGAGAGAGAGAAAGATAAAATCCCAAGCAGGGTCTGCACTGTCACCGCAGAGCCCTACACGGGGCTCCAACCCATGAAACTGTGAGATACATGACTGTCGCTTAACAAAAGAGCCACCCAGGCGCCCCAGGGACAAGATTTTTTAAACATGAATATGCTGGTCT
Source organism: Hyaena hyaena (assembly GCF_003009895.1). Classification (NCBI taxonomy): domain Eukaryota; kingdom Metazoa; phylum Chordata; class Mammalia; order Carnivora; family Hyaenidae; genus Hyaena; species Hyaena hyaena. The sequence continues at coordinate 1,126,840 of NW_024080689.1, forward strand.
CTTTTGTAAACCGTCTATGACCCGCTCCAGAGTTGACTCTGGGCATTCATCCCTAAGGGGACGGGAGGGGGGAAGGGAAGGGGCTGACTCTCCAGGACAGAGCGGTATGCAAAGTAACCCCCTGGGGTCAAGAGCAGAAACCACTGGTGTTGGGAGTCCCCAGGCTCCCCCTTAGCACAGCCAGCAAGCTCCTCCTGGCTTTAAGTGAAGGAGGTGTGCGCCGCCCTAGGCCAAGTTCAAGAAAAACTCAACTCTTCCCGACCTCAGTGACTGTAGGGAGTGGAAGGCAGAGAGAAAAAGGAAACAGAGGGGGCTGCCTGGCTGGCTTAGTTGGAAGAGCACGTGACTCTTGATCTCGGGGTAGTGAGTTTGAGCCCCACTTTGGGGGTAGAGATTGCTTAAATAAATCAATTAAATTAACCTTAGAAATTAAATAAAAAGGAAACGGAGGGCGGGGAGAAAGAGCAGACTGTGAAAAAAGCAAGGCTACTTCTCCCTGGAGCCACCCTCACCCCCGGGGTGCGTGGACACTGCCTGTGTGGGGGGAGGGCTGAGGTGGGAGGCGGACAGCCTCGGACCCTAGTGCCTGGGCCCCTCTGCTTCATCACAAAAGCGGACAGCAGGGTCTTCGCTGAGCCCTGTGTCTTCCAGGCCACATGTCACTGCAGCCTTGCAAGCCGGGCACACCCACTTCTCCCCTTACCAATGTCCTCTCCCAGGAATGAGAAGGACAGATCCATCTGGCTCTTTCTCCAAGTGTTCTCCTCCCGTCTTCCCTGGGATGGGCGTCTGGAACAGTTCAGTCTCTTGGGCCTCTTCCCAGGATGGGGGGGGGGGAGGGTTCTTCCTTGGGGTGACCCAGCTCTGTAGGATGGACCTGCGGGGCCCTCCAGGCCTCCCCTGGGCATTGTGGGACCAGGAAAGGCTCCTGATAGCGGAGTGCGAACAAGTTGGAGAAAGTTCCCCAGGGGGAGCTACCGCCCTCCCAGCCTTCCTCTGAGGATGTGCCAAGTAGGCAGGGTGCTTGGGCCTGAGCTCACTTGATAATCACAGGGCACGATGGATGGGGGAGCTCCACGCGGAGGGGCGGCCCCCTTCAGAGCCTCCCTAGACGGCGTGACGTGAACCAATGCAGGCCGGTCTGGGAGCAGAGGGCACCGCTGACCCAGATCGCAGGCTCCCACTTTCCCTGGAGAAAAGTACACGGGCTCAGAGCCCAGGCTGAGGGGCTCTAGTCGGCATGGATGACCCACAGCCGTCCTGATGCCACGTGCGATGTTCCCTTCGATGAAGGCCCTTCTCTCAGTGTATGATGCCATTTCTTGTGAATATCTCTGTAAGGTCTTGCATCTCAACTTTTAGAATTTCTTGGGCTCCATTTGTGCATCTCAGAACATGGCCCCTTCTTGTATCCGTGGCTACTGACACTGGGGTAGCTGGGGTAGGTGCCTTTAGGGTCCAAACTTACTTATCACATCACTTCATAAATAATTGTAATTTTTTAAGCTTATTTATTTATTTTGAGGGAGAGAGAGAGAGCATGAGGAGGGGAGGGGCAGAGGGAGAGGAAGAGAGAGAGAATCTCAAGCAGGCTTCGCACTGTCAGCGCAGAGCCTGACACAGGGCTCGAGCTCACCACGAACCATGAGATCATGACCTGAGCCCAAATCAAGAGTTGGATGCTCAACCAACTGAGCCCCACCCAGGCGTCCCCGTAAATAGTTTTAATGTAAAAGTATTGATTGCTATTAAAAAGAAAAGCAGGTTGAAAGTGAGGTGTGAGATCAAAGGAAGCTTGGAGAATTGGGAAGTTCTCAGTTTTAACTCCTAAGAGTTAAAAATGACCAGAAGACTTATATTGTGCCAGATTATATCATTCTGCCTAAATATACACAAAAATCCATTTATTGCGGGGTCCTGGGAAGGTTCTTGAACAGGAAATCAAGGCAAGGCCCAGGACTCTTAATCTGTAAAATGGGAAGGAAATTCCGGTCCTGGCATCTATAGCTCTCACTTCTACAGAATGATTAAGCGTGTACATTTTTCAACCATCCCACGTGGAGAGTACTCACGTCACATTTCATGGTCTTTTTTCTAACATAAAAAAAAAAACCCCGATCCATTGGGTCTCATTAAAATTAGCTTCTGTGAACACTTAGGCTCTTTCCATGCTTTGGCTATTGTGGAGAGTGCTGCTATGAACATTGGGGTACGTGTGCTCCTATGCCTCAGCATTTCTGTATCCCTTGGGTAAATTCCTAGCAGTGCTATTGTTGGGTGTTAGGGGAGTTCTATTGTTAATTTTTTGAGAAGCCTCCACACTGTTTTCCAGAGGGGCTGCACCAGCTTACATTCCCCCCAGCAGTATAGGAGGGTGACCGTTTCTCCACATCCTCGCCAGCATCTAGAGTCTCCTGATTTGTTCATTTTAGCCACTCTGACCGGCATGAGGTGGTATCTCAGTGTGGTTTTGATTTGTATTTCCCAACTGATGAATGGATCAAGAAGATGTAGTATATTTATACGATGGAATACTGCATGGCAATGAGAAAGAATGAAATCTGGCCATGTGTAGCAACATGGATGGACCTTGAGGGTGTTATGCTGAGAGAAATAAGTCAGGCAGAGAAGGACAAATACCATATGTTTGCACATATAGGTGGATTAGGAGGAAGTTAATGGAGAACGAAACGGAAGAAGGGGAAAAATAGTTGGGGAGAGGAAGGGAGGCAAACCATGAGAGACTCTTGAATGCTAAGAACAAACTGAGGGCTGAGGGGGGAGGGGGAAAGGAGAAGGGGGTGATGGGCATGGAGGAGGGCACTTGTGGGGATGAGCACCGGGTGTTTTATGGAAATCAACTTGACAATAAACTATAAAAAAATTTAAAAAATAAAAAAATAAAATAAAATTAACTTCTGTGAAAGTCACTGTTAAGGCAATGACATGATAAGCTACAGACCGGAACAAAATATTTGCAAATCACACGTCTGACGAAGGAGTGGTCTCTAGAATATACAAAGAGACTCAAAAATCTAAAGGAAAAAGGAAATGAAAAAAAAGGGAAAAACCCTCCAATTAAAAATGGGCAAAACCCATAAACAGGCTGTCACTGAAGAGGATATACAAGCGGTGAATGAGCACATGAGAAAATGGTCAGCATCATTAGCCATTATGGAAACAAATTAAACTCACAAGAAGATGCCACTGAATTCTCATCGGAATGGTTGAAATAAATAGTGACAACGCCACGTGTCAATGAGAATGCAGGGAACCTTATCACTCATATGCTGCTGGTAGTCACGTAAAACAGGACAACCCGTCTGAAAAAGTTGAGCAGTTTCTCACACAAGTAAACATGTGAGTACAAATCACCCAGCAAATGCACCCAGACCCATGAATGTCTATAGTGCCTTTACTTGTAATAGCCCCAAATTTGAAAACACCAAATGCCCTTCAAGGAGAAATAATTATGTGATGGTATCTCTGTATCATGAAATACTGTGATGGTATCTCTGTATCATGAAATACTGGCCGCAACAAAAAGGAGCCTAATTACTGATATGCAAGAAGTGGGGGGGTGCATCTCAAGGGAATTACGCTGAGGGGGAAAAAACGCCAGTCCCCAAAAGTTGGCACCCTACATGATTCCACTGATAGACCATTCTTGAAATAACAAAATTATAGAGACGGAGACCAGAACAATGTTTGCCAGGGCTTTGTAACGGGGTGAAGGTGAGTCAGAGCAGGGTGGTTATAAAAGGGCAGTAGAGAGACCTTTGCGGCGACGGGAAATGTCCTATATCTGCCGTGGTGGTGGATATACAGACCCACACATGTGATCAAAATGTGAAGAGCTAAACACACGCATGTGCACACACATACATTCACACAACTGGGTACATGTAAAATGGTTACGATCTGAATGAGATTGATAGATTACAGCAATGTCAATTTCCTGTTTGTATTTCACTGGGGAGAAATGGATCAAGGGTATGTGGGATTATGTTGCCATTAAGTATAACTTTACGCCCAAATTTCATAAAAAGAAATATTAATAAATTCAACTTAACAACAGCAATAACAATAAAACGTCTGCATGGGGGAAATACGCATTCAGCAAAATAAAAAAAGCAAACGGCAACTAGGAAAACATTTGTAATTCCATCACAGATGATTAGCTAATTTTCCCAATTCATAAGGCACTTCTCCAATCCAATAAGAAAAAGACCGATAGCTCAGTAGAAAAATAAGCCAAAGATGTGAGCAGACTGGCCACAGGAAACGATAAAGTGTCCCTCAAATACCTAAAAAGATAGGAATCTCAATTAAAATAGAAATGAATATCAAAACCACACAGCCTTGCCTTTTTTTTTTTTTTTTTTTTTAGAAATCTCTCGAAATTACAGATGTGCATTCCCTTTGACTCAGCAATTACACTTCTAGGAATTTATTCTACTTAAATCCTCGCCCACATGCAAAATGATACTCAGACAAGGCTATTTATAGGAGCACTTGTTTGAACAGCAATATATTGGGAACAGCCTACATACCCTACCGCTGGAGAATAGTTGAACAAAAAATAATGGTAGATTCATACAGTGGAATACCATTCAACCGTAAAAAAGTATAAGGAAGTAGTTTGTATACTAATGGAAAATTATCTCCATGACAATCTGGTGATGGTGAGTGACGGTGGCATCATGGAGAGCTACACTTGGAAGAGAAGTTCTTCTCACCTAAAGCAATGCAATTAGGACACCTAATGTCCAGTGACGACGAGGGCTTCCCTTACCAGACCTGTCCCGGGACGATGTTGGTGAAGAAAGAGGAAAAAAAAAAAAAAAAAAAGTGAAGTCGTGCCCTGCCTGCCTTTTTGTTATTGTTTTAATCTCCTGTTAATATCTTAATGCTGAAATTAATGCTACCTGGAATAATTTCATCAAGTGCATTTGTCGGTTTGCACCTTCAGAGTTCCCTGAGGTGAAATCTGAAACTGGCCCCAGCCCCAGAGGGCAGAGACCAAAGAAAGAGACCAACCACTCTGGATTGCTAAATGGGTGGCTCCAGGAATGCTGTGAATTTCTATCGAGGACTTAGGAGGCTTTGATCACTTACAGAGTCCAGATGGTCTCAACAGCATGTTGCTCTCTCAAGGGTGTGCCCTTCAAATGGCTCCTAGGTGGGTGAAATATGCATTCCAAGGACAGAGGGTGGGGTGAGGAGCCTCAGGTCTCTTGTGCACAGCTCTGGGGTTCACTAGCAGTCACGACCTCTGGATGACCTCCTCGCACAAAGTTTAGGAGACATTTCCTGTTAATTTCTCCTCTACCAAGCTGGGACAGCCCCAAAGCAAAGCGGTTTTAAACTTCGAGGGCTGCTTTGTCCTTTTTGCAAGGCTAGCCCAACTCCGGGCGTGGGGTGGCTGTAGCTCTCTCTGGGGATGGAGGGAAGACGCCTCAGTCCAAACCCCCACCGGGGCATCGAGGTCTGCACCAGAGCATGAAGACGCCAAGGCTGACATGAGCCAGGGCAGACCCAGACCAACAGCTTACTGCTGCCCTCTCCACCTGTTCTTCTCCTCACTGTCTTCTCTTTCTGCAACACTCTGAAGCTACTTGCCCAGGAGAAGCTTCTGTAATTACGCCTTCCTGAATGGTCTTCAGAGAGCCTGTTTTCTGCTCTGATCGGCAAGAGGAATTCCCAAGGATGCATTAGATCGAAGGTCACGGCTCCCTCTTCCTGTGTTCCAGGTAGACTCTCCTTTGCATACCCCTCACACGCATAAATCTGTGTTTCTATTTCACTACCTTCTTTTATTCTTTGAGCAGCTAAGCTGTAGTTACTGTGGGAGAAACAAGAAGCTGCAGTGTTCACGGGCGTATTCACGGAAGATGTAATAAAATCTGGCCCTGGAAGTCGGGGGCTTCATATCCTGTGAAAAATAGTATGTGCATGGGCCTCAGGATTAAATGCATCTATCACACGATCGGTTCAGCTCATCTGCCTAATATATTTGAAAATGACTCAATTTATTGCCAACTAAGATTTAGGAAGCTCAGTTTACGGGTTGACAAATTAGCATTTGTCTGCACATATTTCACTATTTTGCATAATTAATTCCTCCCCGTAGTACACAGGCATTTTAATCTACAACAAAACCAGCCTATTTCTCCTTCCCTTCCTGTTAGCATCATGTAAATGGTATTGATTCAGAAGATGCATATTCTTTTCCAAAGCATTCCCTGGAAGATGACTGAGATTTTCATCCCAGTCATTATCAGCTGTTTATTACCCAGCTTCCCAAATCTCATTCATGAAAGAAAACGAGAAAGGGGAAAAGTTGAGTCATAGGAAACAAAGATAGCACTGATGAAATGGATTCTCCTGATTCAGATGAACTAGGTGTTATCAGCTACTGTTACCAGGAACAGAGAAGGAAGCTAATTAAAAGTGGGTTTACAACACAGAAAATAGACTGATTCATTTGTCTGAAAAATCCACAAGAGAGCAGCTCAAGGGGTTCCCCCCCTTTCAACAATGTTTACTCCAAAGTTATTTTTTCCTAAGGCTGGGTGTCTTCTTTAGTCTAAGCTGGCTTTAGGAAGCTTTAAGAGCTACACAGCTCCAGCAAGAAAGAGACGCCATCTTTATTCCCAGCAAGAGTCCTAAGTATGGATCTGTTGGGAGCCATTCTGAGCCCACTAGTCGAGAAAACTCCTGGTGAGGTTAAAGCAAGTTTGCACGGTCTCTTGCCAATCAGATGATGACCGATATCAACCCCCACTCAATTATTTCTGCTTGAGCACTGACCCCTAGGGTACCTTGTTGATCCATATTGGGAGTGACTTGTCCCCTTATTCCGGCACTGGTATGATAATTGCACCTTGTGAAGGAACTTATTGTGGGAACAACTTCTTTTGATTATGGGAACAGACATCGTGTCTCCAGAAGGTCCTGTTTCCCTCCGTACTTTCCCTTGAGCTATGAACAGGCTAATGACCCCTAGTCATAAAACATTGACCTTTACACGTACAATTCTGTTTCCACCATTGCGTTAGTCCAGGATGTTCATACAGCTCAACATGTAAATCAACTAACCAAAAATATCTTTCATGCCCTAGCTATTCAAGAAATCATAATAGTAGACACAAAGGTAAATGCACTCGTAGAGGCTATTCTATGTATTGGAAATAAGCTAAACTCTTTAAAGGTATGGCTGGCTCTCTGGTGCAATAAAGCATATAACTAGAAAATCAAGTCTTGCCCGGAGACAAAGAGCCTAACTTAGAGAAAAGGAACAGATAAGGGCAGAAGATAAGTTAGTACATACACCTTTGCTAACTGATGGTGTATAGCAGCCCCTTCCCTAAAGGCCTACTTTCCACAAACACCTTCCCTGACCCTGGCAGCTGTGATGAGGATGGATAAGAGTATCTACAAACCTGTGACTTAATCTTAGTGTTATTAAAATGTGAACACCTTGTTATTTTCTTAGTTACTCAACCTCACTATAATTGGGGCAGTTCTGCAAGAAGACTTCTGTAAAACCTGTTTCTGTACATTTTCCAAAAACACCTTATCACAAAGAGCTATCCATTGTAAAAATTCAATTTCCTGATGACATGTTAACATTTGACCTATAAATAAAGACACCAAAACCGACAGGACAGAGATGCCTGCCTGGTGATCAGAAAGGATCTCGGGGCTCTCTCACTCTCTTTCACCGACACCGTCTATCCTTCAGGGACCCCTGGACCTGTCGGAGCCGGCGCGGCCTCCGACATGGATCCAATTGGACTGCCTAAGATCACATGACAACACTGAGCCAGTCAATGTGGCCGGGCAGGGCAGGTGCCCTGACTGGTCAGGCGCTCGATCTCTAGAACTGGGTTGAAATCAGCTTCCCTGGGACAACAGCTGTCCCCAGGCAAACTATGGAGCCCTTAGGAAGAAAGAAGTAGCTTGGAGGAGTTGAGGAGAGAACAAAACAACCCAAAGGTAATTTACTAGAGTCGAGGAAGGTGAACCTGAACTGGAAAAAGATCTGAATGATAGAAGACCATCAATCCAAATTTCTTTTGAAGTACTTTACACCCTGGTTTTCTGTCTTTCATATGCATGCAATAACTCAAATTAGTTAACCAAAGTGTTGACGGGCAGTCCTGTAAGTGAATATGATACGGTTGATTGGCAATTAGCTTCTCAATTATATATAAGCACATGGACTTTTTTTTTTGTAAGTAGGTACTTAAAAAGAGTTAGCTCTTTGAAGGCAGGCACAGCAGCCGTGTTATGAAGTGCTGCTCATTTTTGTGCTTTTGAAACGTTGAACTCACTGGGGTAGGAGGGGCAGTGTTTGGCAGTTAAGACCTTGAAGGGAACGGGAAAGCGCTACTTACTGGCTCTTCTTCTCTCTGGGAAAATTAGGCAAAGCAAGGAGTCTGGAAGACCCGGATAAGCGAGGCTGTGCTGGTGAATGGGCCAGAGCTACAGATCTGGATATTTGATGTGTGCTAGCACCACAACCATCTTCACCAGGTGGGTGAAACATAAGCACATAAGGTGTTTTTATGATTGCTCACATGGCAACCCTTTCCCTGACTGGAAAGATCAGGAAAAAATGCACCTCTCAGGGACGACCGAGTCCTTGTACTAGCACAGAACTCAGATAAACATTCCCATCACTGCCTAAGCAGAAATTGCCAGGATGCATCCGACTCTCCTTCTCCTTGCTGGTGGCAGACATCACTAATCAATCAATGCTCATTTTTTTCATTTTTTCCGGTGAGCCTAGAAATGACTTCACAATCTCTCTTGACGAAGCACTCCAGGGAGCCATTACCCATTGACCAGACTCGGAAATGGAGATAAAACCTGCCTGACATAAATTTTAGCCTGATCCTTCCCCCATTTTCCTTTGCTCTGCTGTCGCTCCTAAGGACGCAATCCATTTGGTGGCTCACTCGTTCTCTGGGCTGAACCCACGAATCCGTGACTTCCTGAAGTGTTCCTCTTCATTGCTCGTGACTCTCGGGTGCCTCCCACAGGCACATTTTTCTCCATGGATTGTTTTAAAGCATAATCAGCCGCCCCCAAATCACTCAATTCGTTCTCTGTAACCACCAGTGATTGGTTAATTTCCCCTCATCTTTGGTAATACCATTCATTCCTACCTTTGGGGTTCTTGCATCTGTACCCCATTTGGAAAAGGATGCAGGGACACACATCTTTTTTTTTTTTTAATCCCATCTTAAAGAAACACCTCCAGCTTTGCAGGTCACATAAGGCTTATTTTGTATTAGGTGTGCCTGTTATTTCTTGGTTTGAAATCAATACTACACCTGCCCCAAAATTTACCAGGCTGAGGTCCTTATCAGTACTGGTATTTCTCGACCTCATGCCAAAGCCAACGAATCAATTTCTGGTGATCTGACTTGTCAGCTGATTCACAATGTGATTCTCAAACCCATTAAAGTGTGAAGATAAATGCTCCAGGAAACAGAGGGTTTTTTGGTGGGAAATCAAGGTGAGCCAGCCCAGACAGAAGGAATCTTAAAAGGTTTTAACAAACGCTATCTCCTGAGCTCGATTGGTTTTTAGGTGGAGCTACATCTGATCCTTCTTAAGCCTTCCCTGACTCATGTCTTAAGATTTCTTCTCTTCCGGAAGTCAGACTAGAACAGGGCCAGAGGAAGTGGCAGGCCAATGGCACATTTGTATGGGGTGCCCACCTAATGGTGCCACTAAAACATTACTGCCAATAAAACAAAGTGGAGACTATGGTTTTTATCAGAACGCTCTCGGAAGAGGCATACATGTGAGATGAAGAAGTACTCTGATGAGTTGCTAAAGGGGCAAACATCCAGAAGCTTGTCCAAATAATAATGGTAATAACAATGATGGTGGTGGTGGTGGTGGTGGTCGTGCATAAATTTCTAAGGAGACTGGGTATGGTAAACTGCAAGGTGTTAGACTTGCTGCATGGAATGTTCAAGGTTTGGGCCAGAGCTCCTTGCTCTGGAGGAGAGAACAAGCTAGGGCCCGATGTCTGTGCCCATTCATCACGGTCCCGCCACCTATGTGACCGTTTGTGCTTAGAGATAAAGGGACCAGTGAATACTCAAATTATATCAGCTCTAAGAGGCACCGAATTTGTAACCTTTCCAGAGAAACTATATTTCAGGGTAGGCTGTCGAAATGTTCCAATTCTTTGATTTTTATTCTTGGGAATTTTTCTCCAAGGTCCCCATCCCCTTCCCTCCAAACATCAGCCCATGGACTTGAGAGACCATAGGATTCATGGCTTCAAAATGGAAATAGAAGCCAAGGAATCCCCTAAAATCTCAAATAAGAGTTATTTGTGTAGAGGAAGAGAAATTCTCCGTCTACCCTTCAAGGCCTTCCAGCTGGACTAGGAATTAGATTTAGATGAGACAAGAGAAGGGGAGGGGCGCCTGGGTGGCTTAGTCGGGTAAGCGTCCGACTTTCGCTTAGGTCATGATCTCGCGGTTCGTGGGTTCGAGCCCCGCGTCGGGCTCTGTGCTGACTGCCAGCTCAGAGCCTGGAGCCTGTTTCAGTCTGTGACTCCCTCTCTCTCTGACCCTCCCCTGCTC